>NC_091928.1:56858140-57173140 GCF_041260155.1 Ptychodera flava | reverse complement strand
CACATCCCAGTAAACTTACCGACCCCGTACTTTAACCCTTAAAGTGCCGCGTCGGTTTATAAACCGACACGGCATTCTCGCTCTCAGCGCCACGTCGGTATATAAACCGACAGTGATTGCGTTCTATGCTTATGCCTAACTTAGCTATGCATTGCCGAACTCAGCCAGAAGGAGGGTATTCCTGACCCTTTGAACCCAGTTTAGTACCATATAAGGACTAAAATAATGACATCATGCAGCCTAACAATCGAAAATTCCAGTAATTTATGCGAACTTTCTTCAAAAGAGGTCAGCGGTTTCATGAATATTTAATCAGGTCTGCAGTTTCACCCGTACGCGGATACGGCCACAGTGCATTGAACGAAACACGTACGTACGTTTTGAAAGCTTTACCATGCCGTAGACACGGAAGACAACTATATTATGCCAAGCTACTGCCCTCTGGGTGATAGAAATGATAGATTTTACAGTTTTTTTGAGAATATTTTATGGAAAAATGACGCGATTTGGTGACCAAATCGATCGCGATAGTGAACTTCGAACGTATCGGCGGCCAAGATGGCGGCACTGTGTGATGCCTAACTCTCGACATGGAACCCGAGGTTAAGGTTTTCGAAGTCCAAAACATGCAAGATTGAGAAATTTGTAAGGATTCGGTTAAATTGAAGTGTATTTTGTGAATTTTCAAGCGTTTGACTGCCAAAAAGCCCCTTTAAACTCTTGATATTTGACCTCCGGCCGTCCTGAAGCGAGACGGCCATAACAGTCGACCCGGTTTGTAAATGAAATGTAGTTGTTCTGAACTGTTGACATTGCGAGACATTTCCTACGTGTTACGCATTTTTTTAACTGAAATAAACCGGACATGAAACTTTTTCTCGATACTTAGTGGTTTCTTTCCATTTTGTGGCGGATTTTGTGGCGTGCTTGTCAAAAATGTGATCAAACTTGGCGAACGGATTGACTAGTATGTATGGTAGTACGAGTCCGTGACTCGATAAGCCACAGATAGTTACACACGCGTACGTGAATTAAACTAATGTAAGTTGGGTCAAACACCAAATTAATCGATAAAAAGGTTAGTGAAATGTGTTTTTGTCTTCAACTCTTCATTATAGTTATACAGGCGGTTCAAACTATACAGAGTCAGTTGAATATGCCCTATAGTTGTGTGCATGTGTTGCACAATAGTTACCCCTCCATGTACAATATGGAACCTTGTTGTCTCTGTGTATGCAAATTAATACTAATTGAACACAGTGAAGACCATGGCATTGATAAACTATAAAACATTTTGTGAAATAAATTGGGACCCCCATATTTTGATGTAGGACTCCCATTTTCTAACACCAGGAGTCCCAGGGACTCTCAAAAGTTAAAAGTGATGTAAAACCCTGCTTTTCACATGTACATTTCAGTTAAACATGCGTGTTCAGGCTGAAATGACAAGCTGAATACTGTGTATCTTTAATACCTTAGGAATAGAACATTGCAATAAAAAAGAAGAATAGTAAAAAACCATCACAATTTACAGTTTCTGTACTTGAAATTTATCTTCTGATTGAATATGAAAACACCTGGTGATCAAAAGATAGAAGTTTCAAATACTGATATATATTGGATGGCACTGTATATATGTAGATTTATCCATGTTTGTAAAGAATTTAAGAGAATGTAATTACATATTTTGTAACATTCTTTGAAACCACCTTTGTGACAATTTTCAAACTTTTTCCTTTATATTCTTTGATATCACTTTCCATTCAGGTGTGGACAAATATATAATTGTTCAAAGGTCAAATGAGAAAGTCTGTGTCAAATCAGACATTATTATTATTAGACTTTGACACACAGAGGATAGATTACTGTTTTTGCACATGATAATTGGGAGGGTGGAACTTTGTCATGCAAAAACACTTCAAGGGTCACGCTTTTGTGTAGCATCACTTTGAAAAGATTTGCCATCCATAGTAATTTCAGTCCAGTCTTTACAAAGATACAAATGTATGTTGTTAATATTTTCTATGTATTTCCAATGATTTTCTATAAATGTATGCAGCCCTGTAAATTTGCATAAATCTTAATAGTCCTATGTGTTTGTAGTTTGTATGATCTTATTTCTGTCAATTTTAATTAAAAAATACATTTATTTTAACTAGAAATGCATTATCTCTCCCGTTATATGTATTCAATAGTGTAAGCACTATTTTTATTTTACAGTTATTTATGCACTGCTACACTCAGTAAAACCACAATACTCACCAGTAAATTTTGTTTCATTTGAAAGTGAATAGGTGACATTAGCTTAAGTTCAACTCCACGCCGCCCTGGAAGATATCCATAATGCATTGCTGTAAGTCCAACGCTTAAACCGGAAATCGGCTCATTTGGCGTCAAGACACCAAGGCGAGCGGATCGGCTTCTCTCATCCAGTCTTGCCGCATATGACAAGCAATTGCGATAATGACAAATGCCTTATTCCGAAAATTAGTAAATGACATGCTGTACTCCATCCCCACTTCAGTGACACACATTTCCTAGTCAGTAAATGACAATGGGGCCGCTGGGGTACACCAGGCCTCCCACAAGTATCACGCGGCGTACACAAGTATCAGGTTGTTATAGCAAATTCGAAGCAAGCAGCTTTTCTCACAGAAACAAGTTTCATAATGTACTCAGTAAAACGTTGTCAGGTACATGCAACATGAAAAGTGACTGAAGGTCGAAGTGACTAAGGCACCGGGATTGATCTGACCACAAACAACGACAAGAGGGTGTGAATACTTGGGTCGAAACGGACAGGGGTCGAGGTTACAGTACCTGCTGCCCCGGCCCCAAGCTGCAGGCCTGGCTATGTTTACATAAGGCGTCCACATTTTAGAAAATCACTAAAAGTAGGCAGAAATAAAGCCCCTTACGTCAAAATGCTAGGGGTCGATAGGCGTCGGCTGACAGTTTGACACATTTCGTACCATTTAGAGTCAAATAATACTACATTGGGTTGACCATACGAATTTTATCAAAAAACGTCTTTGGAAAAGTGAATGCGTGGGATGTTTGACCAAACTTTACAAAGCATCAATTTTTCGATCCAAAAATTCATGCATAAAACTAATGAAAATTCGTAAAAAATACCACTACCCCTGTACATCAGGCAATAAAACATCGCTGGTGTGAAAATGAGTTTACTAGAAAATACATAGTGGCTCTGAAAATTAGTTTGAAAATTTAGCGTATTTACCGCTATATCACTAGATGGCCGTCATTTGTGAAGGGAAGATGAAGTGGTGAATTCTGGGATATCTTCCAGGGTGGCGTGGTTCAACTCAGAGCTAACAATAGCATAGGCACAGTGAGCTTCAAAATGTCAACTAAAGTTGAACTTGAACTTCAAAGTGAACAAAACTTGAGTTACCGTAGGCACGGTTGGATTCCAAATATCAACAAAAGTTGAACTTGAACTTCAAAGTGAACAAAAGTTGAGTTACCGTAGGCACGGTTGGATTCCAAATATCAACAAAAGTTGAACTTGAACTTCAAAGTGAACAAAACTTGAGTTACCGTAGGCACGGTTGGATTCCAAATATCAACAAAAGTTGAACTTGAACTTCAAAGTGAACAAAAGTTGAGATGGCGAGGGTAATTGTACCATGGGCTTTCTTTCATACACTTTTGTCAGCTGACAAGCTTATTGGACAGAAATTTTGTAAAAAATGCACAAAATACAGGAGTTGATTCATTTAATATCCAGTTTTAGCAAATTATAATGAAAATGAGAGAAAATAATTGTAGTCAATTGTATAAGAGGATTTTTTCTTTAAAATCTGCAAACTACCTTGAACAATTGATGCATGCAAGTTTTCTTTGCAAAAATGTAAGTACAGGTGCGTTTCATTATTTAAAAAAAATATTTCAGAGAAAATTAATGAGGTGTGTTGGTATCTAAAATGTGCAAATTCATTTGTCAGTTTTTCCTTCATTTTCATGCCATTCACAAGAGGTAAATTTATGTACATCACCAAAATAATTTTTTCTCTGTGAAAATGGAAATTGTCATCTTTGTGTCAAAATATGGCAGTCTTGTCAAATGCAAAGAAAAATTAAAGTTATTTAACACAAGTTCCATAATTCGCAATTTTGGAGATAAATTATCCAAAACAAGCAATCAAATGCCGCTACTTTTCCATTTTTCACATGAAAAATTGAGAAAAACCTGACTTTTTCGTAAAGTGGGAAGTCTTTTTCGTTCTGTTCAAACATCTTGCAATCAACAGACAGCCGCAAAAAATTAAGGAACAATATATATAGCTTAAAGTTCTAACGGGAAATTATGCTATTTACTAATTAGCGACAATAGGGATGAGCTTTAATGCACAATTGCAAAGTCGTATGTCTAAGAAGTAACAAAGACTGACTTTGATTTATATTTAAGGCTGTATAGCTTTATTTAATGAAGATTAATGGTGATTGTACAAATATAGGTACACAAAAGATCAGTTACAATGAATTTGCAAATCTCCCTACCATAAGCAAAAACACATACCAGTGACACTTGCTTGCTCTCTCGTGAAAGAGTGTAGACTCTGACGGTTTCTGGAAAATTGACAAGTTCTCATTATTTTTTATAAAGTCAATTTTTGGAACATTACAGAGCCTTGCCGTCGTGTAGCAGGGTCATTTACGGCGCTCCTAAAACGAAGTACAATATAGTAGTCTATAGTTACTAAATGTTCCCCTATGTTTTCACATACGAATGTACCTAAATTTTGCAAAGACTTCACTATTATTTTCACATTAGGACTACTTGATGATAGTTTCGACCATTAACAACTTTAATGATAACATTAATGATAACATTTTGTGAATTGTACTACATTCAGATGATATCAGCTGATAAAAGGGCATATATTGGCAATTGTGTCTAACTATCCCAGTGATTGTTGAGATACGGTCACTTAGAAGATATTAAAATGATCACATAGATAAATTAATACAATGTGTTGTTCAATTGCCAGTAAGCAGCTCAGAGTGTGACCTAGGTTCTCTGATGCCATTCTTGTATATTACACAGCACGTCCAGTCGTACAGTGAACAAAGAAAATGAGGGCAATTATCATTTCGGCTCGTTGTAATTCACACACCGACGTAAAATGTCCAACGACTACATATCACAGCCTTGTCGCGACCTGACAAACAAACAAAACTATCAGCTTGAATACAAAATATATATAACATGGTGCCCTAATTAAGCTTCATTTACAAGGTACACTTAAAATCGAGATGAACATATACGATCATTATAGTTCTGAACTTTCAATTACTTTTGGTAAAAGAAGTACGCAAAAATGTAAACTAATAAACAAAGCATACACTTACGTGAAACAAACACAGTTGTGCTTTTATAAAATAACAAACTACTTGACATGGTCAAATACATTAAATATAATTCGTCAAACACAAATGCTTCTCTAAAAAGCACATATACAGTAAATCTTAAAAACATAACATTTCGCAGATATCGTCGTAAAATTTTAAAAATGGTCATGTTTAACAACCATCAATACGTTATTATTTTCTGTTACCTTTTGTGACGAACTGTTTCCTTGCGCTGCTCTTCTTGTGTTGGGATATGACTTTACTTGTATGATACTGACCCTCTCATTCTTTGTCTGACATTTGTTTTGTTAATTGACAATGAACTATGCATTTTCGAACGAATCGACACCTCATATCTACATTTTATAACAATACCTGTAATCAGCAAGACGTAAAAATTTCAAACGTTCTAGACTATGATTAGTTAGTATAATCACTCACTCATGAATATCAATTTTATCAATACGAAATAACTATAAAAAAGTTAACAGTTTTCATAACATGGTTGCTAACATTGCTTCTTATATCAATAAAATAAAAATATAGTGACAAATAAATATTAATATATGTCAATATGGGGAAATTTTCTTTGTCAAAATCTAAAGAAATAAAAAGCACAAAATCTGAAATTACATTGTAATATTTTGATTTCATTTGTGCTACATATCTATTATTATTATTATTATTATTATTATTATTATTATTATTATTATTATTATTATTATTACAAGTTTAGGGGCTATAAGTATTATATTGTCTGTCTGTCTGTCTGTCTGTCTGTCTGTCTGTCTGTCTGTCTGTCTGTCTGTCTGTCTCTCTCTCTGTCTCTGTCTGTCTCTCTCTCTCTCTCTCTCTCGGCAGTGAAATTGCTATGCTGCGACCACTGAACGAATATTTTCCATACATTAGGGGTAACATTAAAAGTTCATTATATAAATCTAACCAGTGTAGTCTGGCAGAGACCCTGCGATTCGCGTTCTTCTCTGTTGGAACACGCGCGCGCGCCTTCAGAGGCGCGACGCGATTCCCAGAGCATGCGCAATTGAGAGTGCGTGCGCGTGACAGAAGAACGTCTCCGATCTCGTGCTATCGTGTCGTTAGCTTTAAAAATGATGGAATGTCAACAGAAACTGTAATTACTGCTGCTTATACTTTTAAGGATATCACATGTGAGTGTCTAAGGTACCAAGTAAGACATTTAGGAAATCCTTTCAGAAACTTTACCCGCCTGTGGCCATTTTGTGGAGTATAAGCTTATAAGCTTACGTAACTGCAGCGTAAACAGTATTTCTACTGTACATATTGCCGGAACATATGCGATGGAAATGTTTGCGTTTCACGTCGTTCAATTATTCAGATGGAAATGCCGCCCTCTACTCCAAACTTTGAAAAAAACAGGGTGACAGACTTTGGAATGCTAACTCTTGTATAACAATGACGTAATTTAATGGGAAGACATTTGTATTCGAGCACGGCTACAGTACAGTTTTTGATTCGAGAACTCTCATCATGTCGGATTCACTGAAACAGTCAGTTGTATGCTCAACAATCCAGAGGGTGAGTCGAACCTTTTCCTATGTCCATGTAGAACTTGTGCAAAAATAAGCGAATCCACAGGCCTTTGGCGAATCAATAAATGCGTTTTTCACCAAGCTGAAAGGTGGAAAGATTAATTATTTTTGTAGCACGTCAGTAGTTTGATATGACTAACGCCTTTCACAATAATACTGGCTATTCCATTGAGCATCTGCTACAGGTCAAAATCTTATTCCTCGGTTGATATACATATGTAGAGATTTTTATAGAAACTATTCCATAGCTATTTACATTTCTTTATCACTTTTTGCGGTTTTGCGGTTTCCTGTTTTTTGTTAGCCGATTAGCCGGCACACGCCAAAACGACTAGTCCTTGCGGTTTTCTATAATTTTGATTGGCACGCGCCAAAACGATAAGTCTATTGCGCTCGTATTTCTTGGCACGTTTAGTCTCACTGTTTACCTCCGGTTGGTTAGCAACCGCAGTTTAATTGACAGCCGATTCTTTATATTAGGGCTAAATTGTTGCAATAAGTGTTTCCTACGACGTTCGCACAAGTGAGAGCCGTATACTATGTCAAGTAGGGTAGTATTAAACGTAATATCTTGTAATATTTCCCCCTTGTCTTGGCCTGCTGGGTTTTTAAAAAGTGTTTAAGGTATACAGGCACCATGTTCAAATTAAGCCGTTGCTACCATGGAAAGGGATCTAGCTAGTCATAGAGTTTATGGGGTCACGCCAGGTCACACTAAAATAATGCAACACTACATGGTCATAATTTTACTATTGTTAAACAATCAGAAATAATTTGTCTTCATTATTCTTCCTGGAATGAGACAAAGAAATCATTAATTGTCAATCCATAAAATAAATAAGTAACAGTGAATCTTGGGTGCTAAGGGGAATTGGGTTCACAAAATAATTTGAGATACTGTAGAATTAATTTTATCACATAAAATTAATTGAAGGCATAAACTTAATTCGATGAATGCGAAGTTAGTAATATTCTACATAACACTTATTGAGATGACTGCATTAAACAAAATTAAAAATGCTTGAAAAATTATTTCTGGTCTATATAAAATTAATTCTAACACACTAAAATTAACGGAAAACATACTTTTGACCAAATTGGCCCCAATATACATTATCTTTATTATTATACACCTGCGTCTGCAATCTTTGGAGTTTTCTTCGTACAGTAAATTTCGGTATCAGAGGACGCAGAGTCCAATAACTTTGCCGCGGAGTACAATAACTTTTGGTGTTATTGGACGCTATTGACCTTTGACCTAAAAAACCATTACGTCAATGCGGGAAATACTTCTAAACGTTGGGTACTTCACAACGTTGTAGTGGTGAATCAAAAGCCTGTGAATTCGGGTGAAATTGTGCTGCCGGCCTACAATTTCTAACACGTACACTGTGCTGCGCAGGTTTGGAATTTCTTTCTGTGCGCTTAGTGGACGCGCTTAACGCGTTCTCAGTTTGCTCACGATCGCAGTGCGGGACGGTCATCCCCAAAAAAGCTTTAATTTTGATTTTTTTAGGTAAATTGGATTAAAAAAGGTGTATAATAATGAGGTCATTCCCAAAATACCGGGATTATGTCCCAGTACATTTTTAATAGAAATACGGTAAAAAGTAGCATTTTCAATGCCAAAATAGTTACCATGGCAACTTGAAACATTAAAATAAGTCTGGTTTTTGTGTTTCTGACCCGAATTCCTCCACTAGATAATTTTCATATCAGTCAAAGTAATTTCATGGAATATTAGAAAAAATGATATTTTCAACCCCTAAAATGGTTACCGTGGAAACATGGGGCAGTGAAATTGATATCATATTCGGTCTTTTCGACCGAAAATACCCTACTTGTGAAATTTTCACGAAATTGAACCTATTATTATTCGCGTTATCATTTCTATATAATACTTATATTAGTTATCTTAATTAATCGGACTTCATTAGATTCACTATACAGAGGCACCCTATAATAATTAAATGGATTGTATTGCATTTTCACTCTGTAGATATTTGTTTGATATCTTTTTTATATTGCAGACACGTTTCGAAGTTCTCTTGGTTAACATATATCCAAATTTAAATGTGCAGGAAGGGAATCTATTTAAGGATGTTTTACGTGCTTCTTTTTTTATGTATCCAGATAAATAACAAGTACTTTTCATACTTCAGTTACATTTACTATCGCCAAGTCAACTCTGTCACGTAAACCTACTCTATGATTCGAATTTAATCGGTTGAAGATTCGGGCCGGTTTAGATTGGAAACTACAAGGTATGTTATATAATGCCACATGACATTGTAATTTACAGATAACAATTATCCGATAAATTGTCATGTACAGAACGATTCAGAAGTGTTAAAATTAGGTCTCCATAGTCAAGCATGTCCTTTGCATATGATCGGCTTGCTTCATCTTGACTGTATCTTGAACGATGTGAATCCATCAGTAAAGCTCGGCCAATTGTACCCTAAGGTAATATTTAAGAAATATATTTGCAGTGTGTGAGCTTATACACAAACAGTACGTTTATGTTGCCAATCGAATGAATGGAATTTAAACAGAATTGCATATCATAAGATTGATCGCTTATGACGTCATCAAAGACAAAAGAATGTATCTGTAATCTAATAAAACGTTTATGTAGATTATAATTTAATAGATGATAATTGGAAATGATGTCAAACATAAAGCAAGTCACCAACTAAACAAAGATAGTAAACTCACCACAAAAGTTGTCTCGATTACGATTGATTCTTTACAAACATTGTTGTGAATGGTTTCTTTTCATGCAAGTATGTCAGGGATCTAACAATGTCGCCAGCAATCACGTATATTTCCAAAACAGTGATGTCACCATTTAATAATCTCAAGTAGCTTGACAACCGTTTTTGCTCTGGCGTTGGTGACGACAAATGGGCAGGTCGTACTGGTTATTACGCATTGACTGCTTTGGCAGAGAATCTAGAAGGAAACCAAATAGATGGTTTTCGTGCTAACAGCTTATTTTAAAACGACACCGTTAAAAAGCCACTTTTGCTGCTTAGAGAGATAATGTACAGCAGTTGTTGATACCTAAGTCAGCGTTATATAATATTACTGATAATTCACAAACGCTAAGTACTGGTATTTAATAATTATGAAATTCTGACAAATACATGACATACCTAGCACGAGAGAATGTGACTGTCCGTGTGATGATGCGTCCGTGGATTTCGATGACGTCTTAGCTTTGATGAGGGATATTGTGTATAGGTAAGGGTTCATAGCAGAGTTGATAGGTAAGATGAATACGGCACTCCAAGCATAGACAGAACCTGGAATTGTGACTGTGTCAGTCAGGGCAAGAATACCCATCACAGAGATTGGAACCCAGCAGAAGAAATCAGTCAGTACAATCACAGCCATCCTCTTTGCAATGGTGACAGATTCTTTTTGTCTCGCTCTTGTTTTGACAGACGACGCTTTTGATACCAGACGTATTTGCATGTACATGAACACATAACAAGCGAAGATTACAGTAAAAGATAAGAGATTCAAGAAAAGGACAATCACGACAGAGTATTCCCATCCGGGAGAGCTCTCATTTGTCAGATGCAGAGACAGACAGACCGGGGAACGACCATAGTAATTATCACCAAAATAAGGTATGCCAGTTAGAGGCAACAAGCTGATGAAAGTAATCATGACCCAGCCTGCAATCGTTACTACAATTGCAGATTTCAGCTTGAAGTGGAAAAACCTGAAAGGATAGGAGATGGCCATAAAGCGATCAAGTGTCATAATAGTCAACGTGAAGACAGACACTTCACTTGATAAAGCTGCAAGAAACCCAGCAAACTTGCACAAATGACTTTTCCTCCAAAATTCATCATGTTGAACATACGTGCCACGGTAATAAATATCAGTAGATGCAATAATCAACATGTATATACCCATGCTGAAATCTGAAATAGCCAAATTCCAATGAAAAACGAATCAACCTTTACTAGATCCCTTTTCCTGATTCGCCTGATGATTACAAAGAAGTTACCAATCAGAGCTGACAGGCCTATGATCCAAACGAAAAACCTCAAAGCTTGATTCGCCATAAGATCTTCACAAGATGAAAAAGCATCTGCCTCGGGCGTGCATTTCTCGACATTTTCGAGCTGTCGCACCATACAGCAATACCTGTAAGCATCCGTATATCTGAAATCGTAGGAAAATATTATTGCATGAATCTGAAACAACCTCTGATATTAAGAGCGGTACTTTTAATTGTGCATTGTGTTTTGTTACTGTGCTAAATTATACTTTGCTGAACTTAAAACAGAAACTAATTTAACACAAGGGACGGAATAAGATCTCGGCTACCGACGTTGATATAGAAGCTTTAAAATAGAGAATTGGTCTATAGCTTTATATACAATAGCAATGAATCTAATTTTGTCAAAATATCTGCAATGCATTTGGTTTGCACACCTTCTCACCTAAGTCTTAGTTGTTTGAATACCTGTGTATTTTGAGTGGATGTTGATGGTGCAAGTAATGCAATATTCATAAAGATCTTCGACAAAAAAAGATTATATTTTCATACTATCCACAGTACTTAATATAACTTTTCTTGACGTATGATATCGCTTGTCTGGTTTGATCACATGACTTTGGACGCGCGGTACATGAATGAAGCCTAGTCACCAGGGGTGACTAACAATCAGGCATCATAGATGGTATCCCTATGAAGGAAGCTAGTGATGCCCGATTTAAAATACCATAGTTGAAATTCCTCATTGTACCCTGGTAGTCAATAAACTCTATGGTGACAACCTATTGTCACTATGTTTAATTAATAAATCCAACAGTGAGATGAAAAACTTGACAGAATTACAGAATCATGCGGGATAGCAAGTGGGCACACGGGCGAAAAAACGGCAAACAGTAAGCGAGCAAAGGAGGGAGAAGAAGGCCGTTAGAGCGGTGAGCCTGAAAGAAGTTGGAATGAATAAGGTACGTAAATAAAAAGAACTAAAGGAGGAACAGCTGAAAGTCAGAGGACATGGAGTTTTAATGTTGTTAAGGCTTGTAGAACCTGTGCAACCTGTGAGGGATGATAAAAACAAAGGAAAGAGACCTACAAATGGCATTCATTTCGTGGCTTTACCACAGATTATAAATCAAATGCATAACCATGCCATTACTACTCATGGAAATGATTTAGGTATGGCTGAAAACGGAGGGGACGAACGACGCAAGCAAGTATGGTGGCGAATGAATTGATGTTACATCCTTTTCGGCTGCATTGTATCTTGATATAAAACACATGGTTGCTTAGTATGGCCTACCACGGTGCACCAGAAGTAACTATAGTCAGACATGATACGCCTACGATGGGCGTTGTAAATACTCTCCTTGTGCCAAAGATGAAAACGCTGTGGTACAGTGGTAGTCAATAAACCACGCGATGTCAATTAATACATGCATGGGCAGGTGTAGAAGTCATAGAGGACTGGGAAGTGGGAAAGTCATGGAGCGTACACTGAGGCATGTGGAAAGATGGCCTTGAACATGTGAAGGCTGAGAACAATACAAAGAGACAGAAAATGACACGATTCTTTCCCATGCATTGTACATTTTATCAACCGAATTCCTAGCCGTATCATTTAGATGGTTTACGTTTTGTTTCATGATAGACAAAGAATGCTTTTTCACTGACAGAAATGTTCTAAGATAATAACCTGCCACAAAAACATGTTTAAGCATGTTTATGATTAATAATCTGACACAATTACAAAGTAATTGTGCAGGTACTTCATGTAGCTTAGCTACAACTAATACCGCTGCTACTGCATGTCTATTGACTGACTTATTCACTTACATCGATCTAAAATCCAAACTTCAGACAAACAATTCCCGTGTAAGGGACGCTCACTGTATGTAATGTCAATCGGCTTGGTTTGATATTGTTCAATTGCACAGCATGTAGATATTCATATAGGCATAGTATGAAAATGATATGTATATATATGAAAATTATCTTTATCTGCTGGCACTTGAGTGAAATCATACACTATATCAACGTTACTGTAACTTTACGAAAATGTACCGAGAACTTTTTAAATATTTTGATTTAAGCTACCGTACTTTTATTATTACGGTGTTTTGTCAATACAATAGTTCGTTAGTGTGTCTGAGTTTTAATTCTTTACTTACATCTCCTCCAAATTTGATAGCGGAAAGAACACTTCGAGGCTATCGACATCAAATTTATTGCCAGTCAGATACCTGCAAAATAATATTATTATGTTCCGTGTACTGCATTGATATTGAGTACCGGTCTCAATAGATAAACAACGAGACTTGATCCCCTCATGAAGATACATTTAATGAGCCGTACATAAAGGTATTGTATTTGGTCAACCTATGGCTACTGGAGTGGAACCAATCAGCAAGCTCGTCTTACAAAACATGATGCTTTACTAATTTACAGAAAGTGGGCGAGCGCCTTTATAGAATTTTTTTTTGTCTATAAACTCTCTCTAAATCAGCACGACAGGTTAAATGACGTGACAATGCAAAAGATATTCCATTCGCTCAAAGAAAGTGGGACTTTATTCTGCAACAGGGCTATCAAAATGTCTTTTGGGAATAATAGAATGTGAAAATGAGAGCGAAAAAATAACCCACTTCTACATTGTAAATATATGTTGAGTTAGACCACATTAGAAGCGATTGAGATTGATCAATATTCAAGGGAGTCTTTATTATTTACGGATGGGGAGGGTTGGTGGAAATAAAGAATTTAACAAATGCAAGAAACGTAAAAGTTAACTCCCTCAAAATATTTGGCCCCTCCATTCAAAATTGTATAAAATGTGACCCACCATATAAAAAATATTGATCTCATATGATTAACAAATATTATCATGTAGCCATGATGTGCCATCAAAATGTGGCGCTGACATTTAACAGCAGCACCACAACATCCGCTGTTGACAACACATTTATGTGGATTTAGGTTAATGGCCATTTTTCTTGCTGCCATAAGTGTTATGGTGATAAAAAAGCCATTATTTACTTCCCCGGTTCGCTAAAACCTGGAATTTGTGCATTTTGTTCTTTGTTTATCATTTAAAATCAAGAGCTCTGCTAAAATAATTCCATTTTTATTGTCCCCAGATTTCACTGAGAATGAACCATACTCTATTAGTTTTCCGTTTCAAGTTTTGCACTTTTATAGTTTGATACAAATACTTTGTCAATTATTATCCCACCCATAAAAAGTTATCTTAATTGTGCGTCCTCCATAACCATGTTAACCATGAAATACATGAAATGCGTTGAAATACAATGAATATACTAAAAAGGGAAGAATTTTTGTAAAATGTATTTCCATATGTGGAATGTATCTAACAAGGGTACAAAACGGGATCATTTGATTGCAATATCAATATGGTGAATATATTACACTGTTGTGATACCAGCGAATAATGTCTACATGTAAGTATTACCTCTAATGTGCACGGCCTAAGCTTTGCGGGAACTATATTTTCCGCATTTTCTTATTATTACCTTTATTCAACACGACACGAAAGCAAAAAAGAGTGTAAAACGAAATTAGGTCTTGGGATAACCTCTATTATACTGTTAATTACCTAAGACTTCGTAAGTAGCAGCTGTTAGCAAAATTCCTTTCTTTGAATAGTTATAAACAAGGTAATAATACTCACAAAAATCGAAGACTCTCCAGGCCTGCGAATGACCCGTCCATTATCCAACTAATCAAGTTATTAGCAAGGTTACTACAATGAAATAATAAAATGATGAACGCAGTGAGCCGTCGTCACATGTTACTGACTATTTTTATCATAATGTATGATAATTTATAACGGTGAAACAAGTAAATGTTTGTGATGCGCATGTGTTTCATTTAAAATCGAACCACTCAGATCACCAAATACTGATTTTCACACTCTTAACGTGTAACTTGGTGAGGGAGATTTATTCAAACCATTTAACATTGAATGCCCATTATTGTATGTATTTCCTGTCATTCATAAACTTTGTTGTAGGAAAGCGTAGCCGTGAGCAAGAAAAAATGACACGCTAATTATTTGGAAGCTGTAAACATTATCATGTTATTAAATATTTCAAATCACCGAGGATTAACACAAACGATATGTAGAATGATTAATTGAATGAGTGATAACAACTAGTGGCAGGTCGCATTATTGGCCTCTTCATATGACCAGAGACTAAACAAATATCATATAACACGAGTGCCGTGAGTTTGTGAAAGACGCCTAGCAGGTGATCCCTTTCGTTGTACCCAGGTAAAACTAAAGAAGGACAGATTTATGTTATATTTGTGTGGTTTGTTGTTCTGAGAGGCAGAATCTTCAGGTGTGTTTAAAGCCAAAGTATTTCTAAACCTGATTGCGTAGTACTTGTTTCTGAGTTCATCTTTTGCACTCTAAAATTACTCTTCAGCGGTTGCAATTTAGCCCAAGATTGCGAACAAGAAAGGTTTTTGTAATGATTTAATTACTCACAGTATTACCAAGTTTTTCATTCCATAAAATGTGTGGTTCCTTAATATCCTAATGCTATTTGAGCTAAGACGTCTGAAAGGAAAAAACCACAAACAGTTTCAAAGGCTACCAAAATGGTGAACAAACACTAAATGCGAGTGGATTGAAAGACATCGGCACACAATAATGCAATATATATCTTTCATACAAAATATACTATGATTCTAAATATTGCAGTTAGTATTGCTGTCTTAATGACGCCAGCGACGTGGCAAGATATATAAAACGTGAATTTAAATATATTTACTTCTAGTATGTCTTCGCTACGGGCCTTTAAAGTAACGTTTGTTTACACATTATACCCCTGATACCGAGACAAGCTTTATCTAGTCAGGCTACGTCCAGAAGGTGCCACAATATTCGCAGTCATGTATCATGAAGTGGAAATTTGGTAGGTAAACATAAACTTGGTAAGATTTTCGAAACGTATTTCTGAAGAAACTGCTGAACATGCATAGAGATGATGTAGTGGTGTCATGATCGACAAAACACTTTTAAGTTTTACATACATAATAGACAATTTTGATTTGATGGTGCGAAAGTTCTCTTTTGACTTCAATCAAGACATTGAAGCCAATTCGTCAACCCATTGTTATGCAAATCATTTTACCCCACTTATGACTTGAGTCTAGAACATTCTTAAGGTCACTGTCCTTTATGACCTTGAATTCAATTAGTCGTGTGTTTACTACAAGTGGAGATATTTTAGAACAGTGCTTAGCATATCATATTAGTTCTAGATTGTTCTCTTATACAACAATTTAAGTATAAATACCGGGGCGTCACAGTTTTTCAGTCAACATTTGGGATCGTATCACTGACGTGTTACTTCAAGACTTTGGGCTCATTCTGGCAGAGTTAATTCCAAGACATTTCAAGACCTTCACAGCAATGCTAGATTTATTCTATGGACTTTGCGCAACCTCAAGCCTCTGTCCCAATGTCTGGCTCAACTCTGGAGTTTAGTGCGTCCCAGCTGAGATAAGCAGTCTGTAAATTTTTACAGTTTGTACTTATCCCTTGACTTAGTGATTCGTTTTATTTTTTTTAATAAATTTTATTTTACAGAAACTCGCCGACTTCACTGTTTGTTTGTTTGTTTGTTTTCAGTTTGAGACAATTAATCTGATATTATGTGGCCATCTTTCTTACAATAACGACAAGAAATATCGCCAAGTTTGCCAGAAGGGGATTGAGACTTGGGATCTGATGGCGTAGGAGTGTGACTTAAATTCTGTGAACCGTTGTCACTTGTCACCATTCATATTGACGACGAACAGATCTGCCTTACAGAAGCGCAGAGAAGTACGTGTATTTGCATTCGGAGCAAAAGCATTGATGTAATACATCAAGAAATGACAACTAAAAATAAGGTATAATTATCATTTGTTTTCATCAACTATTCAACATGTCACTTTGGTTTTCAGGCAATCGATTTATTTCCCATGTATATTGAGACAGAATAGACCGAATGAATACTTGATCCAATTAAATGTTAACCTAATTATCCTGATATGAATGGACAATGGCGATGACAAACGAGTTGACATCTATAGCGTGGTATGTACATGTCATCACGATGTGCCCTTACAACGGCAGTATAATGATGGAAATGGGCTGATGAATTACCGTAAAAGAATCAGCAGAGTGTATACGCATAGAATGGCATAGAGAATTCCTTTTTACACCGTAAATTTCTATACAAAGTGTTTTTCTGTATCTCACATTGTTTGTGAGAAAAATCTTCGAATGCCTACATTGGAACAGAGAAACAAATTTGCGAGTACCTAGTAGACCTTCTTAAAATTGTTCCACGAGAGCTTAACCATAGACAGAAAGTTAACTAACTTATCCTTTTTCTATTTGATTCTATATTTTGTGATATTCAGTAAGCAAAATTGTCTTTGAATTTTCCCTGAAAAATTTGGTAGACTTTTTTCTTATGACCATACGTTATTCATAGTCACTGATTACACGCTATCGGAATTAGGATAAGAACAGTATATGGTGCTGGAAATTTAGTGTACAGAGACTTCCTTTTCAATTCATCAAAAGCTGTGTTAAAATGTATTGGACGGCATATCAAGTTCAATCGTAGATGTTGCCTGGAATGGTTCGCCAAAGGGCCCTCATCTGAATGTCATGGTGTTTGAAGGTTAACCTATACAGAGTGCCATGGAAGTGTGAGTCTGGCTGACTTTGCTTGAGAAGTAATGTAAAAGCAGTGCATTTAATGAGCCACTTTGACAACAACACGGATAATGGAAAATGAATGTACACCGTACTTACATGAAGTACAAGTTCACGAGGAATTCGAAAATCCTGGGGCGCATTTCTGAAATGGAGTTATTCGTCAAGTCCCTTGGAACAAAAAATCAGACAGTTATGTATAAAAATGACATCCGCACATGTGTACATTGACAAATAATTCTATTGCAATTAACGACGCGACGTAAATTCGTTTGATTCTGATATGCTGTCCGAAAGTAGGAATTTTTGTTTTCAACCCAATTACACCATTTGTTTCATGGCAAAAATGCAGCGTTTCTTCTTGAAGCCATTCGAATATGGCAAGTTAGTCTCAATACAATTCCTCATGACAAACTGATAGACTGATTTTGCTACAGACAATAATTTTCCTCTATCATGTTGCACACACATTTTTGTACCCTATTTACATTAAAATTAAGTTTTAAACCTTGAAACAAAACACATTTAGGTGTTGGCTTTCCTTAACAGACATTTCATGATTTTGATGCATTCAAACTTGTGCATCAGACATAAAACGTAGTAAATTACTTAAGAGTTTATGCGCTGATACAAAACGATTGAAGATTGCAGTGTAACATAACATTTGATAAAGCTATACTCTGCGCTACGTACCATGAAAACATCATGTTACAAATACGGTTCGTTTAAATATTTAAGAATCCAGAGAAGCAAATTTATACGTTTTCTTCCTTGTTTACTTACAATTCTCCTAAAAAAGGATGTTGGAACTTGTCGTGCATAAGATCAATATTATTTCCAGTCATGTTTCTATAAAACGGAAATGAATACGTTGATTTATGACTGTAACAGATCCCAAACTCGTATATTTTGTGCAGGAAAGTGCGCAGATGTTACACAGTATGGCCCTCAAATGTAAGACTAACTCAGTTGTTCGAAGATTCCAACATGAATTAGACTTTTTGAAGTCAAAAAAGCAATAAAAGTGACAACCCTACAAAGTTGTGTACAAAGGCAGAAGCCCAACAACAGTTATCTAAAGTTGGGTTTCAAAGTGCTACAAATGCAAACTCTTTTGGCAAAATTGCATTTTTGCTTCCACAGAAGTCTTCATGTACTTTAAAGACTTCGAACAAAGCTAAAACGTACTTATGTAGTCTTGTACACTTTTGACAATCAGGATATTTTCGTGAAGCACTTTCTACCTTAGAAATAAGTGTGCATTTCCGTTTGTATACATCATTACTTTTTTTGCAATAATGGAATTACGTTTCCTGCAATAATGGATAAACGTCCCTTATTTACTGTCTGATGGGTTATAAAAGCAGATAATGGAAAGGTATCCATGTAAGTTCTTTGGTTACCTTTGTCTGTGAAAATCAAAATGGCACAAGATTAAAATATTCGTTTCGTTATAAACAATCTGCCAAAGTTACTTATACTAGTACTAACAATTTTCTAATCTCTGTTTTACTACCATTTCCTGGCAAAGTCTTCATCTCTTGTTGTGAACAGTCAACAATGGCACCAAAACACTGACAAGAAGACGGACAGTGAATATCTAAAAGGAAATATTGCAGGAGAGAATGTCTTTAAAGTCCGTAAATTCGTATCATGATATATTTACATACTGAATCTTTTGCACTGTAATTTAATTTTATTTAATACATCAAATACGGTGGTGATACATCAAAGGTGCTTTCTGAAGTTACAAATTGTTATATGATTGACACATAAAGAATCCATTCAATGATGAATACATGTACTTCTTTGCATCGGAATTGCCATCAAAGAATTTGATTTACTCACTGCAAGATAATTCGTCATCCCCATACTGGCAATGCTTAATGTCATCACAACGCTGTGACAATGTAATGCAGTTTTTTGCCCCGTGACATCGGTAGCTTCCTGACAGCTGTAGATTTCTAGAATGGAAAATATCATGTTGATAGAAACGTGTTCATACCACATCATCATCATAATGATGACGGTTGAACTGTGAAAAAAATCAAGAGGTACCGGATCATCAAGATTAATCATTTTCTCATTCCACTTATTGGATTGAGGGGCAATTTGTTTTAACACTTCCGTTATTAATCTTACACACCGCCATCAAGTCATTGTGCCGGGGGGGATTTAGTTTATTATTTATTCAAAGGTTATCATAACCTAGATAAATTTGCTTACCACTAAGTTTCGTATTTGTCATATAAGAAAGCTATATTTTTTAAGTATGCAAAAAGCGCCAAAACATACTGTTTACGTTTAATTGTGTCAATGTTTATTTTCTTTATATTATATATTGTTTATTTCAGACTCGATCGTCCATATGCAGGAAAGAAATTAAGTAAATGAATATGAATATAAAACTCAGACTGTTTAAACAAAACTACTTCAAATACAGTTGTTTTCTCCAGAACTTAAAGAATGCACTATCAATTACTCTATCTGATGAAGAGATAGCGGCAATAAGTACATTTATTAATTTTTAAGTCTACGTTGAAAGCCATATTATTTGTAGCATACATCGTAGAAGCACTACTAAATAATACATTATTATACATAACCTTTAACTCATTCATAACTTATTCATAACTTTCATAAAAGTAAGCTGCAAATAAAGAATTTTTCACTTCTGGACTACACAATTTAAATTGTCTCAATGACATGTTCGCTCTAATACGAAATGCCCGTCTCTGTCTTTCAATATCGTCATCGTCCACATACCTGTATTATCAAATGTTAATGTTTGCAAGTCAATTTTACTTTTGAAATAGATATACGGAATGCGCATCGGAAAATAGTTACCACAATTTTGTTCATCTGATCCATACGGGCAATCCCAAACTCCATCGCATCGTCGATGTTGTGGTATGCAGTATGCGTCTTGACATTTATACATGTTTCCCTGGCAGTTGAAGAGCACTGTCAAAGGACGAGTTAAAACATTTTTTATTTTTGACACGATTGGAACTAATTTGGGATAATTGGATCTTCATACTTTTCAAATTTCTCAAAAGTGTTAGGTGCCATATTGCTGAATTTTGTAATTTAACAAAACACTCATAAAACAAGTGAGTAACAAGCAGATGAGCTTACATTGCAGGTTAAAATGACCTTACTTCACCATCCAATTATCCCAAATTAGTTCCAATCTTGTATTCTTTGATAGTTATTTCAGAATGAAAGTGGTTGGTGCAAAATGTGACCTACATTTCGGTAAAGGGTTATCATATTAATGCGGTTCATGAAATGAGCCATAAACCTTATGAATAGCTATGGAATGCAGACTGTAATTTGTTGCATATACCCGACGAATGTAATACAATGTGTCAATATTATTGTAACAACAAATTTTCATGATGATTCCTATTCTGTTTGTAGTCCTGTTATTCTAGGAAGAAAAAACACTCAGCTTGACGTTGTAAACATTAAGGGAAAATCTTACGGCAATGCCTAAGGTGGGTAACATCTCGACATCCCTGTGGATACCCATACACATCAATGTCATAGACACACTTCCACTTCCTATCAGAGCAGTGTCCATTATTGCAGTGTATTTCATCGATCCGGCATGTTTTTTTGCTGGTATGAGTAGGCGAAGTAGTATTTTTGCCTTGGTCGCACTTTATCTCATCTTCTTCGTTACCTCCTCCACAGTCAACCTCTCCATCGCACGTTGCATTCAATGGGATACAGTATCCGGAGTAACATTCGAACTCTCTGCATATATTTAAAGAATCTGTTTGACAGAACCAGAATTTTTATATTAGAAGCAGTACGTCCGAGCCTCCAGTAGCAATGATTGATGCCAAAAAACCTAAGACGCAGTCTCATTAAACGTGGAGGAGAAAAGACCAAACTTTCCAAAACCGACATTTACAAGAAGATATAAAGGAAAAAACGGTTGTATGTTTTTAGATAGCTAAAGGCATACTTTATCTGTTTTCATTTAAGAACCAAATCGTAGACTAAAACAAGATTCGGCGCAATTGTTTCTAATTTTTGAAATGTATATCACGGGGTCATTAAGGAGATAGTAAGAACTGCATAAAATTGGACGACTCAAAAGAACAACTCACAACATTCTTCGTCGTGTCCATTCGAACAGTCCGGAATAAGATTGCACCTCCTTGATACGTCTATACACTGATTGTCATCACATTCAAATTGGCCAGTTGTACAATCTGGGTAGACTATTAATGATAAACCAAGAGATTTAGTAATTAGGGTTTAAGCGATGTCCCCAGCTGCAAGCGAATATATATATTCTGGATAGAGAGCGGAACTCAGCACCATACATTACGCATGTGCTGTGTGGAATAGTCTTACCAAGCTGTAGTGTATATAAACTGTGGAGTTGTTATTCGAATAAATGACATCAACTAGTGTGTTTATGATGTATGTCCACTATAGGATTTTTGTGGATTTTAAGATATTTATTGCTACAAATGAACAATGATTATAGTACATGTCAGAATGGTGTTACAGTCAGTTCTCAATAAGCAGTTGTCCTTGGTAGTATTTTAATCCATCTATAACATGGCGTCTTTAACTTTTATTATTCCTGAGCTATTTTATACCTAATTGGTATTTGCTATTTGTATTTGTTTCGAATAATAAAATATCATTGTTTCTGTTTTCGTAGTTTATTAATAGCAAACGATAAATCATGTTTCAATTAATACATGTCTGTAAGCGAAATTTCGAAAATTTTACACTTAAATGTCCTTTTGATCATATCCATGTATTTAAGATTTATCATTCGATTTGTCTAATAACGATTCTATCTAAACGTTCCTGTGTTTCGCATGAAACTTCTATGCTAGTTAAGCGGTCGTCCGGGCATGCTTATGATATATCTTGATACTTGAGTTATATTTGATTTCAAAAACTTTGCATATTTGAATTTAAAGTATTTGTCGTGTTGGGAGTTCTCAAGGGTATGACAGCTGATGGGAGTAGGGTCAAGGTAGTAATGAGCTTAAAATATATAAATAATCGCTAATTAGTGACCCTTTCACTACACCAATGGCCTAGCGAAAAATCTTGATATACCGCAGCCGGTATAAGATCTTTTTCAACAAGATGGATGCATTTACAAAATTTAAACACTATGTAATATTTAACACATTATTACTTCTGTGTGTTAAGTGGTTGATTCACATCGACTGCTCTGAAGCCATTAAGAGAAAATACAGAGGACGAAGCAGAAGTATACACAAAATAACAAACAAATACACACCACACTTTTCTTCGTCACTATTATCACCGCACTGGTCAATAAAATCGCAATAAAATGTCATCGATATACACCTTCCATTCTTGCAGTGAAATGAATTAACTGGACAGGAACCATGAAGGACTGAAAGCAAAATTTGATATTGTGTTGTTATCTCTTTTGCGTTCAGATGTTCTTTGATGGAAGTTAATTCCATAGCGGGCTAAGGGTTTGGACAACATGACAATTTAGTATAATGAATACTTGTCAAAGAACGCGCGATTTCTGGCTTATTTCAATCTTCTGCAAGTATTCAGCCAGAGCGATGCCTTAATATCTTCTTGACGTCAAGTTC
This sequence comes from Ptychodera flava, assembly GCF_041260155.1. Lineage (NCBI taxonomy): Eukaryota > Metazoa > Hemichordata > Enteropneusta > Ptychoderidae > Ptychodera > Ptychodera flava. The sequence continues at coordinate 57,149,827 of NC_091928.1, read as the reverse complement.
ATAATACTATGTAGGGATTAATTCGTTTTCTTCAACACATGGTAATAATGTCACCTTAAGGCAATTTCTAGTTTGTCTCTTTATATACTCACGGCAGTTAACCTCATCAGAGTTATCGGAACAGTCTGTGTGTCCATCACAAAAATACGTTTTGTGAATGCAAACCCCGTCATTACACTGAAAGTTACCCTTGCCACACAAAACGGGGATCGGTGCTGATAAAATAAAAATATTCATCCATTATGTGACAACGCTCTTCTGAGGAGTAAGGAATATCTTACAAATATATAGCTAAAGAAACATCCATGACATGAACGTTCCTATTAATTAAAGTATGTTTCAATTTAAGACATGATATTTTAAAGATATTGTCGAATAGCATAAAATCACCTGGTAGAAAAAAATGAAAGAGGTTAATAACTAATACTTTATTACATACAATATCATACATGTTACGCTGTACTGCCATTCTCCCATTGTTCAGAGGGTACTGATATGAACCTGTATTTTAACATTTTAAGATACGAATTATAGTTTTACTTTAGCCGAACTACTTACGCTGCTACAGCTACGCGTACGCGTGACCTTCGCTGGTATGCGTGACCTTTGCTGGGATGTTCATATTCATAATAGCTGAGCGAATAAGACTTATGACACTGGGAAACGTCATTGTGATTATGATCAAAATTTTGTTGTGTGCAGTCAGTTCATGGGCATTGCACTTAGGTACAAGTACAGTTGTACAAAAATCATACAAATGAACGCATCGAAAATGTGTTCTATATGTGGCCGACACCTGTCATCGTTCACGGCCGGTTCCATACGGTATACGGTGCAATGTTTTCATGTCGTCTATGCTACTGAAGATTACGCTTCCGTTCGACAGCGCATCATGATAGAACCGCTATACGTCAAGTTTGCTGTTTAACGAGTTTAAGTCCACAGGTGGTGAATTGCACCGTTACAGCCATGAATGAGCCACAAATAATAATGAGCCACGGAATAATATCAAGAAGTGATGCGGATCTTAGTAACCAACTTTTTAGGAGTACAACAAGGAGCAAGAAAGGTCGATTTCAGTCGATTCCATCACTAATGTCGGAACGTCCGTAGGTAAACAGTCATAACCAAAGCATGCGTGTGTGATAAAAAGGTTATTACACAAAGTTTGGTCGAGACCGCGTCGTATTCGAGTGATGTGTCCGCATTTTGACTTGTTGCTGCGCAAATCGTCAAATTCGGACACATCACTCCAATTCGACGCGGTGTCGACCAAACTTCATGTAATGACCCCTAAATATTGATCTAGGCAGTAAAAATATTGACGTTCAGGCCGTGATATGCCAAGACATGATGGCATGGTCACACATATTGTGATCGCATGAATTGCAGGAATATATCACATGAATGTAGACGCAATACGTTAATCGAGGGGACATGATATTGTCAGGTTTAGATCATTACGCCGCACTACCAGAACAAGCTTTGCTTGCCAATTTTAATTGGGCTTCCGTTGCTAGCTTTTTTACTAGTGGTTTGTACGTCTCAGCATTACCTTGACAAAAGGTATTCATGCCACTGATTTGTCCTTTACACACACACACACACACGCACATATATATATACACAAAATGTATACAATATATATATATATATATATATATATATATATATATATATATATATATATATATATATATATATATATAGAGAGAGAGAGTAGCAGAGTTACAAGTGCCCTTCTTGAAGTTATCCTTTATTTGCCAAAATATGCAATTACCTTTTTTCGACAACTGGAATTTAGATATTAACATAAACCCTTGCATTCTTTACATATTAGCAGATTTCCCCGGCTTACTTCTCACAAAATGTTAATAGGTGCCTATCAAGATAGCTCGTTTTTACTCCCGACTTTGGGCCTATTTTCCCATTCGTTGTCTTTTTTGGATTCATCTACTCAAACTACATCTTCAAAAGTCAGAAGGCCACTACAAGTGCTATTAATGATGATATCTGTTGAAAAATTTGAATGAATTTACCTTTCCTGATGGCGGTGTCGTACGTACTATTTTCTGGAGTTTCTATGGTCAATACAGCAGACGTCTTACAAGAATATTGTCGGCAGTATTTGAAGCACACGTAATGTCATTCCAATGATTTGTATGATGATAATCTGTAATTCTAATCATGGTGCATCTTTCAGACCTCCCGCCGTCAGGCTGACTTCTTCCCTGAGTTAACGTCCTACTGCCCTGAAAAGTTAAATCAATATCTCTTGTACAATGTGTACGCATTGTTAATGTATAATGAGATGCACGAGTCAATATAACATATTTAAACCAAAGCCAACATAACACATTTGATTTGTCGGTGGAAAGTACTAACAATAATGTATCGAAGGAAATGGTAAAATACGTTTACATACCAATCCGAATAGCCCATGGGATTACCATCAGTCCATCGACAAGTGCCATTCCAGTTTGATTTAATTAAACCTTCAAATTCATAAAAAATGAGACTCGAATTGACGTATGCTGCACGCACTTTTGTAACAAGTCATTGTAAATGATACGGTCCCCGCTTGGCTTATAATTCAAACCATTGACAAATAATAGTGAAGGTTAATTGGTCAAATCATATTTGAAAAACGGATGAGAAGATTTGCACTTCATGTAGATACTTTTGTCAACTCTTAAAGTACATGTACCAAGTACGACTGGAATTAGTGTAACAAATTGTGTGTAACACTTGGGTTATAGAGATATAGTGAGAGCGAGTATGAAAAAGTCGGAACAAAACGGCCACTTGGTAGCCATATTTGATTATATTTACACCTTTAAGTTATAATTTGTTGTCCTTAAGCCAAGTTTGTCTTAAATTGGTCGAGGACTAAGTTAGTAATGGCTTTAGATACGGAAAAATCGGAACAAATCAGCTGCCAGGTGACTATATATGACTATATTGCTGAATTGTAGATATGCACACGTGTGTTGTCCTTTTGGCAAATAAACGTGAAAAGAAAAAGTAATGACATGTCTATATATGGTGGCTATCTAGGGTTGCAAATGAAATAATTATACATGAATGTGTAAGTCACGTCACGATGCATTGTCGTTGTGCCAAGTTTGAAAGAAATCAGTCAAGACAGGTCAAAGTAATAGCAGTAACCATGAAGAAAATGAAACACAATGGCTACGTAGCGGCCATACTTGGTCGTGTCGAAAAGCGAATTGCCTTGTATAAGTATGCATGTGCATGCCATAATGTATTATCCTTGTGCCAAGTTTGGAAGAAATGTACCGTAGCATCTCTTAGATATCTTTACGGACTGTCACATGCAAAGACACAGGGATCGACGCTCGAGCTTTGTCCGTTGGGACTTACAAATATATATTTCCTCAGTAACCACCACATTTTACCAGCTTACCTATGTAGACTGTTGAATCGTGATATTCCCTTATGAAATTGGTAATAAATGTAGACTCGTTCTGGTTGAGAATACTGACAAGTGGGCTCCTTCTTGCAAACATTTAGTTTCAGCATGGTTCCATGTTAGGTATGCACCAGCATTAAATATTTTGTAGCAGTTTTTGCCAAATTGTCTCCAAGTGTCCCGACATACGTAATCTTCAGAAAATACAGAGAAATAAATGTCAAATCATTTCACAGACAAAGCGTTTCATGTTACGCAGAGGTACTTTCGAGCCATAATTAAAACTTTCATCATAAGCCAAGGTGAAAATTTTTGTCTAGTTTGGACATATTCAACGTTTTAAGTTTCTTGAACATGGTTCATGAAACATAACCCATTAATCTGAAACGTTTTCCTGCAATGTTTGTAGCTTTAAGCCAAAATTAATTGCCATATATACCATGTGATTCGACACACTGAATCTGGTCAATCAACTTAAACATATATTCTTAGGGTAACGAGCAGGTCTGGCTGTTTGGAAAGAGTATTTTCTTCAACTACATATTTATCAGAGCAGCAAGTGCCAACCAAATATGACATAAACATCTTTGTATACATTCATCTTAACTTCTGGTTTCAAAACGAATAGGTTGGAATGAGTGAGGGGCAAGGGTGCAAACAGGATGATGAGAAGGCTACGAAGTACCTGTACTTACCTAAATTAGTTTGGTTTGAATATGATTTTAAACTATATGGAATGGCTCTGTACTTTGCCTGAAATCCGTTTCTCTTATTTTCTCCACTTTGTACTCCATGGAACTCTAGAAGTAGTTTGGAAGTAGTTGATACCACTTTTTCAGGAATCTTACTGCCACAGAATTTTCCATGGAGGAAGGACTCGTCTGGTGTCTGTGAATTGAATATTTTGACGAAATTGCACAAACAGTCGCTGTAGCCAACGTCAAACGTTTGGAAGTCTACCTCGATGGCTTTGTCTTTCTCTACTTTGATGATCCAGCTCATCGATGTCGGTGAAGGATATGGATAAGGATATCCGTAAGACATGATATATCCGCAGTTTGAACTGGTTGTGACCTGATCGCACATTTCAAATTCCGTGCAGACACCCGGACAATCTGTATTTGCATAAAGAATTACAAACCAAGCAAAGTCGGCAAAGTCAGAAATAAAGTCTTCATTCATAAATAAATAATATATAAATGAATAAATAAATAAATAAATAAATAAATAAATGAATAAATAAATAAATAAATAAATAAATAAATAAATAAACTACTTTAATGCCTATCAGGAGAATATTTCGACGAACAGTATACATTTGAAGAATATTGAGTTTGGTAACAATCACTTCAATTTGGTCACATGTTTCTATGTTAACAAAGAAGTTGTATTGTCACTCGATCCGCGACTATTTATGCCGGTTTGAATAGACATGAAATGTATTTTGCAACACCTCTTCATGTCGCTTTAAAAGACTGTCCCAGTTTTCAGTAACCCTTCTCAGTTCTATTAAGTTATATGACATGCCGACACATTTTGAAGCACATTTCAGATGTTAGCTTTTTGGCTCCATGAAATTAAAGAAAGCATATTGCTTTCCTCTATGACAATTGAGAACTTTGCATTTATTGGCACTGCAAGTTTAAACATGGGCAGTTTTCTCATTTTATCGAAAAGCGTTTCTAATAATACAACAGGATGATCAAAGACCACATATTTGGAAAACATTCTCGTTAACACCGAGTCAGGTTTGTTTTAAAAGATACGGCGTGAATAATTTAAATTGAGGTGGAAATCAAAGGCACTTTATTAAATATATTAGTACAGTGATCATTAAATCTGGAATGCACGGAATTGTAGATATTAAAATATGATGAAGGGTGTGAGTATTAATCGAATTTATCCTAAACTTTGAACAAGGTGTTTACCATTTTATTGCATGTCAGGAAAGTAGGACGTCACTTGTTCTATGCAAGTTATTATTATACATCTGTGAGGGAGATTTGATTTTCCTGTTATAAATCGTTCTAAGAATTCACCTTGAAAACAACAGAACTTATTTTCCACTTACTGATTCTAACTTGCCGGAGAATGATAACCACAATAATTGTAGATGCAAGGCACGCAAACTTCATCGTTGCAAATAAAATATTCGAAAATGAGAAGAAGAAATTACGCAGAACGACACAAAATTTTGGCGGAAACGGAATTATTGTTTCCATTGACTGAGAATATCAAGGGCAATTTTTTTCTTGCTATTTCTGCCATGACATAAAAGCATTTTAACGGTGTGCTGCTGCCATAATTACTGAAAGCTCCCTTATTTCTTGGTCCAACCGAAAAGAAAATCTACCTTTATATACCACAAAAATAGTCGTATTTATTTATTTTTACAGTTAATGTAATCAAACAAAAAATGTCGAATCATATGTATTTTAGCAGCTTCACTTTTAGGTAAGCCTGTACAAGCATGTCGTCTCACAAGATGTCCATAGTGACACCGATAGTGCCCTCATTGCCAAGGAAAACAATATTAAAACATACCCGTTGTTTGATACGAAGCCATGAAACCTCCTCCAACGTCGTCACCACTTGCATGAAATACAATCGTCAATTCATTTGAGTCTGGTGAATAGAGGGGATTTTTTTCAAAGATCCGCATAACTTTTTTATAAGGTTGCTTTCACCCACGACTGAACCGTTGTACAAGGCCACGTAATTGGAACACATATTGCTGTCTCCATTCCCAGGCACATCGAAATATGTGAATGTGAGCTGAATATACTTGTGCTCTGGAACAACGATTGTCCATTTACAGTAGCTGTGCGGATAGAATTCTTCATCACCCGTTAGGAAGTTGTTTGTGAGAAAGGAACCGTGGCTCTCACTCAGGTAACCTGGCGACCCACAACCAGAACATTCCTCACCATAACAAGCTATTTAACATAAAACAGAAATGTGGAAATTAAGGAAACCTTTGCAAAGTAAATGGTAACAGTCAAAAAATCTGTCACCACTGGTGAACGAATTAGGTACCATAGGTCCTGTCTCTAAACTACTTGTGTACATGAATATCGACCTACCTTCTTGTAACAGTGCTAAAACAGGCAATGTTATTGCCCCTGCTTCAACTTCAAAGTACAAATGACTGCCAACATGTGGATGGCCTGATGGAGAAGCAATTGAAATATGGCGTGTACACTCAGAACAGTTTGAACAAATGTCTTCAATACTTTGTAGATAGCATGAAGAATGACAATATAGTCCTGCAAAAAGATAAGAGAGAAAAACTACTAAGTTCTTGACGGTAAACGAAAATATTTCCTAAGTTCAGGATGATTTTCACGCATAGACGTATGTTATGCAGTCATATTCATTGCTGATAATAAATGAACACGATGGAAACTACTTCGGGATAATTGGATGGTGAAGTAAGGTCGTTGTAACCTGCAAATGTAAGCTCATCCGCTTTTCGTTTTACGTTACACACTTGTTTTTATGAGTAATTTGTAATATTACAACATTCAGCTATATGGCATCTAACACTTTTGAGAAATTTGAAAAATATGTTAATCCGATCATCCCAAATTAGTTCTAATTGTGTTAATATTTACTATTACAACAACCAATAACATAACACATCATTGTTGATTGTCATCACACAGTTACTTTCACTATCAGTTGACGTGGAATGAAGAATTGGTAGATAGCATTATTGAACAAAATTATTTTCTTAGTCTTCGGGCAATTTTCTGTAAATTCCAGGAAAACAATTTCACCTCTAACAATCATAATTATACGTTATCAAACTATAACTTACACGAAATAATTGAAATAAACAATTATTCCTCCCTATGCAGATTGAAAGTTCATAGCCTCACGACGCTCGTGCCCTTCCGCCGTATGACTATGGTCCGCATACCCCGGGGGGTAACTCCCATAGATGGCTATACGGGGAGGGTCCGCGCGAAAGGGGTCGTTTTTTTTGCGCTGTTTGGTATCAGAAAGGGTATACTTTTCACGAGGTGTTGGTATGAGAAAGGGTCCGGTTTTAAACACAAACTGACATTTGTTAAAAAATCATGCTGTCAACACTGGAAACCCATGTATCTACATCCCAGATCTACCATCAATATTTCCGATCTGTCGGTTTGACTGTTGGTACCCCTGGTACGCAAGGCGAGTGAGTCGTATCTGTATACGTATGGTATTGTATGGTATCAGATAGGGCGCCGTAAAATAAATTCTTTGTTTGCCGTCCGCGTGCGGGTAGGTTTTTGGACGAAATATGAAAAACAAACACAGATCGTATGCTCGAAAATACGAACGCGTTGTGTCGTTCCTTTGTTGGCAATGACGCAGCAACTTACTCAAATGTCTCAAAAACGCAAATGTCGTAAGATCGCTTCGATATAAATCAGTTTACCTATCGTAAAGGGGTACATCAACGGCTGTACGTAAAGTGTACGTGTGCACCTCCTGTTGTAGCGGACTACAGTATACCATAAGTGAAGATCGATCGACTGTTTCACAAGTTTATTTCTCCCTCAAAGTTTCCAAATCGGCGGAAGTGCGCTGTATTGGCTTGGTCTCCATACAAGACGGATCGAAAACAATTCTTGACTGGTTCAGAATAAGGAATGGAACTGAATTTCCATCAGCTTCTGCGCGATCCGTGATTGATCACGAGGGGGCAAGCAGCTCGGTGGTGGGGCAAGCAGTTACCGTCGGTGAAATGTTCGTTGTTGAATGCTCCAAATAGTTCGTACGCAGTATAAGTTGCTTTCACTTTGAACACTGTTTTGTGCTAAAAACGATGTGGTCATTTTATAAGTCCAGATTAGAATTCAGTTTTCAAAAATAGCAATGGCCATTCGGCATTGCTGTCTTGACAAACAGAATTTCAGCATTTTAGTATGCAATAGCGCTGATCACTTAACGTCATTTTTCTTTCATTAATGTGCAAAAATTTGTCCGCATTTTCGGCAAGAACGATGAAATCAAAACCTGCTAGCGTCATAATGCATACAGAAAATCACACTAATTCATATGAATTTATGGCTCAGACTACAAGTTGCAACAACGACCGCGCATGCAGTAACACAATTTGTCCGATTTTCAGGCAGCGGTGTTCGAAGTCGCGCGCGCAGCTATATATAGTAACAAACCTGACACCGAGATCAGCGCTATTAGAATTCGGGTAAAAGACTAGTTGATACACAAAATTCAGAATAAATAGCCTTTAAAGTTACAGCTAATGGAGCATTTAACTCAACAGAAACAGTGCTCAGGACTTGTATTTATTTGACACTTAAAAAGGAGGATTTGTACTCGAGGCTGTTATGATTTGCTCAGCTAACTACTCTTCTTACTGCAAAAATTCTAATTGTTTGCACAGTCCCTCTATCCACTATGGATAGAGGGACTGTGTTGTATGGAAGAGACAGTAGTTTCACCTTTTACCAAGATGTTTAGCATTTGTTTCTTGAGTGACATCTATACTTTGTTATACTCAGTAACTTTTGCAGTTTAATATGTGGAATGTTCAGGTTTTGCAAGAACACCTTTTTGTTGTAAGCTTACCCCAACATTTCGAAATAGTGTTTCGTGGTACTATATAGACTTTACTTCTCGGTAGACAAGCTTGACAGGTGCCGTCCAAGCTACGCTTCTCCAATTGTCTAAATGCCCTGGACTACTCTTTGGTCGTTGTGTCCTCCTGCCCTGTCTGTTGTATTTTTCTCTCTTTGTCCTTTCCCGTATTATTTTAGAATGGGATTTTAAACTAAGTTTAAAGCTTGGTTTTGATCATGATAGATATAAATTAAAGATAAAAATATACGTCCAATCGTAAACATCAATACAGGTCTCGATCTTAAATTACGTGTTATAATTAATATACAAATGTCACTTAGACACGTTGCAAAATTGAACCCATTACGTGAAATTCTTAGGTTCCTTCATTAGGTGTTAATTCAAATATATTTTGTTTTCTTCAAAACTTTGTAAACATCCTCGTATACGTAAGTTGCATTTGTCGCAAATATGCTTTTTATTCATATTTGAGATCTTGTTATTTTAATTAATAGTTTACTGGCACCTATGACAACCCAGTGCATAAATCTCCGTCAGAGACAATCTGTAGATCTTCGTAACACAACCAGTTGATTACTATCACACTGTACGTGTTGTACATTATGTACTGGTATAGTGTTTATTGCCATTGTTTATTATGGAATTTTTGTTCAGACTCAGAGTCACCTAACTATAAGTATGCTTGTTGTATTTACACAAGTATAACCTTGTTTCCACGCATTGTTTTCAGCGTGCTAATGAAGAGCATAAGGAACACTGCATTGTAAATGTAACAGATGGTTTTTTCATACTTGTGACCCATAAACCGATGGGAAAGTTAGAGTTTATGCGATTGATATGTGTTGTGTTTTTTTTGTCATTGTTTTTTTTTGCTGGCTGGCTGATAGGTTTTTCAAAAATCCAAGGACGGTATAAACAAAGAATTTTATTTACACGGCCTAGCTGTGGAAACGCAGCTATCTCTTGGCGGGGTAGCGTGAGTTGCTCTGCGGGTCAAAGGTCAACCCCGCCACTCACATAGCAACTCACGCTACCCCGCCAAGAGATAGCTGCGTTTCCACAACTAGGTATCAGAAAGGGTAGGTTTTTTTGCTCAAAACTGGTATCACAACAGTTTGGGTTTCCATGTTCGTGCGGAGCCCCCCCGTACTATTAGCCATGGAGTTACCCCCCCGGGTCCGCATAAAACCGATCAGGCAGAATAGGTCAAAACTGAATGAGTGGACAATAAGCTGAGCAAGAGGATAGCCAGGCGCTTTATTGAACTTACTGATAGCAGCAAGCAGTCTTCACCGAACTCGATAGGATTGTCTTGGTAGAAAACATGCAGAGCGTAATGGTAAAGGGTAGCAGAGCGTAACAATGGGTCACATCTGCGTTGTTTTAGCAAGGTCAATTCGTCACAACTTTGAGCAAATATCTATAAAATGACAACTAAACCACACAAATAATAACCAAAAGTGCTACAAAACAGGAAAACTGAAATTCGATTATTAAAGGCAAAGGGATTGGAAACTAGGACAGAGCGACCAACACATGATTAAACTCAATCTGTCTTATAACAGAGCATCAGAATGATGACTGGCTCAGTTTCACTGTCAAACCAAAGCAGGTCATCCAAAATACCATGGCTTCAGAATAAGGATTGGCAGAAAGTTCGAGTTTACATTACCACCTTGTGAATCCTTACTTCAGAATGAGCTTTTGGCCAGTTTATATCGTCAAAATGTTATCGCTCTTTTAATGTCGTAATTTCAAAATTAAGATTTGATTAACAAACCAGATTACTGTATCAATTTATCAGTGAAGGTAGTTTTCGTACACTAAGGCCCTATACTAATTGATCTAAATATAGCAAAATTCAGTGTTAACCAGAATAGGTAAATATGCATCAAGTAAAAAATAAGACTCAACATGAACTATTTACATAATAGATGTATCACTTCAAAATGTGCTTCATCCAGGGTTCAACCTAAGTTGTCTTATGTTTGACCTGAAGGTGTAAAATAACTAACGCATAAATTTGTTGTGAACGATGATTTCAATCATAATTTATTCTACATTGTGGAGATGTTGCCATTCTATATTAAAATTATTTTTTTTATTTGGGTAATCTTTACTGTAGTCTTGGAAACACACTGAGTGAAAAACTTATTTTCAGGCCACATGTTGATGTTTACTTTCAATAGTTGACAACTATTAGATAAGCGGGCAATTGATGGACTTATATAACTTGTATACAACATTTCAATTTGCAAAAACATTAATTTTTAATCTTATTATGTATCAGGTTGATAATTCTAATATAAAAAAGAGTACATTCGCAACTTAATATCTTACCAATAAAGTCACCTGGCTGAAAAGCAACTCTATCTTCAGCAGGTACATGAAAGCTCTTATTTCCAGCCGAAACGTTTTTCAGGGTAAATTATTTTGTCCAACTAAATAAAACCAGTGTAATGAATCATCTTTGCGGCGGTAAATCCCTGGACTTAGATGCAAATCTCCTTCGGCTCGTTCCGTGTACAGTTGCCATCCTTTGATGTAACCAGCACAGGGAAGTCTTAAAAAAGTGTCGATAAAAATAACAGGACCAGAATGTTTCACAATCAAACCATCATTCAGGTTCACAGCTCCAGTCGTGTTCGGGCAGTTAAAAATATCTGTTAAATAAAAAATAACAGGGTCTATGATTCGGTGAAGGATGTAACAATGTGTCCCAAATTTACATTATATAAACCATATTAAATTACATTATATCATAGCTTTGTCAATACCAGTGAATTTTGTGACGTCATACGCCCTGATTATTACTGTTAATGCATCCGATTATCCAGCAGTATGACCCCCATAGTGTTTGCTTGTAAACGAATGAAGGACTGGGCAATTAATAAGGGAAGAATTGTAGGGTAAGCCTAAATCATATAACACATCAAATAATAGATCATGATAATGGTGCACAATATCGATAATAATGTCTTACTGTACGATTTATCAAATATTTTAAGTCCTTCCGCATGCAATTGTCGTCTGCTTTGTCTGGCTCGCACTCAGCTAGGACCCCGTCCTATACATTGCAGTGTTTGCAGTACTACGTTGTGTACGATATGGCTCACTTCGTTGATGTATAGGTGAAACAGAACTCAGTACGCTTGCAAACTCCTAGATGATGGGGGTTTGACACACTTCATCTTCTGTACGTTAGTGGCCATGTAAACGAGATAAGCGTGAAAAGCTACTCGAACCAGTCATCACCAGGCCAACAACGGAAGCCGCCATTAATCTTGACCAGTAGTGTATGGAAATGACTCCAGAGTCATTCAAAGAATCGGGTCCAAGGTCAGCTGCGACAAACTATCATAACGACCTCGGGCTCTCCGTTGATCCAACATCGTGGTTACCTACTTCTGATGTACCGCTTGAATACGGTGATAACTTTCATTCAACGGTTTTCTCTCCTTGTCTGTGGTTTCACCTTGTTCTCGACATCGCGACCGACTGAGACCCTTTGTCAACTGTACCTTTCGCCACAGAGTAATATCATAGACAGAGTGGCAACACTTGCATGCCTTTTGTTCCATGGTCGTCTCGGTAGACTATTGGCTTTTCATATTAAAATGAGCTTAAAAGGTGTTAAACTTTTTGGAGGCTTGGTTTGTGGTTGATAATTACACGAGATTATGCGAAACATACGACGAGATGGCATCGTACTGCCAGTCGCGTAGCAACCATAGTCATTTTGTGAGCTCTCAGGCCAGAAACACTGCTTCACGCCAATCAAAACATAACACGCCAGCAGTTTCATAAACATGTCCTTTCTTGCGCACGTGTAAAAGACGGTATGACTGACCGTAAACCATTGAGTAAAACCAGACAGTATCGATAAAAGACTTTCAAATTTGGTTCAAACACACTCATTATATATTCATAAAAATATGAGAGGAATTTTTAAAACGGTGAAACCCACTTTCCTGAAGCTCGAAACACTCCCGTTATCGCCAGCACATCAATTCCGATCAGCACCACACGACAACAACAACACAAGCTTTGTCGAACATACTTTCGCTTAACAATTGGTGAAAATCCGAAATTACCGAAGGGTGCATGGTCGGCACTCTTCGGAAAAGAGAGCCAAGAGCTTCGTGAGGCGAGGCAAACATGGATTGCTTACGTAACCGATTCACGCCTTAAACAATAGCTGTTGCCACTCTGTCTATGATATTATCTCTGTGCTTTCGCGCACCCTTTACATCGCGTTTTCCGGTTCGCCAAAATACATTAGCTCTTCTCAAGAAGCCATCCATAATTAAATTTATACACACAATTATTAGTGAACTTTAAACACATGAATAGCATTGTTGAACTCTGTGGATATTGTTTAAAATTGAATGCCATACAACTAGCGATTTAATACTGACGGTATCGATCAGCTGATACCACGCAGCTTGCTGGCAATGCATGGACATTCTGATTTCTTTATGCTGGTATTTCACCTTGTTTCAGCTTTTAGAATGACATGATATTGAAAGTTGATGTTTCAAGGTCGATATAGACGGTAGGGATGCAATTGCTTTTCATTTCCTTCCAAAATACATGTTTTTTATTTACTAATGGAACCGTAAAAGTACTGCTCATTTTTTCAATCAATCAATCAATCAATCAATCAATCAATCAATCAATCAATCAATCAATCAATCAATCAATCAATCAATCAATCTTTCATTTTAGAGTGTGGTATGGTACATTCCAGATGAAAGAACAACATGTTCAAAAATGAACACCATCAAATGGATATTAAAATCCAAGTAAATTGAATTGAAGTTCACATATAACTCTGACTGTAAACAGCAAACTGTAGGTAGCTACTGGAGGGGTCAGCAAACACCAGAATTCCTTATAAATATACCAAGGTTCAGAAAAGTATGTTCCATAATCTTTCTACTTCTTCTGCAACACTCATAGTGATAGAAAAATCTGGTTCGCTTTTCTGGCACAAAATTGATCTTTCAGAAATATGACACTTGCATGTGAATAAAAAGTGAAACTCATAATCTATTACATTACTATCACATCTCAAGCAAATTCTTTTATTTAAAGGTAAATGAGGTTTACATTTCCTACCAATTTCAACACGCAAATTATGATCACTCGGTCTATAAGCTTTTTTTGTCAAACTTCTACGTAACCCGAAATCTGAAATATCTCATATATTTTTTCAAAACCAAATTTGGTCTTGAAGATTCTATAAGTGCGCAATTTGTTACAACTTCTATTCTTCCTTGAATCATTGAAAAGAGTTCTCTTCTATTTTTAAGATTAAACTGATTATGTTTGAATTTTCCATTAGGTGTAAAAACAACACCAACATATGTGTACTGATTCACTGCTTCAATCACACTTTTCTCAATAAAAATTGACGATTCCTTATGAAACGGTTACCTCTATTAAATATCATTGTTTTTGTCTTATTGATATTGATCGAAAGGCCCCATATTTTACTTTAAGCATGCAACTTATCTAAACAATTTTGTAAACTATCAGCTGATTTTGACATAAGTATCAAATTATCTACATATGAAATAGAATTTAACTGATGTCCAATTTAGATAGGAGAAGCAGAAAACCACCAACCCGTCTGGAAGATCATTTAGGAAAATATTAAACAAATGTTCGTGACATATTGCAACCATTTTCACACGACATGAGGAAATAAACCCATCTGAAATACTACTAGACAGTGTCATTTTGTATTGAGTATCATCATACACAAATTTAACAATTTACCTGATACACCCAACCTCTGCATTTTAAAAAAGAGGCATTTTCTCCTAACACAATCAAGTGCTTTTCTAAAGTCTACAAATGCCACATATTCATTATAACTGATTCTTCTCCTGGCGCTGAGCGTGTTCAGTGCAGTGCAGTGTGGAGTGCCTGTAAATGTACACGGCATGCAGATTCAGGGCCTATATTGTCGAATGATGCTCACTGGCCTTAAACCCGAATTAAATTCTCCTTTTTATTTGTTTTTCTACATCCAAAAATTCACTGGCATTGCCAAAACTATAACACTATTAATAATTTAACCCCTCCCGACCATAATGGACTCAAGCGAACTTTGCACTCCATAATGTACTCGGCTTCGCCTCGTACATTATGTCATGCAAAGTTTGCTTTCGTCCATTATGGGCCGGGAGGGAGACATTATTGCTTATGTAAAGATGACACAATGATAAACAGTATACCATTAAGATTTTTATGCAACTGACTATCGTAAAGATATTAACTGAGTGGTTTAATAATTTGTGCTGTTACAGCCCGTTTCCTGAGGCGAGAAAAGGATGTTTCTAATATTTAAACACAGAAACGTACCTCTCGGCATCAGCGCAAGTGCAAAACGATTTTGAAGAAAATGTCACTGTTCTTGAGCCTAATCGAGATGACGTTTTGACTTCCATGGACAATCTAAAGGAAAGGCATAAAGGCTGTTATTATTATTATTATTATTATTATTATTATTTTATTATTATTATTATTATTATTATTATTATTGTTGTTGTTGTTGTTGTTGTTGTTGTTGTTGTTGTTGTTGTTGTTGTTGCACTTCTTTATATATAGGTGACAGCAAAGAAAAGGTTTGCATCTTGGGGATGACAGTTTCAGGTTTTGAGTTTTGTATCATTTTTAGAGGAAAGAAAGTGCAAGCTTTAAGAGAAATTCCAACGCTATTTGTCGGGCGATTGGTCTCTCACAGTCAGTGGGTAATCTTAAAGGTTTGCTTTTACTTGGTTCGCAAGGATCCAAACGAGTTGTGGTCAATACCCATGTTCGCAAGACTGCTAAACTGTCTCCTACTCGATGAATATTAAGACTTTACAATATTTGTCAAACTCTTCATAAGTTTATGCACATATTCAATTTTAATTTCTTTCTTGAAAGTAAGAAGCCTGTAGCCATATATTTCAAAACTATTTGTAGGTTAAAGATGCATATGTGTACAAGAAACATGATATTGGGATTCCAACAAAACGTCTGATTTCACTTTACATTGTACTCTATCGGACAAACTATTGTTTCTGTTAAAAAGGGGAGCTATATATGTGTATTTGTCAGCACTTGAAAATTAATGTAACTTTAATCCACTGGAAGGGTGGATTAATATACAGGTTGGGATTGCCTCAGTGTATTGAACATCTTTGAAATCCTGATTGATGTATATTTTGCGACTGAATTTGGATGGATAAGACCAATCAATGTACTGTCCCTCAAATGCGCTCAGCCTTCTCCGGTTATAACGTTCATCAAAATTCAAGGTCGGGCAGGAAAGGAGGTGGTGGAGCAGCTATCATGAGTAATCAAGTCAAGGTCAAGTCAGACAAGTTCATTGTGTAATGAGCGACTTCTGTCCAGTCGGACACGTTGAACAACAACTGAACCTTTTATTCCAAAAGCCAGGTTGCTTATAACACCTGTCACATGATATTACATAACAAAAGTGATCAGCATATAATGACGTCAAGACATCTCTCCGTTTTATAGGAGTGATTTATCATATGTCCACAAAATCGATTCGTTGTCGAAGTGTTTTATATATAAAATGATCATACCAAACGATATTACAAAGTAATAATTCAGTATAAATTGATGATACATTTTAAATTAGTGCAAAATGCAAAACTTCACTTTTTTCAACATCAAACAACATATGCCTTTTGCCTAAATTAGAAACATTTTAACTGAGTATCTTGGTATAAACGGCACAAACATACATGTCCGTACATCAACGTGAATCATATCCATATTTTCTCTCGTGCTTGATCTAGGGTCTTTCTCAATTGGTCGTCATGATTGTCATAATTACTCTTTCTGGTATTGTGGACCAAGATGACATCATACATTACCTTGGTACCAGGCAGACCTTCAAATGTCTGTTTCATTTTCTACTCAAATACTTCACCTGACAATTTCAAGCCAAAGGGCAAACACAGAAATTTATATCTTTCAAAGGGAAAGTTAAATGTTCAGAACTTTGAAGACTTTGTCTAACTTTTCATGTCAATAGCCATCTTTTGCGTCAAGTTTACCAAACGTTGTAGCACAAGACAGATCACCAGTTACCTCCTCTGCTGTTGTCATTATGGTAGTGTTCACGTTTAATTGCCCTGTTAAGATCACGTGGGTCAACACATATTCGTATACGACCGTTGTCTTTTTGAACTATGACAATAGGATTGACTAAATCTGAAGGTTCATTCACCTTCTCGACTACACCAAGATCTTCCATTCGTTTCAGTTCGGCGAATACTTTATTATGCAGCAAGAATAGAATTTTCCTTGCTCGATGACCTATAGATGTAACAGTCATGTCTATTACAATATGATGCTCACCTTTAAAGCGGCCTAAGCCTTCAAGAAAATCTTCATATTCATTCAACATTGCTTTACTTTCTAAGATCAGGACTCGACGTACGAGGTTTATTCTTTTACAGTCATTAGCGCTATCACAGTGGTGATAAATATCTGCTACCAAAACATATCGTCAGTTTTTTCAACATTGCACAGCATTAAGGTTTTCCCAACATGGTTCAGCTTAATACCTTTATACATGGGCAGCATTACATTCGTCTTTTCTAGACTGCCTATATTTCTCATATAAGAATAGATTCTCAATGGAATCACGTTTGTTTCGGCGCTAGTATCAATTCAAAATTTTATTACATAGTTATTTACATTTACGTCGGCATTCCAACTATCACTGCATGAAAACCCAATAATTCAGATAAATTCAAATAAATGAGTTGCCTGTATTATAGTATAATACACGTGAATTCACACGAATCCACATGAATACAGGCTTGCTGAATACAAAAAATGAATTCTTGACTGTATTCATCTGTATATGCACTCTTCAGCTAAAATACAGGCAATAATCCATGTTAATACAGTAAGTATTATAGGGTTTTTATGCAGTGTATTATATGCATTATTACTCTCAATCATGCTAATAAATAGCTCTTCAGGTTCATGTTCTATGGTGTACGAATCTGTGTCTATAGAATGTATTCTATTTGTTTTACAAAACTTTTACAAAGTGATTCTTTCCTTTGCATTTCGAGCATGATTTTCAAAATGCGTGGCATTGTCTTGGGCCATGCATTTTACCACATTTGCCACAGAGAAATTGTCGAGAAAGTCCCGTTTGTTTTGATGTGTCTTTTTGCCAAATTTCTTCCTCCGCAGTGGATCGCTTTCTTTGCAACATTTTTCGAACGCAATACACAGGTTTCTCTTCTATTTTAGACAAAGCTTGAATGTGATTTCGATTGTTCGGCTCCCCGACATATTTCAATCGCTTTTTGTAAATTCAAATCAGTCTTCCGAAGTACTTTTTCATGCATATGAGAATTAGTTACACCGTCTGCAATACTGTCCTTGATAAGGCTTCTTGTCAGCTCAGTAACGTGGTATTCAATAGATTCATCAAGTCTTTGTGAACATGTGAAAATTTATGCCGCTCGAGTGTAATGGATTTTCTAAGGCTACACTATTCTTTAAATTTTTCTTACAGTACCTGTATCTTTTCTCTGTCAGCGGCGTTCGTGAAAGAAAAGGTGTTATACACATCAGAGCTTCATCACCGTTAGCTTTTATTTGAAAAGCCTGGCTGCTTATTACACCTAATCACATGGTATTACATAATAGTATTGATCAGGAATAATGACGCATTGCGACTACGTTCTGCTCATTTGAGCATTTGAATACCTGTTCACCTCGTTATCGTCTACGATCCACCACCATCTCGAAAATGGCTTGAATGTGACGACTTTTATGACAGAGATTTTGTTTGCATGATTGTGCTTTTTGTCATTTATTTATCAAATTCCGCACTGTGTGAAAGATCACTACAGTTTCATACAAAGGAATAGATTTAAGGAAAGGTACTATAAGTCAGAATTACATATAGTTTATCAACATTTCCTAAAATTTCTACCATTTTATCTCTTTATAGATTTCTTTGTCAAAATTAAATCTTAACAAAAGCTCATTTAAGTATAACTTTAACAGGTGCACTCACTTCTTTAACCTAAACTTGTGTATACTCCTTTAGCTAGAAGAATCAGAAGTTATAACTATTTGATATTTTGTTGGAACAATGTTATGTGAAAGACATGAAACGATGATATGTGTAGAGGAGATGGAATTTCTAATGAATTCTCTCGATCACAGTTTCATTTGTTCAGTCACAGAATAAATATTCTTCAAAATTTACAACCAATTTCAATTTCATTTTGATCTACGTTTAATTTCTGAAACAATTGCGTATGCGCTGTACAAGTATAGAGTAAAACATCTTACATGTAATCTACTAACTGGTAGCTCATATGACCGAGTTTGCAACGCTCATGAAGAGTGTGATGATTTCACCAGGTCGTGTGCTGTTTTTACGTGACTTCAACTTCTTTTTATAAAAAGACAAAAACTGCAATTCATTTACTGATAAATAGTCTTGGTCTCGACACCATTTACCGGACCAACTCATGAAAGAGGGTGGGGGCACACTGGATTTATTAATTACCAATGTAAATGAAGCATGCGTCATTGAATTTCAGTACAATGACATTCTTAATGGAGCCATAGTCTGATTGATTTTGTTACTGATCTGTCACGTGCGTGTGTGCCCCGTATTAAGCGCATTCGAGGAACATCTTTTCGGTGACCTCTGATTACCATAGTCAGGTTATTGTAGTTTTCCACAGCCCATACAAACGGGCTGAGTGCTTTCATTAGGACTTGTAATCTGTATTGCACATTGTTGCTTTGGCCAAGGTGTGAATGATCTGCGACAAACCGCGCGCCCCCTGGTACGACAAGATTGTGAAGAAAAACGTGATCTTCGGCAACTTGAAAGGTAATGGAGGAAAAACCTACTCGAAGTGAATAGACTATCTTTAGGGCAAAATGACCAAATTATAATAGACAGCAATGAAGCTCTTGCATTGCTTCACAGAACGCATATTGACACATCCAATTAGACTTAGCTTTTTAGCATTATTGACGATTTAATGGAGAAAAGAAATCATCAGCTTGTATTCGACCCATTTCTAACTATAAAGCTTAATTGGCCAGTCTTTCTCGGACTTCTTTTCAAATAAAAATTATAAGCTTCAGAAGCAATTTCCAAGATCTTATGGATCAGAAAAGGTCACCGAGTCACTACAATATTCCTTTACAGAGCTCACTTGTGTCACCAAAACCAGTCGTTAGTGAAATTATTAATTCCATGAGCTCGAAAATCATGTGCACTAGATAATACTCAGACTAAACGTTTGAAATTGTGCCTTTCTAATAGTAAACATGATCTAGTTAAAATTTTATTGTAAATACTTCATTAAGTTCGTTTACAGTTCCTAAAATGTACAAGGAAACTCTGGTTAGACCTTTAGTAATATAGTCAAGTATCATCTTTAGTGATGAATAATTACAGACCTGTTTCTAATCTTTCATTGAGCATAAATTCCTGGGGTTTAAATTCAACTGGATAGTTTTTATTGTATTTGAAATACCAATTGGCCTATACACATTATTAAAGCACGGAAAGTCCCTTATTAAGAGTTTAAAATAACATTAATTACGTGCAATTGACAGTCATAAAGAACTTTAACTGCTTGATTCGAATGTAGCGTTCGACACTGTTAATCATAAGCTTATCGTATTGTTTAGAACATAATTTTGACATTTAGGTAGAATGCGCCTCGAAAGTGAAAGACTTAAACTTTTGCCCAAACTTTCCTCAAGGAATATTTCAATCATTCTCTTTCAAAATCAAGAATAAAAATCGGGGGTCACCGTGAAAATTTTGGTACTAGAGAAACAAATTACTCAAGATTTACCGATATTTGAAATTCAAAATGGCCGCCATCCCTGTGTTAACTCTATGGAGAAAACTGAAATTTTCGATTTTCGAAAAACTAAGACGGTAAAAAGTTTTCTTACACCAAGAGCTTTAAAATGAGCCCCCACAAGTGGTAGATTAGAAAGGAATTGTAAAAGTTTTAGAGTCCGAATATCTGTCCCCGAGGCGCGTTCTACCTTAAGGGTAAGGCGCTTGCTTTGTTTCAATCTCACAAATGGGGTCGAATTCAGACTATGTGTATTGATGGTGTACCGGTATTATCAGAAATAAATAATCTTGATTGTGGCGATCCTCAGGTCAGTTAATGGGGCCGAATACTTTTCACGCTGGATGCAGCGCCATTAGGGACATCATCATTGAACATGCACTAAGTCTTATGTTATTCACCGATTATAATATTATTCATAAAACACCGGGATTTATGTCCGAGTACATTGTGCAGCGGAGGAACTGTCAGAGACGCGTAGCGTCAAGGACAATACCGAAGCGTACG
This sequence comes from Ptychodera flava, assembly GCF_041260155.1. NCBI lineage: Eukaryota > Metazoa > Hemichordata > Enteropneusta > Ptychoderidae > Ptychodera > Ptychodera flava. The sequence goes on along the minus strand of NC_091928.1, from coordinate 57,128,392 downwards.
ATGTACGAGGACATAAATCCCGGTATTCTATGAATAATCTTATTATTATACACCTTTTTAGTCCAATTCTACCGCGAAAAAGTCAAAATTAAAGCGTTTTTGGGATACCCATTCCGCACTGCACTGAGCGGTCGCGAGCAAACTGAGAACGCGTTCAGTGTGTCAGCTAAGCGCACAGAACGACATTTCAAACCCGCACAGTGTACGTGATAAAAATTGTAGGTCGATCGGCAGCATAATTTCACTCGAATTCACAAGTTTTTTGATTCACCACTACTAACGTTATGAAGTACTGAATGTTTAGAAGTATCTTTTTTGTTAAATACTTAACCTCGTCTCTCCTTTTCCCCTACGCTGACGTAAAGTTTTTTTGAGGTCAAAGGTCAAATAGCGTCCAATAACACTAAAAGTTATTATACTTCGCGTCAAATTTGAACTTCGCGTCCTCTGATACCGAAACTTACTGTACGACGATACTCAATAGGTTACAGAGTGACGCAGTTGTATGATTATCATCTGTACTTTAAATGTGAGGTTGCTATCGAATCGTAATTGGTGTTGAACATTTTCTCGACGGTTTTCGCCAATTAATGATAGGAAAGCGTCTGCTGTGAATGATGCCTTCACCAAAGTGGCCAACTTCTTTCAAAGTGCAAGAAATCTGCTTATGTGTCATCTCTTTCGAATACGGATCGTTGATGTTTATACGTCGAAACCCATCAGTGATCTCGGTGTCTATTCAAATTGCTATGTAGAATTGAGTACTATTATTTCAAAATAATGTCAATTTGCGTCATTTGCTCTCCATAGCATGGGTCAAATTTGAAATTGTTCAGACTGCACAAACACTGAAGGACGTACGCTTTTGTAAAAATCATGTCTTTATTACTACAGCAGCTTGCTGTTTGGTATCGAAGAAGAGCACCTCTATAAACTTCAGGTACTTCACAATTCTGCTGCACATATTGTCGCATGCTCAATAATAGATTGGCAAACCACACGCTTAGGCGGGAGCTACAAAGGCTACCTATCCATGCTAGAATTGACTTCAAAATCCTTCCCTTTGTCTGTAAATCTTGAACAATCAGGCACCTGCTCATCTTTCTGATCTGACTGAGTCCCTAAATTGTCGGCACGCTCGCACCTTTTTTTGGAGCAAGCAAAGTTGGTACAGAAACACTTTAGTTATCGTTCTTTCTATAATGCAGCTCCCAATCGATTTGAAATGTCATATCAAGAGAATTTAGGTTGTCACCATCTGTTGCTTTCTGTAAAACATTTCTTAGAACATATTTCTTCACAAAGTACAGTGGCGAAGTCGCCGTTTTGTTGTTCTTACTTTATTGGATAATGTTATATTGTCCGTTTGACATTATCAATGCATCTTCTATTATTGTATAATTATCACAGTGTATTTTATCATCCAAGTATTTTATTGTAAACCCGCGTCATATTTCATTGATAGAAATCGCTTATCAAAAACAACACATTTTTCTAAACATATTACAAAAGTGTGCATTGTACCCTACATGTTCTGTTCTTCATCAACGTAAATGGCCAAAGAAGATTTCAGTAAAATTAGACATGATCAGTTATTGTGGTTTGAAAACGACTGCAAGCCAGCTTTGAACAAACACACCAAGTCAATCCGTACTGTGCCATTTCTTTCCGTACAACAAATATCAATGGTAGTTCAATTAGACAATGGAGAAACATTTCCAGAAAATAGCAGCTGAACGGCAAGGTTTAGTGATCCTGAATTAGTCACAATGAAAAGAGACATAAATAAGCCTGCAATTTGAGAGACAATACATCATTATAAGCCTCAACGCTTTCATTTTTTGTAAGTTCATAAAAAGCAAAAATATAATTTTAAATATATTTATACAAACTTACCTCTTGAAGTTTAACAACATCCACACACATAATGAAGATCAGATTTTTGTCATCAACGTTGCCATCATATATTTCCAATACGTCTACAGCACATGTTGGGATGAAACAGTCACCTACTAGCGTGAAATACTCAATAAATATATCCATAGTGTAACCTGTAAAATGACGTGACAAAATGGACTTCAGACAGAAGTGAAAGGATTCCTAGGAACACTCTCATTTATATGATTGGGACATGCCAAAATAATCTTATTTATCAAATTTTAACACCACCTACAAATAGAATGGTATGCCCCAAACATAGCCTTTCACTTCTGTCTGAAGATTGCAGGATGCATGAAAATTAAGTGACAGATTTCATTCTGAGTTCTTAACACTTAACAGGTTAGACTATCTTTATTATGAATAGCTTCTCTGTTAGGCGAAGACTGCATTACTTCGACACATGTGAGTAACTGATTGCTCTTGATAGAATTGATCATAATATCTTGAATGGTTTGTTCTTGAATTTCAAGTGCCAAATATACTTGGAGATATGAGAATACGAGAATTTTGTGCTGTTAGGTACAGTTAGGCCATTGCTGCTATACTACTTAGGGCATTACATCGGCCTGACATAAATCAAATTTAAGAGACACTATCTATCTATCTATCTATCTATCTATCTATCTATCTATCTATCTATCTATCTATCTATCTACCTATCTATCTATCTATCTATCTATCTATCTATCTATCTATCTATCTATCTATCTATCTATCTATCTATCTATCTATCTATCTATCTATCTATCTATAGCTTGCTTAGTAATAGATAAAATGATTAATGTACGCTCATAATATGGCATACCTCGAGGCACTCTGACGTCCCATGCACAATCGGAGTCGATGGAAGAATATGCCATTATGAAAGCTATGTCTGATGATTCCAGATCCATATTGTGTGTTCTTGTACATCTATTTGAGTAAACTATAACGGAAATACTTGTCTTAAGCGATATTTATACGGGTAAACATAAACCTACTAAGCATGTATTATGCCGTTGTCTTTCAAATTTTACTTATATATATGTATATATATATATATATATATATATATATATATATATATATATATATATATATATATATATATATATATATATATCAGACTTCTATCTGAAGATTGTTGCATGAATTTTAAGTAACAGATTTCATTACTTTGTACTTGAAGTAACTTGTGTTATCTATCTATCTATCTATCTATCTATCTATCTATCTATCTATCTATCTATCTATCTATCTATCTATCTATCTATCTATCTATCTGTCGATTAGATAGATAGATAGATAGATAGATAGATAGATAGATAGATAGATAGATAGATAGATAGATAGATAGATAGATAGATAGATAGATAGATAGATAGATAGATAGATAGATAGATAGATAGATAGATAGATAGATAGAGATAATTATATCAAAGTAGAAAAATAGAGATAATTAAATCGAAGTATGCAGATGTCCTCTTGAAAAATTACAGTGCTCGAAGCTAACGCAGAGCGTTATAAATAATAATACAAATTACTTGAAGTTGAAAGTAATAATATCTGTTACTCAAAGACATTCATCCTTCAATCCTCAAACAGAAGTGAAATGATTCTTAGCTCGACTCTCATTATATGATTGCGACGTACCATTCTATCTGTAGATGGGATCAAAATTTGATAAATAATATATGTTTTGGTGACGACATTTTGAAACCAACTCAGTACAATTGTTTAATAGCGTAGAGTTGTCAGCCTTTATAATGAGTAGCTTTTCTGATATACAAAGATTACATGGCTGGTTATGTTAGAGTAACTTGATGCTTTGTCATAAATTGACCACGAAATGTCAAAGACCTGATTCTTTTGTCTCAAGGACCAGACGTACTTGGACAACTCCGTAAAGTGACGATACCTTTCGTTACGGAACGATTACATGTGACTACACTGAGCAAAACGCTTGATATTTAACAATATATGTAAACATATACTGATTCTGTACACGTGTCAAATACGTTCATTACTCACGTACGTATACTAATAAAATGCATAAGTACAGTGTACACTTGATGTGCAAAGATCTGCATTACATATATACTCTTGGTCTGCAACGATATACGCTACGCATATCAACGTATGGGAATGTTCCATATACAAAGATATACACTACGTATGCAATTAGTATTGTGTTCCAGATATGTTAATATACGTAAATATACTGAACGTATATCAATCATTTTGTCCAGCGTTAGCGAAGCGCTTCTTGAAGGTGTTATCAGTGAGTCCACTGTAGACCTTCTCCGTGTTGTCCCCGCTGATACGTTGGCCTTGTAAACCACACCTTTTGACCTGAAAGTTACTCTTAAAAGGGCATATAGACTTGTCCCAGAAATTACAATCAGCTGGTCGAAAAAGTCTAACAAAAGCAAGCGATGTAATCTTTGCATATTATCAATGGTAACAAAAGTACACTGTTACACAAATGGTTTGAGTTGGTTTTAGAATATCGCTACCAAAACAAATAATTATTATTTATCGAATCTTGACCCCATCTACAGATACAATGGTACGCCCTAATCATATACATGGGAGTCGAGCTTATAAACCTTTCATTTCTGTCTGGGGATTGCAGAATACATGAAACTTATAAGTTATCTCTCTTTCTCTCTCTCTCTCTCTCTCTCTCTCTCTCTCCTCTCTCTCTCTCTCTCTCTCTCTCTCTCTATATATATATATGTATATAAGTATACAGATGTCCTCGTGGGAAATTAGAGTGCTCAATGCTAAAGCAGAGCGTTATAAATAATAACACAAAATTACTTGAAGTACAAAGTAATGGTATCCGTTCCTTAAGTTTCATGCACCCTGCAATCATCACTCTTATAGTGTTAAGCCAGTATTACTTTCACTTCATCTCACTTCATCTGTCTGATGATTGCAGGATGCATGAAACTTAAGTAACATATACCATTACTTTGTACTTGAAGTAATCTGTTTATTTATAACGCTCTGCTTTAGCATCGAGCACTGTAATTTCCAACGAGGACATCTGTATACTTTGATATATATATATATATATATATATATATATATATATATATATATATATATATATATATATATATATATATATATATATATATATATATATATACGTAAATCTTGACCATAAAGATTTCACGAATTTGCATAAAAACAGATTACCTATGCAGCTTTTATCACCTGTACTTCGACCACAAAGGCTGCAGTTAAATTCCAGTGAATCAAAGAAACAAATTGTGTCACAGGTTTCATGCTGAGAGACACAATCACCAATACCTGACAAAATAACAACAAAATATATTATTAAAATAAATATTACATATTATTATTGCCTGAACACATGTCCCCGATAGCAGATGACAATTTGTCCGATGCCAAAAGGGCAAATTGTCTCCTGCTGCGAGGGCACATACACCTATGTATTCAGGCGATGATATTTTTCATTACATGCCTCTTCACAGTTAATGCTATATGACATTTAGTCACATGCAGTGCTTTCTCAAACAATTTTATCATTATCGACCAGCGTCAAACAGATTTTAACGAAAGTCAAAATAGCAGTGAGCGCATGGATATTTTATATCTAGCGTTAAGCGTCTACTTTGACGTCGAAAACGTCGAGGACTTCACTGGACCGGGTAACTATTGAAACCGTTCAGTACATAGTTCACACGGCCCTCCAACTCTCCGGATGTTCCTGGTCAAATGAATGCACTGATTTGCACTCACATCGAGACATGTAATGCATAATTATTCCATAAATATACGATTTTACACCATGCAATAATATTGACACCTATCTTGGTTTATGTACATAACCACACAGTATGAGAGAATCACGGGAATCAGAGGGAACATGATTGATTGCTTCAATCACATGACTTTAAAGAGGTCATTGTTGTCTCTATCACGGGCTTACAGCATAAAAACAGTCGTGAAGGCAATACAGATTTCATTAGCGCATCAACGGGCGGGAATTTTGAAAACTTTAAAGACTGAAGAGAATTGAAATCTAGTGTACTTTCCACTACTATAGTTTTTGTATGTGGCCTGACAAAATAAACCTGCAACGTTTGGTATTGTACTTACCAGCACAGGCTTCCGAGGCTTTGAGTCCATTGCATGAACAGATTAAGTGACCTAGGTCATGTTCACAGATATCTTCACAGCGGACTGTCATTTGTTTGAAGATACAATCTGTGGCGTCTATGCAGTGAACAAAGTTAGACGCCGATTTGATCTGGAGATAACTTAACTTTTCCGTTTATGTGAAGTGAATATTACAGGTTAAAAACGACAGACCTTAAGAAATGATTTGCCCAAAACAGCTAAAAATATCCACAAACTCTAACAGTTTATGGACGATCTTAAAAAGGACGCTGCATAAACGTGTGTGACAGTGTCAAAAGAAAAACGAATTTCGTGCGATAATGTAGAAAACATAAATGACTAAAGTCGTACATATACATTTAAGATCAAAGAAAATGTATCCACACCCAAAGTCAAACAGCTATCATGGAAATGTTCTTTCGATTTTCAAAAGAGAAGTCCATCATTGACAGATTTGTCATACTTTCTATAATCTAAATGAGCATGCCAGGTAATAATAATACAGTTTAGCTTGCCAAAAGTTAACTGACAAGAAAAAAATTCATACATCACCGAAAAAATTTAACTACTCCTTCCTCTATGTTAAGTCGGTGTATATCTTATCAGTAACACACTCGCAAATGAAACCACTTTTTCACTATTGAACCTTTCAATCGTGTTGATAAAAGTGCTTTTTATCACACATGCTTGGATATAAAATAAAAATCGGAAATAAATCATGAATCAAGTATTCATATTCCTACTTACTGACTTTCTCGCAAATATAGTTTACACCACTGTTATCACTTTCACATTGAACGTCCTCCCAAAAGTATCCTGATTGCCTGTGTGAAAGAAAAAAAAATTGTAAAATTGTACTTAATGTATGCATAAAATTTTGATTTGAGTCTAAGGCATGGAATTAGTCATATGAGTTAAATATGATTACACGATAAATGGTCGTTTATGCGTCCATGGAAATTATTCATTCCTGCAAGGCACTTCTATTCGTAAGCATTACAATATTGTTTCATTCAAACTTTTTCCCACACAGACAATGAATACGTCGGACCAGTCACAGCTCTCTAAATTCTTATGTGCTGAATGTTTATCTCGTCAGTATGTCTGTCGCACGCTTTTAGCACCTTTACCCTGGTTCTTGAACTTTGTTGGTCAAAATTTGCTGTTCTGGCCATCTTGATCACCCCTTTAAAATGTTTTGCTGGTTGCATGGAAAGCAACAAACACGATTGGAACTAATTTGGGATAATTGGATCTTCATATTTTTCAAATTTCTCAACGTGATAGGTGCCATATAGCTGAATGTTGCAATATTACAAATTATTCATAAAAGCAAGTGTGTAACATAAAAGGAAAAACAGACGAGCTTACATTTGCGGGTGAAAACGACCTTTCTTCACTATTCGATTATCCCAAAGTAAACCACTCATTGTAATTAAAAGTCTCATTGGAGAGCGCTCAGTTATCATGGCCGGGGTTTGACGAGAAAATTCTTCCTGTGCATCATTCAAAATAAGTTAACCCTCTACCCATTGCCCCCCAAAATTGATGACCCCCTTTTAAGGTGGCAAAATTGCAGGACCCCTTCCCCTTTATTGGGTGAATCTGCACACATTAATACCTCGGCTGCGGGGGCAATACAATCCAATAAAAGATTCTCAGATTTTTTCAAATGACCCCTAACAAACTCACAATATGCTAAAATCTCACCTTCTGACTTGCTATGATTTTGAAATCCCACACAATACAAAGGGATTGGACAGAAATTACAGGTGGGTCGCAAAATTTTTGCGCGTGCATTTTTTAAGGTAATGAAATATCATGCATGCCTTTTAGGGAGGATCACAATTTTGCACAACTGTTAGAAGGCAAAATATGGCTAATATAGTATTACTTCCTAAAATATCAAATCATTATACATAGGAGTCTATTGGGCAAACTAATAACATTTCCCACCATAAAAACCATCTATAGCAGTACATTTACACGTGTTTGATGATTTATGTAAATGTGCTTTGCCTGCAGTGGCAGGTAAAAAGAGTGTGTGTTTACAAAAATTTATATTTGGATTTAATTTATAATGTTGATTTACTAAACAAGGTATGTGCTCAAAACTAGCAATATCTATGTATTTATAGATAATTAACATAAATGTACTTGATTGGAGTAGGGTGGTTTTACAACTTGTAATGCGGTAGTCTATACGAGAACTATAAACCTTTTTTTAAAATATAGAACTAACAATATAACGCATTTATAGACGTTAAATAATTGATACGAATGAACTTAAAAAGACGAGGGTGGTTACAAGTTTAGGTGTGTGCAAGAAATTTGATTTTGGAATTTCACCAAAATTTCACCGAAGTTAATTCACTATACATGGTAGTGTATGAGGAAACTATGAATAATTTTTCGAAAATTTTTTTAGCTAAATCTGTGTATTTATTGACCTATTTTATGACCTATAATTCATTTCAAAGTACTTGATTAAACTAGGGTGGTTATAAATTGGATGTGTGTGCGATAAATTTGATTTTGGAATTTCGCCGAAATGTTGATTCACTATACATGGTAGTCCATGAGAAACTATAAATATTTTTTTCAAATACGAACCAACTAAATCCTTGCTTTTATAGGTATTTGACAACTGCTAAAACTATCCTTGGTTCAAATAGGGTGTTTGAAAGTCCAGATATGGACAACGATTATGACGTTGAAATTTCAGCATAAGTATCATTTCACTTTTCATGATAGTCTACAGGTAACTGTTAAATCTTCTCTGTGACGAAACTTGCTTCTTATGTCGTTACAAACGGGTTTGCTAGGTCTGCATATTTTTCCCTGTTTGATGAACCTTAGTGTTGTATTTGTAGGGAAATTAGTGAAACCAACAAATTTGCCTTGCTTTATTCGAAAGCGTTACTGTCTTACAAAGAGTAATCTTAATTCACTGCCAACATCGGATGGTTGTCAGCCAGATGAGTTGCCATTCCCCAGATTTCCAATCGATAAGAGTGTGTGTGCGTAAACAAGAAAAGTAAACTCATGAGTTTTAATCGATGTCGTGGGTATGGTCGATTTGCGCCAATTGGCAATACCCACCACGTCTAATTCTGTGTGGGAAGTATCATGTTTTTTGTTATGTGCAGCTACTTTGGTTCAAAAGTCAGTTTGTAATTTATGTGTGCACGTATGTGAATATAATAAGTAAAAATCAAATTGATGATGACCTATATGCCTACCTGCCCGCCTAACAAGGTATCGACAGGTATACGGTTACATAAAACAAACGCATAAATAAAAGGCACTGTGTATAGGTAGAGGGAGGAGAGATATTATACCTAACGCCGTGGCAAGATCACATACGTTATTGAGTAATCTCACATATAGTAATTAAAGGCAATGCTCTCAACTGAAAAGGCAGACTAAATTAAAACAACTTGTTTTATAATGACACACGAACAATTTTAAGGTTCCAAGACAAGAAATTGACCATTTTAAACTAACAATTCTCTAGTGTTTAATAAGCTCAGAACCCCGTAAATTATATATTTTCGAAAGCCTAGATATAGGGGAACATTTTGGTTACCAGAGTGTCGACGTCACCATTGTTTACATAACTATCACGTGAAAGGTTATTTGCATAACCTTTCAAAATCGGTTTCCCCTATGTTTTGTTTCAATGCTTTGAGATATGTGGCTGAAATTCATGTGAGTGCAAGCTATCCTACAGATCTTCAAAAGCGTGTCTCAGAATTTTTTTAAACCTTCTTAAACAGTTTTTATGCCAGAAAAACTTCCAGAGCAGTGAATTTTACCATAGTTGATTTCTTTAAAATTGTGCTGCAAAAAAACTAAGCAAGATATAAAAAATCTGAGACACACTTTGAAAGAGCATTGTGACAGCTTGCAGTCCAGCAAGTTTGAGTCAGATATTTTGAAGTATTGAGACAAAACATAGGGAAAACCGACTTTTGAAAGGTTATGCAAATTATCTTGTCACGTGATAGTTATGTAAACAATGGTGACACTGCGGTTACCAAATGTTCCCATATATGTAAGCTTTTAGAAAATGTATACTTTACGGGGGTTCTGAGTTTATTAACCGTTAGAGAATTGTTAGATTAAAAGGTCACATTTCTTGTCTTGGAACCTTAAAGTGTTAGGATATAAAACAGCTGTTGTATCAGAAGTTGAAACAAGTTTCTTTAGCATGCAATGAAATCATTTGATGGAAGCATGGATGCTTCGTCCTTGACCGAAGTATTTATGTTAATACTAGCCGCAAACAAGTGTCATCTTGGTAATGTAGTCCATTACAACCAGATGTGAACTGAACGTGCACACATGGTTTACAACAGGTTTATTACATTGTAGTATGCTTCACAGAACAATCAGATATATGTCATATCTCTATATGTAGCAGGTTTCATCAACTTTCGCACAGTACTCTTGGGGTTAAATCACTAATTACAAAACTCCATTCAATATGCAAATGAGCTGCATATGAACTTGACGCTTCTCCATGCTTCATTGGACAATTACACATATGTCAGATCAACATCTGTACCACGTTTCACAAAATATAATGCTGTAATTGCGGAGTAATATCACGTGACAAGATTCATTAAATATGCAAATGAACCCTTTATTAACTTAGCACTGCTCAATGCTTCACGGAACAACTGGATTTTTATCAGATCAATATCTGTAACAGGTTAGCAAATTTTGTGCCCTAATTACAGTCCATTAAATATGCAAATAAACCATCATTTAACTTAACACTATTAGATGCTTCACAACACTGTCGGATATCTGTCGGATCAGTATCTGCAGCAGATTTCATCAAATTAGGTGCATTATTTCAGAGTTATATGACTAATTATAACTCAATTGAATATGCAAATGAGCTATTTAGTTCTTGACACTGCCAATGCTTCTCAGTACAACTAGATATCTATCAGAACAATATTTGTAGCAGATATCATTATATTTGTTGTAGGAATGTCGGACATATCACTAATTACAAAAGTTCATTAAATATGTAAATTAGCTGACAATTGGCATGACACTCACAGTATCATCATAATGTTTTGAGATTGTCATCTGTGAAGAGTTTCAAGACATTTTGTGCAGTATTTTTTGCTATATGTCGACACTCATTACTGTCTCCGTAGGAAACCATGATATAAAAAGGATATTTCATAATTTATTCATGAATATGCAAGCCACATTAATCAAAATCTAATAAGTTCTTGTCACACACACGGACACACAGACAGACATTGGTAAGACATTAGCTTGTGATAACGTGAGTTGGTGTATATAACACCTGTTATTAGACATGCAAGAAGTCACCAAGCTTAGATTTCTTATCTTACATTACCATCACAATAACAACAGAATTTTCACAATGCTCAATGCAATATAGTAGCTAAGATTTTATGTCCTTCTGGACCTAGGAAACCGAGATTCGCAATAAATTTAATAAATTTAAAATAGGACAGAAGAAGAAGGGTATTTCATTTAATTCATCAAATCTGAAAAAGTTTATTTAGTTACCATACTTCGACGAGACATGCCCATTTCCGCTTGGTTCTCCTGGAGCAAACAAGATGTTTTCTAATGTAAGTCCGTCACTTGTCTCTACATGAGTTGGAGAATACACCCTAGCATCGAACCAAAAGCGACCGCCGTTTAATCCTTCCGCATATATGAAGTCTTCAATTTGTCGGTGTTTTTCTCCTCCGGTGTCTTTTATTAAAGCCATACCAATGTTTTTACAAAAGAGATGCGCTGCTACCTGTCTTTTCTCTTTAAGGTTACTGCTACAAAGTTTGATGAACTGAAAGTCGTAAATAGACCAAAATCATCGAATGTTCTTCATGTTGGAAAAGGAGAAAACATGGAAACGTTTTGTTGTACATATTTATGCCATGGTTTCCCTAACAACATCCGCTAAAATGAAATTCGTCCTCCGATATTCCTTATTGCAACCTTTGCCATCTAAGCGTGCATGTGCAATTGCCAATTACTACTGCGTGTTAGTGTGACTTTCCTGCATTCCATGGAGACAAGTGTTCTTTTCGTAGCATCTTCAGACGTTGGAGATAGCAGTGATTTCCTTACCTTTGCCTCAGATATGGTTAGAATTTAAAAGGTACCTACGTAGGCACGTTGTTTTGTCAACATGTAACCGATATCCTTGATCACAGTCGCAATAATAGGAGCCATGTGTGTTTATGCAAAGATGGTCACAGCTCTGGTTTGACTCGAGGCACTCGTCAATATCTGAAAAAGAGAATAAAAAATCACATCAGAGTTTATGTTTCTAATGCTAGGTAGTAGGGTGCCTTGTTTTTTGAATTGAGGACCAAACATGACTCCTGTTGTTTTTGTGCAAGTCGGGCTTCACGCGATGAAATACAAAAGCAGATTATGATGAGTTCATTATAATGTAATGATGATAGAATTTCACGACGGAATTACTATACTTTTTGTTGTGTCATTGCGTTAAATTACAAAGGGAATATACACAGAATGTTTCCAATGGGAGCTAAGACGAACCTTACCGACACACGTCCCATTCTCTTGCATATATCCAGGACAACACTGGCATCGATTTGAACTTGTGAGATTGTTACAGTCGGTCACATTTGACGTAAAACAATCCAAAACATCTGTGAAAAAGCAGACGGAAATATGTCTTACAAAAAGACATACTAGTGCTTAAGTCGTAAACCCACAAAGTTTCATGGTAGAATTCTAAATCAGGACATGTAAGATATTTCCGTCTTATTCTGGCAAAATGGAACTCAACACTGGTTATTAAGTATCAGCGAGGTTCAGAAAATGCTCTTTTCTTGATGCTTCACAATTGTAAAGATTGAGCAAACATGTACAATGTTTATCTTTTGAGGCACAACTAGTTCAAGGTATTACGTTGAAAACATTGCATTGCTTCGTGATATCAGGAAAAAGCGTTAATATTGAGATGGTGGGGCAGACGACAATACTGGTATTTATATTATTCATGATGATGTATTTGTCGTATAATAAGCCATGAGAATATTTGCCTGTGATACTCTGATTGTGAATGTGAAATATGAAACTCGAATACATAATGTGATATTTACAGAAATTTAAATAAAGCATCTGGATTTAATTTTTGACAGCCAAGTTTACTGTTGGCGAGAATGTCATTTAATCATTCTCATTAAAATGTAGCATAACTGTTGCATAAATGAGTAATACTATAAAACTATGCTATACGCGTTGCCCCTCAAAGCCCTTCAAGAAACATTATACGATTACCAAGTCCGTACACCTCAACTTCACACAAGCTAAGCAACACAAATTGACGCCCACGAGCATAATTCTCTATAGTGACATATCTTCCTTTTGTTGTTTCTCTACAGTTGATAATAATGATCCCATGGTTGTCGACACCGATAGGTTCTCCACAAACTGGATTTTGTAACGTTGTTTCAGAATTTCCAACTCGTGCAATCGCTCCAATCATACCACTTTCTGTAAAATTGAAATAAACTTGATGTAGTAAAAAACATCGCACATCACAGTAGGTATGTACATTCACATTTAATAGACACTTATTTATAGGCAAAAATGTTTAGTCAATCGAGCGCTTTATAGAATTTAATTGCATTAATCACTGCATTGATTATGTTATTGGATCTTCTCGAAAATTTATTTTGACTACAAATATGAACCACAACACCTTAACTTCATGCGAGTTATTTACTATAACCTTTTGCCCTGTCTTTTAACTAGTCGTGTAATTTCCGGTGGACTATTACTTTATTAAATGTATTTGAATTGGATATTGTCCATGTCTGCTTACAACTGCTCTCATATCATCGATGATAAAAATAGTAGCTCAAGACAGACTCGGTTCAAGAGGTCTCAATCACAACCAAAACTCCATGGTGGCGTTCAACAGTAAAATATATGGATTCTCCAGCATCCTGCTTATTGACGCTCTTAGGGTTGAATCTACCCAAACCATCTTTGCCTAATGGCAAATTGGCACTGTAAGTCAAAACAGATTTCATCTTTGACCAAAGAAAAAACCAAAGACGCCATATTCAAGTCCTAGGGCAAACAAAATAATATTTTTTCAGGGTTGACTCTTTCATACTGCTGTTTATCATGCTTTCAGTTAATACACATCTAAAGGGATGATCAAAAACCACAGAACATTCAAATCTCAGTAAAAGCCAAATTTTACATTTCTTTACAATTCTTGACTGATTTATAACTGTAACGTCAAGTGTTATGATTAATGCATTGAATCCCACTGACAGCAACAAAACATGATCTACCAAAATTCCACCATTATATTCACATAGTTCACCTAAAAGCAAATAACCCGAACTATCAGGGCCCTACCTAAAGTCAACGCCAAGATGGAACAATGAACACTGCGTATGCCATCCAACCTCATTAAAATTAAAGGCGCACAAATACAACACGAAGCTTACGCTAAGACGTTTTTTGCCGAGCATAAGGCGGCGTAAGAAGTGAGGAGAGCGAATTTGTGACTATTTAAGCATTTCTTGATTAAATCAAGGAATTTGTTCAACTCTTAATTAAATCAACGCTGTAGTGTCGACCGGTACACTTTGAACTGTGTACACGTGAGCGTTTCTGGCAGTGGTGAGATTCAAAATACTGAGATATACGCTAAATTTTGTAAAGTGTACAGCACATACAATGTATACAATACATATTGAGTATTTTTGTCAATGGAATCACCGTATAATAACTTATAACAATTTGTCTGTTTACCAGCCTTCAATGTCTAATTTTGTACAGTCCTCTCAATTCACCTCGAAATCAGTGTGTGTCAAATATTAATGAAACAACCATAATGTCCATTGGTGTTTCATATGAGCTCTTGGTAAATAGACACCTAGACTGTGGTTATCACATTGGCCTTAGCGAGCCACATTTTGATGAAAGCATAATATACTTAATTGTGTACGATTGAGGATACCTTTCTCCCAAAAATTGAATCAAAAGCAAAGTTTGTCTGTCAAATGCTTGGGGATCATCGTTTCCCGCGAAAGTCTGAAAAAATCTATTATAGCATTCATTCTTTTTCGACCTAAAGTCATCCGAAAGCAATGGGAAAACATGGGAAAATGAGCAGAAGATCATCGATGTGTATCAAGATATGACGGTATATCTCAAGGACTATTAAAACCTGAATATCAAAGAAATCTGACCAGTGAATTCGAAGATTTAAACATTTTCAAATCATAAACTAATCTGTAATTTCTTGAACATTGTCAGTTAGAAATGTAATAACTCACGGCAGCAGTCTTGACGATTTGTTATATCAATCTCCGCTATCAGATAAACCTTGCCTAGATCAACCGTCCATGTCAAAGCACGACGCGTATAGTGAATCAGGCATATGTCACTCCTTCCATCGATGGCTCTTTTTGGCGGTCGATAAACACATACCGGGATCAAATCATTACAAAATGATGTATTTTGTTTAATGCAAGGTTTTTGTACATACCTTTAATTAAAAAAAAACAAAAGAATCAACTGGAATTAATGATTGCTTAAGTATAAGGATATTGTAAGTAATGTAAAACCTTGAAACAATCAGTGGTAAGTACTACGATTTTCTGTAATATTTTTGTTGTATCACATTTTTGTTGTATCACATACAAATCTTCTAATCAAACCCTTGAAGAAACCGGTAAAAGAGACGAACATTCACTGTGTTTTAAGGGTTCGAGGAAAATAGAGATTCTAAATTTAAGTCAATAAATTTGGCAATCAATAGATAATTTATTGCCTCTCGATATCATCTCACAGATCTTACAGTACAGAAATTGAAGAAGATGAGTGCACAGGTAGCTGCCTGGAAACAGCTTGAGAACCCCAGTTTATCTCTAATGTAGATTTAAACTTTCAAGGGTCAGTAACTAAATTTTGATAAGTTTCTGTATTATTGTTCTTAATTAATCTAAGCTATGGTAACACGCTAGGATCAAGTAAATGTTGCTGGAGAATAAACTTTCACAGACGTGTAGTCTCCCGTATAAGACGCAAGGGTGGAATGAAAATTAAAGCTGAAAGAGACAGAAATTTTATATCTCAAAATTACCCGCCTGATAGCTTTGATATTTGCTACACACGTTCTTATGGATGATCGTATTCATATGTTCAAATTGTGATGAAATCTTCAATTGTGTTTTTTGTAGCTATTTTCCCATTGTCGGTCAAACCATCCCTAAGTGAGCTGTCAAAGATTCTTTACATAACACAGCGAGCTCTTTCGACCGTTAGGTCGCTTGTTGTATCTCTATATTGGTGAGGAAATGGCAAGTATTAGTTATTGCCATTGGTATCAGGCGGCAGTTTCCTTTCACAAGTGAATGTCAGTAAGGACTGAAATTTCCAGGTTCAACAGCAAATGCTTGTTGATACACAAACAAAAGTAATGAAACAAAGCCAAAATTAGGTAATATGTTTTTAATTTCTGAGAAGTAGATTTTTGAAATGTTACTTATTTGTTTCAGGGTTTATTTAAAGATATAACAAACAAACTATTTTGTTTATGAAGGACTTTGTCGGACAGGGAAATAGGTTTTACACTGCCAAGGACCCACTTTCCCCACTTTCTTCATGTTGTGCTGTACCGTGACAACTTGACATGTTGTGTTTACTTTAGTGCAATCAACTATGTACCATGTGCATCTGAGAAGCCTTGACCAACTTTTTTTTAAAATTTAGAATTGTCTATACAAGAGGAAATGTCTTTAAGAAACCATCTTACATCAATGGAGTATACATTTATACATATACGTGTTTCAACACAATAAGTAAGCTAAAGATTTTTGTACGTTTTCAACAAGTATGAGCATAAAACGTAATCCACAATATTTATTTTATCATTACTTTGTTCATATTTTTAAAACGATCTACAGTGTTTATGGGATTTTCTTTGTTTATGTTTTTGATAGGACTGTTTACGCCGTTTATATTTTTCTATGACAAACTATGACAAACTTTACAAAGTGGCAATGTTTATTTGCCCATTTTACAGTAAATGATTTTATTTTACTCAAGAAATTTGTGTGCATTTTTAGAATAAAATAATTTTTACTGAATATCAGTGGTCTTTTGTTATTTCCAGGCTTGAACACCCCCTGAACGTCCAAAATTAAAGGTGTTCAACAAGCGCGCATCATGTGTTCTAGCCTTTAACACACTTATCGTTGAACGGCGTCCATGCGTTCAAATAGTGTTACAGCCATTTGAACGCGTAAATGCGTTCAATTTTTGAACACATTCCATGTGCAACGTGTGTTCAGACATGGAACACCATGTTGTTCAATGTAATGTCTGATGAACACTTAGTGTTCAAAATCTGCACACGTGTGTTCAACAATTAACGTTAGTTGAACACGTAGTGTTAAATTTCTGAACGTCTAGACGCATTCGAAAAGTGTTACAAAAGGCGTGGAGTTGGTGTTCTGTCCTTGAACACTTAACTTTACAGCGTACAAAAATCCACTAAATTCATTTTCATTACATTAAATGAATTTTGTAAATTACGAAACAAAACAACACACTCCCGCCAAAAAAAACCAAATCAAACATATAACATTTCTTCATTTTATCAGAGCGCTGTATTTATCTTATCAAAGATATATGAGCCTGTCAACATAATTAATGTACTTTCCACATTGCAGGATCAATTATAATAGGAATTGAAACAACAGTTACGAGAAAATAATTCCTTACCCCTGCATTTATTTTCATCTTCACCATCTGGGCAATCCATTCTTCCATCGCACTGTTGACTTTCTCTTATGCATTCTCCGGAGTTACACCGAAACTCACCATCTTGACATACAGAGTCTATTTTTTTTAAAAAATTAATTGTTAATAGAATACTAATGTTTTAATATGACTACTTGCAAACATTTCATGCTTAGACGGGATTACGAACTTTTGAAAATCGAGAAAACATTTATCTGAAATGCTCAAGATTTCCACCTATTCTATTGATATATTGCAGTCTCACCTTTGATTATGACGCAGAATTATGTGTTCATAATATAATGCTACAGAAATAAAGATACACAGAAGACTTAAATGTGAAATCACATGAATATAGGACTGTGGTGCAATATAAGCTCAATTTCTAGGCCGACCTGAGTACGAGAGCAATAATTACATATTTTAACGACGTAACATTTTCTATGATGAGAGTCAAAATGCAAATCTATGTTTCGCAGCAAGTAATACGCACCATATTTTCGTTTTACATGAATAGTGACAATTTCTATAATAAAGTTGTCCATGTGTGGTTAAAATATAAGTACTTCTAACTCCTCCGTGATTCTATTAATTTACTTAATTTCGAAAGCATACTATTCCTACTTTTAAATACTCACGTAAATAAAAATATTATTATCTAATCATTAATTAACCGTTACAAAGATATAACTGTAAATCGCATTTTATTGGTCATTCAGATATAGGCAAATGTATAAACTGAGGTTCCTCTTTTAGTCAACATTTTGATTATAAGGAAAATGATACCATTAGCAAACCTGTTCTAAGATAGGTGTAATTATTAATCTTGCATTATGTGAAACAGATTGAATTTTCAATAATGTACATGATCTATAGACTTTGGAAAATAAAGAGTATAGTAAATATTTATATGGTTGTACTCACTTTTTCACTCTATCTTTTTTTTTATAAAGACACCCTCGCACGGCCAAGTACTAGACTTTGCTTCCTTGAGGGAATAGCATTTTCTAAAGCTATCTCTTCACCTGAATTTACACATCCCTATGAGTAAAAACTCTTTTAATCACGTATTTTCAAAATCCTAATCTAAAACTAAACAAGCATGGCTGCATTTATGAAATCATACTCTGATACAACATTCTTAATGGACTATCTTTGTGGGTAAGCGAAGCATTCTGCCGGACAGGTGAACTAATTGCCACAAAAATTCAACTTACATTAAAAACAAGTTTAGACATTGCAAAAAGGGGAAAAAACAAAACAAAACAAAGCAAAACAACCAACCAACAAACAATTGTCTCCACTTGGAATTCACTTAGGTCACTAAGGGTGATTGACCTGACAAGTTCACTGGAGTGAAAGGGATCAACGAAAGCCATGCTTTACAACACTGTGGGACGAAAGTATGCCTGATTTTGTCATATTACGCGAAGCATATTTTATACCTAAAAGCACTTTCGCAGGTTGCTTGTGACAACAGCTAACACTACGGCCAAAAGGCACCCCGTTTTGTACAATAATAGCTTCCCAATTTTTCGTACACAAACATCGAGGGCGCGTAAAGAGAGTCAAATTCACAATTACGCATCATGTTGAAAATTTCGCCGTACTTCCTTGCTGCACAGCTAAATATTGATGAAACCGTTACAGATTTTATTTCTCTTATATACTGCCCTTACAATTAAAATATGTTGGGAAGAATTTAACGGAGGAATGTGTACTAACTGTAGCCAGACCAACCATTTCACACCTGATTAAGTGCACTCTTGTTGTCATTGTACAGTTACTCTGGCTGTTACCACTCCCCCTGTGCAAATTTGTAAACACGCTTGTTTATTTACAAAAACACAGGGTGTTTATTGGATAGCAAACATTGTCTACATTTCCGTATTGTCATTGTAATGAGTGTCTAGCAACAGAGTTTGTGCTAAGGGGTTTTCTCATGACCTGGTCCTGGAGGCTTTTTACCTAATAATGGACCTGATGAGCCGCTGTATGTTGAGCAAAGGTCAATTGCATGCTTGAATTAAAGCTTGAACAACAGAGTGAGTGTATTTATTTGAATTACAAGAGAAAAAACTGGAAAACTGGGCCAATTTTTTAAACGTTTGGCGCTCCGGCGGACCAATTTTTGGTAGGGGCTGCCCCGAAAACGCCCTCTATGGCCGACAACATGATTCTGCTTCCTTTAGAGGCAGAAGTTTTTGAAGCTATCTAATCACATGACTTTACGCATCCCTGGAGGAAAATACTGCTTTTGTCACGTATTTTTCACATTTAATCCAAAGTAAACCAAGCATGCCTGCGTGCAGGAAAAATCAAACTTGGAAACTGCTTTCCGTAAGGACTATCTTCATGAGCAACAAAGCATTCCGACTGACAGTGAACTTATCACCATAAAGTTTCAACTGATTTTAAAAACAAGTTGAGACATAAAAACAGATAAAAAACCCAAAACAACCAACAAACAAACAATTGTCTGCACTTTGAATTGACATTGGTCACTTTGTATCATTGACCAGTCAAGTTCACTTCAGTGAAAAATCTTAACGCAGGCTATGGTTTGCTGTTATTGCTCCCCGTTAATCGAGGGAAATATTGAGCCTTCGCATGTTTATGTCTTCTAGAAATCATGTAACTCTTATTTTTGCGATTGGATAAATGTAGATTGCACCTCTGGGACAGTTCTTCGTAATCTTAAACTTTTCTTTTCTTTTCTGATCTACCTTTTGTTGGCTTTATTTTAAAGCTCTTAGTGTATAAAACCTTTTCGCGTGTTTGTTCTTTGATTTTCGAAAATCACAAGTGTATTTTCCTCCATAGAGTTAACGCAGAGTTGGCGTCCAGTTTGAATTTAAAATATTGGTTAATCTTGGGTAATTGACTTGTCTACTACCAAAATTTGGACGGTGAACCCCAATTTCTATTCTTGTTTTTTAAAGAAAATGGTTGAAATATACCTTGAGGAAAGGTAGAGCAAAAGTTTAAGATTTTCCTTTTAGAGCATATAACCAAAGTTAACCTGACCCTGCTGAAGCTTTTAGCCAACAATAATTGACCTGCTTTCCGGATTTATGTTGACAAAAGGTCAATTACGAGCTTAAATTAAAGCTTAACCTTCAAGCGAGTTTATGAAAAAACGGGAAAATTCGGCAGATTTTGAAAACTTTTGGCTCTCCGGCGGACCTCATTAAGGTCGGGAATGCTGCAAAACGCCCCCACACGGCCGAGAACTCTAATCTGCTTCTGCGAGAACAACATTTCGGAAGCTATATCCTTACTTGAATTTACAAACCCCTTAGAGTAAAAGTGTGCTTTTATCACGTATCTATCACATTTTAATCTAATATTCAACAAGGATGGCTGCATCCAGGAAAAGCTATTCTCATTATCTTAAAATCGTGTCATCGACACTGATTAGTCAAATGAAATTATATATAAGATAGAGCTTACTTCAAGTTATAATGGCAAGTGTGTCCCCAAAGTTGATTATATTGCATGGAATAGACCAGACCATCAATGTAGTGCTACATTCATGTAAATGATTAGGAATAATTTTGCCATTCGGAAACGTAGAAACACTTGGCATTTGGTGTATAGTTTCGAAATAAAATTCTTTGCATAACACTGCATATAGCATCAGTGGTTAAATGTCGGATTCATAAATATTTTTGTAAATTGTCACACGAGTAAAAATTGACCAACCGATGTACACTTACATATGTAATAAAGAAACTAGCTTATTTTCTTTATGAACTTTGAGAGTTTGTAAATAGTTCTTTAATTCTAATTGAAAATGTGACAGAAATGTGTTCATCGTTCTCATATGTCCATACAGGTGTTGACCGTATATCTTCATTTCAGCTCACTTCACTTTAATTTCGGTGACAAAAACATCACGAGAAAATTAGAAATTACCGTTCTTTTTATGTTTGTATATCGCGTTTTCATTTTCTGCTCCAATCGTTAATTTTAATGTGCGCTTGTATTGTTAAAATCGTTTGCGGGTGCACTCAATGTCTGCTGTTAAATTTCTCTCCCCTTGGATAGTATTTGATATCTCATGGTCCGCTCGCATTGGTTCGTTACTGACAACTAACTACACCACGCGGGATCCACCTACTACATCGTCTGAGTGAACTGAGTGGTATGGACCTTCAAAATTTGGCACACCAATCACAGCGGATGTCACACATATTACATAAACTGGCAGGACCAAGTTGGCGCCGGCCAACTACCAAATGTGCAAATGCAACAGTAGGTCCAAGCACAGTTATTTGTTGGCTGAAAAAATCATACCTGATACTTCATCTGCTTCAAAAATGTTCATATCATGTGATTTTCAACTGAGTTTGAAAGACACATCACCATAACAAAGCATGAACAACATTCCAGTCACCCGCACGGTACATACCGACGTCAACTAAGTAGCCCTGTCCTATGTTGAGTGTGAGCTGACTGGAATTATAGCTCACCAGGACAATGTTGGTCATGTTTCGGCAATGTGTCTTTCGAACTCACCCGAAAACACACACGAAATAAGCATTTTTAAAGCAGATGAATTATTAGGTATAGATTTTGATAATAAAAGGGAACGATCGATTCGACTGTTAAGTGAAAAAGGACTGGTCGGTTTCCTCGGCCCGGGGGGGGGGGGAGCGGTGAATTCATGGGGTCACCTGTCCATGACTTTGTTGATGGGGTGGGTCACCATGTTTTTGAAATGCCCAATAGACACGGGCTCATTTTGTCAGTGAGGTTTTGAATTTTGACACGGGCTAATATTGCCTAAAATACATTAAAAAAATTTACGTGAAAAAGGACTGGTCGAATGCAAGAATTTCATCATTCAGCTGCATTTTTCGGCGCGGGGAGCATCAAGCTGCCCGAACATGAGACGTTGGCAAGCGAAGCTGTTTCTATTTGTTAATGTTCCTGTATAAATCATGAAACATCTTTAAAATATTTTAAAAATATATATTTGAATTGACAGGCATGCAATATAGTCATGCCGTTTTGGAAGTGGACATTATAGATATCAATACTTAATGCTATACCTTATACCGTACGTAATATGAGCATGTATACGTTGCCTTCGGTTTCTCGACATTCAAGGTATTGAGTATCGTAATATTTTGCAGAAAATTGTAGTACTCAAGGAATTGAAATGATTGAGATGTGCGTCCAGGATGAAATGTGCACACATAAGCACGCTCAAATAATTTTTTGAGATGATATTACGGGTTCTGTTGTCTTTGTAATTCGTTTTAAATTTGAAAAAATCACTTTTCTCTCACATCATTTGCGGAGCTTTTTGCACCAAGAACTTTGTAATGAATCCAGTTCATCTTAATAGTTGTTAAGTTTGCTAGATTTACGTCGGATTTTTAAGTTATACGCTACAGCTACCCGAACAACACTGATGTCCGGAGTAAATTTGAAAGAGACCCTTTTCCGGGATCTCGGTTAACATCGCAGTTAGCTGGCTGACAAATCCTGCTTGAAATTTACTACGTGGAAATTAGTGTGTTGCAATAATGATATATTTTACGAGCTGAGCAACAGTATGGCGAATCTATTGGTTTGGTGCCTTACCTTCGCAACTTGTCTCGTCCGACCCGTCATGACAATCACGGAACTGGTCGCAAACCCAAAAAAATGGTATGCACGTTCCATCCAAACACGGAACGTAATGGTAATCACAAACTAAAAGTAAAGATTGTGTATGATTTATGTAATTAAACGCAATGGAACTAAAAAAAGAGAACCGTAAGACTTGTGTTTTGGCGTAACTCTTCTATGGGAATATAACATGTAATATTTAGCGGAAAAGAATGTGACGTCGTACCACCACTGCAAAGTTTGTCAGTTTTCAACAACTTGAAACCCTCTGAGTGCATAAATTTAATACTGTCACACCAAAATGATTAAACATCAGAAAAAAACGTTTTCCGACACTCTTTTGCTATTTCCTGTAAAACGACTTCTATACATCCTACCAAATTCCAAATTCGCGTTTCCCTTTGTTCTCACTTATACTTTTTCCATCACTCTGTTTCACCAAAATGAGCCCAATAGCTTATCAGATACGTTCCCTTATGTATGCTAGGAATTTCCTTCAAATCCAGGTTGCAGCGTAGTGTCTAGCCAGTCAAATAAACTTCTTTCCTTGCATCACTCAAGTATTATTAGTCCTTTGCACAATCCACTTGAGATCTCCAGCCCTGCGATACTCTCTCTCTCTCTCTCTCTCTCTCTCTCTCCTCTCTCTCTCTCTCTCTCTCTCTCTCTCTCTCTCTCTCTCTCTCTCTCTCATCTGTTTCTGTGTCTATATGGGATCATGCTCTAAGATTGCGGTGGTGGAAGAGTGCTTCCATTTTAAGATATATTTGCTGGAATTTAGTTAAATACCATCCTAGTCGACAAAAAGGAACTATGTTTAAAAGCTGCCGAACGACATTTGTTGTTTTAATATTAAACTTAAATGAATTACACTGAAGTGTATCAACCTTTTGTTCAACTTTGTTTAAATAGCCCTCTTGTATTTTCAATATGACTATAGGAATAAATGTCAAACGAACTGTGAGACAAGTGTAATAAATAGAGGGTGAATGTAAGAACGTGTAGTTACGCAAGCTTCATATGATGGTACCAAACAATCGATCAGTAAATGTTGCAATGAGACTCAATGAGACTCAATATGACGACAATAACATTATTTTTTAAACTGAAATCTGAATAACAATACTACAAGTTACTTACCAACACTGCAGGTCCGTCTGTCGGCATTAGTCGAAACCCTCTCTTACAAGCGCATCGAATCGAACCACTGGCGCTGTGGCATAATTGTTCACACACGACTGTACCATTAATTTCATTGCTGCAATTGTTAGACTCCTGAAGACCTGCCGGTGAATTATATATATATATATATATATATATATAATATATATATATATATATATATATATATATATATATATATATATATATATATATATTATATATATATATATATATATATATATATATATTAAATCACACAAAAATCAAGACTTGTTATATTATATTCCCTCATAAATTTGAATTGAATTGAATTGAAAAGGGAAACGCGAATTTGTGTAATATATATATATATATATATATATTATATATATATATATATATATATATTATATATATATATATATATATATATATATATATATTATATATTCCAAATTCGCGTTTCCCTTTTCAATTCAATTTAATTCAAATTTATGGGGAAATATTATGTAACAAGTCTTGATTTATTGTGTGATTTAAATAGCGAGGGACAATTTCAGTTGTTGCTGGGCATCGGCTCTGGAATGACAGTGGATATTTCGAATGATACACATTATTTGCTAATAATGGATAGGTTAACAAGTATCCGCTATGACAAAGTTTCCTGCGAGAATTTGGCGTATCGCATAATATCGTGAATTTAATCGGTGTCGCATCAACGTCGAACACGTAATATCATATTTCAAGACCTATGAAGCCACAAAGATCTGTATCGCCAACCCCATTGGTCCATGCCTTTGGTTGCTCATGTGTGTGCCTTTCCCGCTCAACGCCACATCAACGTAGTACGAAGACCACGCTTGAGAAAATCCAGCAACATTTTTTTCAATCATCCAGTTTCGTTTGCCTTGTTACTTAATATAAGTGAATAAAAACCATCTATACTTTGCCATACATTGTGCGTGTACTCAGTATTGTGTATCAGTACAAACAAGTGGTTTACGTCCTGACCTATAGAAGTCGTGCTACTCAGGATGTGAACCCTATCATCT
The DNA here is from genome assembly GCF_041260155.1 of Ptychodera flava. Taxonomy (NCBI): domain Eukaryota; kingdom Metazoa; phylum Hemichordata; class Enteropneusta; family Ptychoderidae; genus Ptychodera; species Ptychodera flava. Next base: position 57,102,695 of record NC_091928.1, on the reverse strand, counting down.
GGAAATCTCATCACCAATCCAAGGTTCAAGATATATAACCCCTAAATGATTATTTGAGAACCCCCCCCCCCCCCGTCAACGGCAGCAATGAATGGTCCCTTTGAGCGACTATTCTGTCCCTTGTATTGTCCGTGACACAAAGCAGTACCCGAATACGACGAAAGACGACGGAATGAACTGACGGTTACTAATTAATTAGGCTACTGTCCAACTGGGTTGCAGAATTTGCGATGAGACATGCAAATGTGACGAAAGCCGACCAATAGCATGCTTGGAAACACGACGAGTCCGTTCGTTTTTCACGTTCGATTAGTGAAAGATCCTTTCTTGGTCTAAGCCCCCAGCTATAAGAGTAGCTTGGAGATGTTTCATTTCAATGTTATTGCATAACCGGATTTTGAAAAAAGGAGTTGAGTCTGTTCTGACCCCTTCTGGGCAATTATTCCCTGAATGAAGCTGCTGAACAGGTTTTGTTAATTACCAAATTAAGCCTTCCAGCGTTATGTTAGTGCTGGGACGAGTGTAAAGTAGGTTGCAGCCGTAAAGCATCAAGATAGGCATCGGGGTTGGGGAATAGGGCAGGGACCTCTCAGACCCATTTATCACAACTAGGGGAACTCAGAGACCAGGGGCTGCAATATGCTAAATAAAGCTTCCCATCTACCATTCCCCCGAATAATTGTGGTAGCTTTTACCCCGAATCACATCCAGCTAGCGGTGGCATTACCAAAATATATTCAAATTGAGCGCGCTTCCTAAAGGCAATAGAAAAAATGAATTTACTGTTAGAGAGTTGGGTGATATGATCATGAACAGGATGAACAGACATAACAAATGCAAATGGTTGATGAGAGGACCCTTTGAAAAGTGCAGCAGGAGCTGTATATATACCAGTATTTCGTGATCCACTAAGAAATCCTGCTGAAAGGAAGTGGCACAAGGGCGTGCCTACAGTGTGAAGGAGGGGTCTGGAACAATTTTTCAAAATCTGCAAGACCTGCGGGTACACGAGAATGAAAGTAAAGGCTTGGTAGCAGAAACACAAGGAGGAGCTAAAATGGAGAATGTGCGAGATTAAAGCACTCAAGATGGAGGTCGCAAAGTGGCTCCTGATAGTAGTGGAACAATGCTTCAACGTCCAGCTTCACTCGTATGAAATGAGGTACAAAGATTTCATCATAATTTGAACATATCACATTAGGGACTGGTCAGTTTCTTCAGCCTGGGGGGGGGGGGCGGTGGATTATTTTTTGCCGACGTCAAAACTGGTTGACCCCCCCTATTCCAAATTTTGAAAACAGGGTGACCCCCCCGGCGCGCGACATAGGTAAAAACAAAAGGTGGACATAAATTATATATATATATATATATATATATATATATATATATATATATATATATATATATATAATATATTATATATATATATATATATATATATATATATTTTACATTTTACATATATTTATATTTTAAATAGTCATTCTATGTTTTAATGAAATTGTTGACATGTCAGTTGTTAGATAGGAATTTCAAAATGTAATCTTAAAGTTTGAATACAGTACATTTTGAATGAGCTGTATTTTGAATGAGCTGTGAATGTATGTCACACTTTCTATGCTTAACCAGATGTCCTGAACTGTTGTACAGAAATGGATGTCAATCATTAATATCAAAGAGGAAAAAGCAGTAAATCAAAAACTTTTATGGGTGTTAAGACTTGCCAACCATCCAATTAAATCTCCTGAGGAGCCATAGAGAGCTTTTTTAGCCAAATCTGATGTGTACAGTGTCTGAGAGGACCTTTTATTGTAACATTGAAACCATAATGCACAGGTAATAATGACAAAAACTGCCTTTTTTAACTGTTATTTTGTTCATAAAAAAGCATCTTTCTACAGAAAACCAGTGACACAAAGGAAATAATTGCATCAATGAGAAGGAAAGATATCTTGTCATTTTTCTATTTCTAAAATAAGTCACTGTATCAAATATATATTGTGAAATATTTGTGCATGTTGCTTTCTCATACTGAATTCTCATAGAGAGAACAGAAAAGTATCAGGAATTTGTCATCCTTTTCATATGAAATGCAGATTTCATAATGGTACACTTTCACTTAGCAAACATCAAGATATCTCTGAAATATTAAAGTATGGCGCCCGAAGGGCGCGCCGAAAATATGAAACATCCTGATATCTCCGATATATATGCCTTGTATATTAAAGTCATGCACCTGAAGGGCATGCTGAAAAATGTCTGATATATAAAAGTAATGAGCTTGAAGAGCACGCTGAAAAATATTGAACATACAGATATCTCTGATGTATGTATGCTTGATATGTTAAAGTTGGGCGTGCTGAAAATATGACTGATTATTAAAGTTAAGCGCCCGAAGGGCGCGCCAAAAATACAACTGAATGATGAAATTTGTGGCTGACACTAGCATTTTAGGCAATGATGAGCCTGTGTCAAAATTCAAAAACACACTGACCCCCCTATTGGGCATTTCAAAAACATGGTGACCCCCCCTATCACCAAAGTCAAAAACAGGGTGACCCCCCCCCCATGAATCCACCGCCCCCCCCAGGCTGAAGAAACTGACCAGTCCCTTAACATCATCCCTAAGAACATGTCAACCAAAGCTATCAGAGCCGGCTTTTGAGAATCAAATTTTTTGACCGAAAATGGCAAAAATTGAACTCCCCCACATGACAGCTTTTCCCCCATACTCATTTCTGTGATAGCTTATGCCAACTTAATAAGCTAGTGGGTGTGTATGTCAATATGTACGCACTGATAACAATGAATTTAAAATTTAACGCCTAAACCAAGCATGGCTAGTGATTGGACAGAAACGCGTTTCCACTTATCACGAACACCCCCAGTAGTATAACTCGAGCTGACCTCAGTTACCAAACTGCCGTATTGCAATACACAAAGTTATTTTTTTCTTTCGCAACGTACGAGAGCTATGGCTGCTACTACAGCGACATACAAGAAAGAACGATCATCATAGAATTTGAGTCTTGTTCGTTGAGTGTTACATGTAAGAGAAACTTCATCACTTGAACAGAAAGATCTGAATTCTGGTTTATGAAATCAAAAAGATTAGTGTATACACAGCCCCTCATATAAACGAGACTGGTTTATAATTGTGTACTACTGTGACTGTCTTGGGTTACGCTCAGTTACGTGTGGTTCGATATATAGCGACCGCCGCGTGCTATGCATTTTCTATGTATAGCATGTGGCGGCCGCTATGTATCGAACTACACGTAAGTGTGAATTTAGGCCTATTGCAGGAGAATCGAGAAAATTACTACTGTGAATTCAGTTGTTCCCCTCAGCTATGAGTACACAGCTCACCTATTTGCATTTTTGGCAGTTCTGTGTCATTTTGGCGTTTTTTATCGATTAGTAGCAAAAAACCGTAACATCAAAAATAAGCCAGAAAATACTTTGAGTAAGGTTGTGGATAGGTTCCCCTCACCTGAAGGGGCAGTATGAGCCTGATGGGCACTGCTAAGGCCTAACCACTGTCAATCGTGATGTACTTGAAGTTGGCCGGCAATGTTAGCCGTGAGTTGCGTACACCCTTCGTATGTTCTCGATCCCGGCGTTACACTGACTAGCTGGCATGTGAGCATGTTTTGTTTGTCTGTTAACAAAGTGAATAAGTCAGCATATCAAAATTAGACTACAATATATCAAAATTGGACCACATATATATCGTTATTATTGATTTGTGTGGCTAAAACAGTGCTATCATCCCTCAGCTGGTAAAGGTGCTGGAAGAGTTTTGAAAGGACTCCATAGGCACACGTGGCCAGTTGAAGAGCTCGGCCACCTTGCTCTAGGTGAGGACTGTTAAGGGACTGGACAGTTTCTTCGGCTGGGGGGGGGGGCGGTGGATTATTTTTTTGCCGACGTCAAAAAGTGGCTGACCCCCCTTATTCCAAATTTTGAAAACAGGGTGACCCCCCTATTCCAAATTCGAAAACAGGGTGACCCCCCCCCCCGGCGCGCGACATAGGTAAAACAAAAGGTGGACATACATTATATATATATATATATATATATATATATATATTATATATATAATATATATATATATATATATATATATATTATATTTTACATTTTACATATATATTTATATTTTAAATAGTCATTCTATGTTTTAATGAAATTTTTAACATGTCAGTTGTAAGATAGGAATTTCAAAGTGTCAATCTTAAAGTTTGAATACAGTACATTTTGAATGAGCTTTATTTTGAATTTCACACTTTCTATGCTTAACCAGATGTCCGGAACTGTTGTACAGAAATGGATGTCAATCATTAATATCAAAGAGGAAAAAGCAGTGAATCAAAAACTTTGATGGGTATTAAGACTTGCCAACCATCCAATTAAATCTCCTGAGGAGCCATAGAGAGCTTTTTTAGCCAAATCTGATGTGTACAGTGTCTGAGAGGACTTTTCTTGTACCATTGAAACCATAATAGCACAGCTAATAATGACAAAAACTGCCTTTTTAATGTTATTTTGTTCATAAAAAACATCTTTCTACAGAAAATCTGTGACACAAAGGAAAATAATTGCATCAATGAGAAGGAAAGATATCTTGTCATTTTTCTATTTCTAAAATAAGTCACTGTATCAAATGTATATTGTGAAATATTTGTGCATGTTGCTTTCTCATACTGAATTCTCATAGAGAGAACAGAAAAGTATCAGGTATTTGTCATCCTTTTCATATGAAATGCAGATTTATAATGTACACTTTCACTTTGCAAACATCAAGATATCTCTGATTTATTAAAGTATGGCGCCCGAAGGGCGCGCCGAAAAATATGAAACATCCTGATATCTTTGATATATGCCTTGTATATTAAAGTCATGCACCTGATGGGCATGCTGAAAAATGTCTGATATACTAAAGTAATGAGCTTGAAGAGCACGCTGAAAATATTGAACATACAGATATCTCTGATGTATGTATGCTTGATATGTTAAAGTTGGGCGTGCTGAAAAATATGACTGATTATTAAAGTTAAGCGCCCGAAGGGCGTGCCGAAAAATACAACTGAATGATGAAATTTGTGGCTGACACTAGCATTTTAGGCAATGATGAGCCTATGTCAAAATTCAAAAACACACTGACCCCCCCTCCCATTGGGTATTTCAAAAACATGGTGACCCCCCCCTATCACCAAAGTCAAAAACAGGGTGACCCCCCCCCCCATGAATCCACCGCCCCCCCCCCCAGGCTGAAGAAACTGACCAGTCCCTAAAGCTTATATTTATTTCATGGAACGTGCATCTTCGTAGAGAACAAAGTATTAGACATCATGCGTTTTGCTTCCAAGCTGCCCAGAACACATATAAGGTAAGTAACGAACGTCAAGATGTTCTCTACTGTGGTGCCCTGAGGACAAGGAAATACCGGTATTTTATGCCTGCACCAGACTTGCGAGGCACCTCCGACCTCAAGGCCCTACCCCAATATATTCTTCATAAATAAGGTTGAAGGCCTTCCCATAGTTCTTTTTTCTCTTTGTCCTCTCCACGCCCTTGACGTTTTTGATGTCCGAGAGAGAGAGAGAAATTCTATGAACCCACAGAAGGTGTCTCAATGCCAGTGCTTATTTAAAATATGGAAACAGAATATTTATGACTACATCATGGTTTAGTTATTGTGGGGTGTATTTGACGTCCAGCAGGATGATTCGCTTGAGGGTAATTGTGCTGATATCGACCCTCTTTTTATGGAGTCCTACCTAAATGTGTTCAGTGTCAGTGCCATAGAGGGCAACACGAAAAATCTCATTAATCTTTCTAATGGCAACTCCAACCCGGGCTATCTTTGTTGCTTTGAGGGAATCGTCTGCCGGTAGTCGGTCAAACTCGTTGCGGTGTTTAGCAATCGATGAGAAGTGTCACATCTTTTATGAACGCCATTTTGCAACTGTCTGTCATTTGATTCATACCCGTCACAAGTTGAAGGTTTTGTTTTATATTTCAAACCCATTATTGTAGAACAGACCAAGGTGCCCTTGGCGCTATAACTACAGTTACATATGTCGCTGTTGATAATACGCCTTAGCTCATTGCCAAATGTTATTAAAGTTTGGTGTTGGGTCAGTTTCAGGTGCTGGGGTATTTGCGTGAGATGTGGCCAGGGATTTAGCAAGTAGGTACGAAAATTCTGCAGCTTGAAAAACGTATCGCTGATCTTAAAATAAGCTGTGAGGCAAATATGATGAGAGATTTTGTGGAAAATCCACCAGAGGGGTACTGATAAGGTCCACTAGGTTTGTTGGGATATCGTATGACACAAACTTTTTGGGCTGTGCTGCTGAAGCTGAAGGCGAAAGGGCTGAGTCTCCATTAGTCTGGCTAGTCCCGACTGAGTCAGCGTAATATAAGCAACATAAACTTCGACATGCTGTACAGCTAATATGAAAATAAAAACTCTATTGCAATAGCATCTTTCTCTAAGGTTTGTTAAATTTGCGTGAAAATAGCAAACAGGATGATCTATCCCATGACTATGCTCTTGCAATAAAAAAGCACCATCAGCCGTATCACTAGCATCTACAGCTAATTTGAATGGCAAACTGAAATCTGGTGCAGACAAGACTGGAGCACTTTGCAGTATGGCTTTTACTGTATCAAATGCCTGTTGGCATTGTTCTGACCAAACTTTACTCTCACTTAAGTAAGTTAGTCAAAGGCTCAGTAATTGTAGAGAAATTTGGACAGGATTTTATGTAGGAACCAGCCATACCGAGAAAGCGCAATTTGGCATGGAAAAACTTGAAATGACACTGATTTTAGCATCAACAGGTTTTACATAACCCTCTCAAATTTGACGAACGCCTTCACTATTGTCTTTGCCTTTACATTGCTCAGTGGTAAGGCTTCAGGGAACAGAGTAGATGTACGAATTATTGTCAAAAGACTCTGACTTGCTGATAAAGAAACAAAGACTGACCGTAAAAAAACTTGAGTAACAGGAAGTTCAATTTCTTTGGGTATCGCATAGGTCATCAGCCTAGGTATCGGCAAAAATAAAAGGATAAATCGAGCCAAATACACAAACATCTTCTTAAGAGAGCACTGAGATATTGGTTTATCAAATAATCTACAAAAAAAAAATTATGGATGTAAATGTACTTATCTCTCCATTGTACAATTATGTAGAAACTTCCATCATTGTTCCATCGTCTAGTTATGTCGCGTCCCCATTTATTGATCGTATTCGCCCTATTTTATCAACATTTTCAATGCGTTATTTAAATATACCGCATAAATCAATGGTTAAGAAAGAACTGATTTACCTTCCTGTAACTTCAGTATTATATGCCTTACTCCCTATGAATCATTCAAGGCGTACTTCGAATAGTAAGTACTGCATTGTAACTAACTCGAAAGACAGAGTGGTAGGCCAATGTACGGTCACTCCACAATTGGCCTGTATGGCGATTATGCAAATATAGTATTTGTTTTATTGACTTTTATTTTCTATTATTTACCATTAAGTGAGAAATGAAGGGGAAAGAAAGCTGGGGTAAGGCATGTATACATTATATTGACGTACAATCTCGCATTTAATAAGGAAAGTCTGGTAGTGCGGCGCGGCGATGTCGACATGTTGTCAATATTCATCCATAAATATCTACGTCAATCCACCTATCATTGTTATATAATTTCCTGCATAACATTAACATCTCAGTTGGCCGGTCAAATAGTCTTGGCAATTCGTGGCGTGGCAATCAATATAGCTACAAGTATAGGAAGTTTTACGTCATTTTCAAGCTGAATACTGATCATTTCTAAAACATGCAAGCTTTCATCCCTTTTTCGTCTTTACAGGCCAAGAGCAACCGTATGGAAACCTGAGTTGCATTCAAACTTTGGTATTGATAACATTAAAAGAGAATACCTTGAAAATAAACTAATTGCAGAGCAAAAGGTTGGAAAATGTCTTAAGTTGAGGAGTAATGACTTATGAATTGAATTCGTCATCCAACATGTTCTTGTGTCATTACAAATGAACTAAGTCATAGAACATTGAATTGTTAGGCTTTGTTTTTCATAAGTGTACTTGATATGTACTCGATATGTCAGATCTCAATTTTTTATTGACAGCTAATTTTGAACACGGCCACTAATACTGATCAGCAATAAACCCTGTGTATATGCGTGGTAGCGTCGTGGTTACGCTTTGTAAACATAATCGGTTTATTTGTTCTCGTCAACCTGCCGATTAAGGCTTTAAGTTTGTAATTTCTTGTAAGAAACATGTGACGGCTCTAAGCTATTGAATGAGTAACGATTTGTTTGTTCGGTAATATGTTTTTCTTTTACTTGCAGATGATGATTCTTGCGTAAAAATAACCTCCACTGTTCGGTATTGAAACCAACTTCAAAAATGGATGGGTGAAGTTGAATGGATAATTAGTGTCCACTTTACCTGACAAGGTGAGATCGAAGTCCCATACATGTAGATCACAACAAACTGTTTGGCTACAGACTCGCGCCCTCTGTCTTTGTCTCTCTGTCTGTGTCTTTCTGTCTGTGCTTGTATCTCTCTGTCTGTCTGTCTGTCTCTGCACACGCATGTCAAAGATGAGAGTGCAAGCACCTCAAAGAGTACCCATATGTCTTATATTTAAGAAAAACAACTTACCGTTATAAGAAAGAACATTATACGTTAGAAAACAACAACATAGAGCTGTCCAGAGAAGAATTTCTGTCATGTTACCCTCAGCGTCACGCCTTTGCTTTGTAGCCACGATGTTCGAACGGTATCACTTGTATAAGCAATGATCTACTGGCACACACCCAATTTAACATATCTACATGTCAAACGTGTAACGATAAATGCCGTCTGCTTAAATTATTACTTTCTATGACTAGTAATGACAGTAAAATTAATCGACTGATTGGAAAGAAATGCTCTTGGGGAGTTCATTTTACGGTCACTGCGTTATGCGTCTATGGAAGACTAGCTGAAACGGCTATGTCGTGGACATAACGGGAAAAGACTTTGCAAGTTGTACTCTTTCCTTTTAGAATTTGTTGTTATTTTTTATTTCAATCTGATTTTGAATTGTTTTGTGCAGATAATGAATGGTTTGACAGCGTTGTTTTGGGATTTTACAAATCAACTAAATGTTACCTTGTCAGAAATGTTAGGTGCGTTCCCTATGTAAGAAACCCCCTCAGTGCTATCCTGGCTGTGTTCAAAATTCCTGTAGCTGAAGTAGTGTCGTTTTCAAAGTGACGAAAAACTAAATTATACCCGTACTTCTATAATCTCTGATAATATCCATGAACTGATGCAGAGTTTTTCAAGCATGCGCATGCATAGCCTTCAGAGGCGATCAACGTCAACAGCTTTTTCTAAAGATAAATTTTGTCTTCAAGTACGTTTCTCGCAGAAGTATTGTTCCGAATAACAAACGGCATTAATACCACCCAGAAACTGTAGCAACCGCTTGGGCCTTCACACACTGTATTCAGATTAAATTTGTTGTACTGCTGATGTATTTGCTTTTAATTTCCTGTCGTGGGTGTTTCGGTGATGAATAAAAAGTCATATTTACTGTAGAAGACCCATTTCGTATCTCTTTTGTTGGGGAATTAAAATAATACGCCTACAAGTTAAGTTAATCATGCATGAAGCCTAAGTTTTATATCAGCAAAATTTCCGGATGCAAGTTAACAGTGCCGGGTTTTCCTAATATATTTCAATTTAAGTAAACAAAATATACAGTGAATTAAAGCAGCGTCAAATGTCAAACAGTGTCTAATTGTTTAGGTGAAGACACAACAGAAACAATACTGTGCAGGCTATAATGTGTAACAACTTAAATTAATCATATGTACTAAGCATTATAGCCAACAAGTGTCAGGTTGAACGAACTAAGCTGGAAATTAAGTGTGCCAGCAATGTGTTTGTGTGATAGCTTATTTCACTTTTAGAAATGGTTTGACACATTTTAATCGGAAACAGAAAGAAAAATATTACTTTATGGATTCAACGAATCGTATCACCGTATGACTCAATACAGTCAACTATTCAAAAAAAACGAATGTAGAATCCACCATTTTCTCAGGAAAAAATTTTAATTACAAATATGACCGAGAGATTGTGAATTATTAATAGGGAGTTGTACAATAATAAAAGGTTACATTGCAATTATCTGAGCAGAGCACCGAACTCCCCATGTTAAGCAAACAGCAACTGTTTCTAAATAATATCAAATTATGGTTAAAACGCACACATAATACGTAAACTGCAGCAAGAAATATCAGTACTTTACTCGCTATTGGGACAGAAGTTCAACCAAGGTCAAATCCAAGTATAGTTTACTCACTATGTATATCTAACATTTGACAGCCATAGAATTACACATCAATTCTGAAAAGTGCCTCACTAGCGTGCAAACATACAGAAGTTTATAATTTCTGCAAAGTTTTCTGTCAATATTAATATATAATCTCTCGCATTGTGAACGAGTGGTACTGCGTCGAGGGCCAGTGATTCCCTGTGTAGCAGCGATGTCACAGGTAATCATGAGTCTGCGCCACAGCTACAGGAGTAGGGTATACAGGGGATTATATATCTATCATATGTATAGACCAAGCTTTCTATGGACAAACTTATAGGGATGATATCTCACTTTAAAGGTATACAGTCACCTGTAATCTAAATATGTCCATATATGGTAAAAGGGGCGTTCCTTGGTATTCAAAATGCCCATGTGAGGGCGCTGTTTTTTAAAAGGCGGCCACCCGCTTAAAATCTGTGATTGGTTAGATTTTTTTCTTCCATGGTAACTGCGGAAAAATTGGAACAGGTGACAGTATACCTTTAATGTTGGGAAAGAACGATGGGGACTATTTGAAAAGAATTCATGCGCTTGTGTTTTGCACTCATGGATAGGTCATAGATGACGTGACCGAACACGGGTGTTCATGGCCATGTCAGTCTGCGGAGTGAGGGCGAAAAGTAGGTTTGTGTTATCAATCATTCAAAATGGCCGACTTTGTACTCAACATCGTGGTGTGATTCGGAGATCTTTTGGTATTTGCCAATTTTCTCAGTGCCATAGGCAAATGTTCAATTGCTATAATAGTGGCTGAGAACCACAGTTTATTACCTGCATTGCTTGAATAGTCAAGGCCTGGGATCGAAGTGTAAGGCCGAACGCCGAACCTCGTACAACTGATGTTCAACCTTTGGCGTCACACATCGATCCCGGGCCTTCGATCGACTATCGAAACAACGATGCAATCACCTGTGGCCAAGACTGTCACTACTTCAGACGCTCACTATCATGCTTGGCCACAATTTTAGAAACAACATGCCCAATAATGCGAAAGCGCACGAAATACTCTTACCACGAACAAACAGTGGTGAAGACGCAGATTTTCCTTGACTTGTAAAAACACAATTCCACAACTTACGTCTGCGGAGATATCACCCTGTAATTTGCTGATGTCAAAGAATTAGTCGAAATGGTTTGTGAAATATCGCATACGTGCAGCATGCGATGCATGTAGCCGACCTAGGACCGCTAACACCGAGTGATCTTAGGCAAATGTGAAAAGTTCGATTAGTTTCCCATCTGCACGACAACTAAGCTTCTCCGATACCGTTACATTGCGAGCAATATTAGCAAAAATGTCGCTTTTCGGTAGCGTCATGACAGATAAAAAGGCTAGCAATATTGCCAGAATAAAGATACAATTTTCCTTACACTAGGATATATTTCAATATATTTGAGATGGTAATTGTCAGCTATATGTCTGAAGAATATTGTCGAATAAGCTGTTTGTAATATACATATTTTAACAATAATATAATGTTATTACTTGTCAATTGGGTAGCTAAGAATACTTGATTTGGAACAAACGCAACCTTTAAAACTTGTAATTTTTGGTCTAAAAAGCGAGTTGGCAAACTATGCAGATTAAACTCACCTCAGTGTCTACATAAACGTAAAATAAAGTCAACTGGGTCACAAGGAACGCGATCGTCGGCAGGAATGGAGCAAATGCACGTCTGTTAATATAAGGCAAAATACGAAAATATTGTTACAGTTGAATTTGTGGCATAATGCTGCTCTTAGAGTAGACGCTGATTGGAAAAGGGTGCGAGTGTCAAGATTGGCAAGGCTTTGACAATCGGATAAACGGGGTGCTAAAGTCCCGTCCGCTCGGCTTGTTACCTCACTGTACGAAGAAATGAAGGGTACATTTTCTATTGGGTTGACAGGACCTCTCTTTGAAACTTTTTAATTGTTTCTAAAAGTCATGTAGACAATGAAGTACGAAAAATTAGGCCTTTACGTATCATTAATTATTTCAAAATGAGGAATTCTTATTCAATAAATGTGTTATAAGCATTCTATAATTGTAACACAAACAATGAAATACGGTGTTTTCAATCGGGTTGAACTCACAACACTCGGCATCCAGTCCCTAGTGGGGAAGCAACAGAGAGAAATAGTTGGCTAAATCCCTGTCTCATAGAAGAGCGGTTAATAACCGAACTAAGTTGTTACATTTTTCTAGAAGTGACCCCTCAACACGTTGTAGTGTTCATGAAACACCCACGCTCTTTCGGTCACCATCACGCATTGCACACAAACTCTATCAAAGCAATGAATACATCTGATTCACTTAAACAGGGCGACAGACGCAAAGAAAGGTGCTATACGTAAGTACCATCGAAGAACTCATACCTCTCCAATTGGCAATGGTTTACTCCTAGGCTCTGATTTAAATAGAAATCAAGACTTGTTTCATTTAAACTTTCTGTATGGGGTGAGGAAATGGAAGTAAATGACTGGTGTGCCACCTGATTTTTGATGACCCTATTTTATATATCAATAGTTATTGTGGGCTATGACAGATGGAAGAAGTAAAGAAACATTACCAAGCTTGAGCAATCCTTTAGCCAAAGCGTTGAAACAAACGTAACATCTGATATTAAAACATTTTCCGAGTCATCAAGAAGCACTTTCCAAGATTCCAAATCGTAAAAACTCTTCAACAAGTTATGTTACAATTTTGTTACGGATGAATGGGGATGTAATGAAATCACCTAACAAATGACAATAACATCATTTTGTTGTGTGTTGATTTTCAGATACCAAAGTGCCGTTGGCCTGTCAAGGGTGCTCATGGAAGATGCTTTTCGAGTAATTAATTCAGTAATTTTCTAGCGAAATAGAAAGGCAACAGGAAAAAGGTGACCAAATTTATAAAGACTTCAACAGAGTTTAAGAACTGTTGAACAGTAACGTTGTGAACTTTAATGACGTCAATACACTTTGCACTTGTAGACAGGACTATCAGTTAGAATATGCGCCTTGAAAGTGAAAGACTCAGATTGTGCTAAAACTCTCGTCAATGAAACTTTCATGCATTCACTTTCGAAATCAAGAATAAAATCAGGGGCCGTCGTAAAAGTTTGGCGATAGAGAAACAAACCGCCCTACCTTCACGGATATTTGAAATTCAAAAGAGCTACCATCCCTTGTCAACTTTGTGAGGAAACTATAACGTTCGATTTTCGGAAAAGTTAGACGGCGAAAATATTTCTGACTCCAAGAGCTCTGATCCCTCACAAGTGATACGAAAGAAAAGAATTGTAAAAATTTGAGAATCTAAGTAAATGTCCCTCAAGAGCATTCTACCTTAAAATAACCTTAATGATTACAAACAATTGCATGGAGTGTAATTTATTGAAAGTGAGCAACAAACAAACATATTATTGAATATGTTGATTTTTCCTATTGATCCAAATCAATGAGTTATGAGTTATTTCATGTGTAGATTAATCATATTTCTGAGGTTTCAAACACCTTGAAAATCAACACAGGCAGAAGATCACAAGGTGTTAAAAAATTGTATACCTTACTAGCTGTTACATGATATCATGCTATAAATTGAATAGCGACATTTGGATGTAGCTTTAATTTACAATTGCAAATTCGTATGTCAAAGAAGTCACAAATACTGAATTTGATTTTAATGCAACATAGTGCAGCTTTATTTCATCAAGATTAATAGTGATTGTGCAAATATCAGTTACAAAAAAACATCGCTTACAATGACTATGCAAATCATCCTACCACAAGCAATCACATACCAGTGACACTCTGCTTGCTGTCTCAAGAGACAGCGTAAACTCTGGAAAATTTACATGTTCTCAGTATTGTCAATAAGTCAATTCTCGGAACATAACAGAGCCTTGCCATCACGCAGGAGGGCCATTCAGGACGGTCCTAAAACAAAGTACAATATACTCCTCTAATTATTGTATCTTCCTCAATTTTTACACGAACGAACTTACGAAAACTTTGCAAAATCCTTACAATAAAGTGCACATTAGCACTGCCTGATGATAATCTCGAAAATAAACAAGTTTTAATGATAATATTGTGTGTTGTATGACATCCAGATAACATCAGATGACAATCTAGACTTAGAAAGGGTATTTACTGACAAGTTGCTGTAACTATTCAACTTATTGTGGAGATAAGGACACTTAGAAGCTATTACAATCACATAGATAAATAAATATACTTGTGTTGTTCAATTACCAACAAGCAGTTCTGAATATGACCTAGATTCTCTGGTGCCACTCTTGTTTCTGACCTAGCACGTCAAGTTGTACATTAAGCCAAGAAAATGAATGCCTTTTAGCTATATGTAGTATCTGTCTAAGGGCAATTATCATGTCAGCATGTAGTATTTACACCGACATAAAATGTGAAATGGCTACATATGATAGCCTTGTCGCAACCTGACAAACATTAAAAACTAGACAGGCATAAATAACCAAATCCCACATTTATGTGAAACAAAACAATTGTGCTTTCATAAAATGTCAAAACTAGTTGACACTGCCAAGTAAATTAAATATCGTTAGTAACACACAAATACTTCTCTAAAGAACACACAAACATAAAATATTAAAACATCAAATTTCTTAATTACCGTCGTAAAACTAAAAAATGCTCATCTTTAAAGCCATCAACACGTTATCTACTCTGTCACCTTTGTCATGAAAACTGTTTTCTTGGCCGCTTTCCTTCTGTTTGGATATGAATTTAACTTGTAAGATACATACCCTTCCTCTACTTCTTTTCCTGACAATTTTTTCTAAATTCACAATGAATTATGCATTACCGAACGCATGCACACCTAACGTTTTGTAATAATTAATACCTGCAAGTACAGTAGTAAAACGTCAAAATCTCAAACGTTCTAGAATATAATAAGTATGTATAACCACTCACTTATGAATATCAATCTATCATTTGAAATAAAAACCTTAAAGTTTACAGTTCTCATAAAACGATTGATAACATTGCTTCTGATATAAATAATTATAAAGAGCGACAAATGAATATTTATATCAATATTGTGAATTTCTTTGTCAACAATCTTAAGGAATAACAAACACAAAATGTGAAATAATACTGCCATAACTTGATTACATTTTGATTACATTTTGACTTGATTGAGCTTCACTATTCAGAGTGCAATCGCCAATAATTAACTGGATTTTATAGCCTTTTCTCTGCATGACTTTTGGATATCATATTGTACATATTGCAGATAAATTTCAAAGATTCTGCTCGTTATCCCTTGTAATCTTGATTAAAATGTTTCGAAAATTTCAATGTGCAGGAAGGGAATCTATTTAATATGTTTACATGGTTTCTTGTTTTGCTGTTTATGTACCCGGATAAAGAACATATACTTTTCATACTTATCGCCACGACGTTTCTGTCACTTAGATTTACTCTTCTATTGAAATTTCATCGGTTACCCTAAGGAAATAAGGATTATTAAGGTTTAGTTTGGAAACTACAAGGTATATAACTTGTCTTATACAAATACCACATTACATTGCAAATTAAAAATAACCATTATCCGATGAATTGTCATGTACAGACCGATTCAGAAGGGTTAAAATTAGGTCTCCATAGTCAAGCATGTCCTTTGCATATGATCGGCTTGCTTCACCTTGACTGTATCTTGAACGATGTGAATCCTTCAGTAAAGCTCGGCCAATCGTACCCTAAGGAAGAAATTGAACAAAAACATATGACCTAACACAGACTCTTGGATTTCAAAAAATCTGTAAACGTCAATGTTCAGAAAAAAAAATTGTAGTGTAGAGCTTATACACAAACAGTACGTTTATTTTGCCAATCGAATAAATGGAATTTAAACAGGACTGCATGTCATAAGATAGATTGCTCATGACGTTATAAAAAGACAAAAGAATGTATCTATAATCTAAATGAAACGTTTATGTAGATAATCATTAATAGATAATTATGGGAAAATGATTAAACATAAAACGAGTCACCAACAGAAAAAAGATAGTAAACTCACCAGAGAAGTTGTTTCGATTAAGATTGATTCTTTACAAACATTGTTGTGAATGGTTTTCTTTTCATGCAAGTATGTCAGGGATCTAACAATGTCGACAGCAATCAGGTAATTTCCAAAACAGTGATGTCACCATTTAATAATCTCAAGTAGCTTGACAGCCGTTTTTGCTCTGGGGGTGGTAACGACAAATAGGCAGGGTCGTACTGATTATTACGCATTGACTGCTTTGGCAGAGAATCTGGAAGAAAACCAAATTTTGTAGTCAGACATATTTTTCGTGCTATAACAGCCAATCTTAAAACGACATACCATTTAAAAAAGCTACATTTGCTGTTCAGAGAGATGATGTACAGAAGTTGTTGATAACTAAGTCAGCGTTATATAGCATTACTGATAATTCATAAATGTTAAGTACTGGTATTTTAAATTGTATGAAATTCTGACAAATACATGACATACCTAGCACGAGAGAATGTGATTTTCCGTGTGATGATGCGTCTGTAGACTTTGACGATGTCTTAGCTTTGATGAGGGATATTGTGTATAGGTAAGGGTTCATGGCAGAGTTGATAGGTAAGATGAAGACGGCACTCCATGCATAGACAGAACCTGGAATTGTGACTGTGTCAGTCAAGGCAAGAATAACCATCACAGAGATTGGAACCCAGCAGAAGAAATCAGTCAATACTATCACTGCCATCCTCTTTGCAATGGTGACAGATTCTTTTTGTCTCGCTCTTGAATTGACAGACGACGCTTTTGATACCAGACGTATTTGCATGTACATGAACACATAACAAGCGAAGATTACAGTAAAAGATAAGAGATTCAAGAAAAGGAAAATCACGACAGAGTATTCCCATCCGGGAGAACTCTCATTTGTCAGATGCAGAGACAGACAGACCGGGGAACGACCATAGTAATTATCACCAAAATAAGGTATGTCAGTTAGAGGCAACAAGCTGATGAAAGTAATCATGACCCAGCCTGCAATCGTTACTACAATTGCAGATTTCAGCTTGAAGTGGAAAAACCTGAAAGGATACGAGATGGCCATAAAGCGATCAAGTGTCATAATAGTCAAAGTGAAGACAGACACTTCACTTGATAAAGCTGCAAGAAACCCAGCAAACTTGCACAAATGACCTCCAAAATTCGTCATGTTGAACATACGTGCCACGGTAATAAATATCAGTAATTGCAATAATCAACATGTATATACCCATGCAAAAATCTGAAATAGCCAAATTCCAAATGAAAAACGAATCAACCTTTACTAGATCCCTTTTTTTGATTCGCCTGATGATTACAAAGAAGTTACCGATCAGAGCTGACAGGCCTATGATCCAAACAAAAAACCTTAAAGCTTGATTCGCCATGAGATCTTCACAAGATGAAAAAGCATCTGCCTCGGGCGTGCATTTCTCGACATTTTCAAGCTGTCGCACCATACAGCAATACCTATAAGCATCAGTATATCTGGAATCGAAGAAAGAGAAAATCATATTGCATGAATCTGAAACAGCCTCTGATATTAAGAGCGGTACTTCTAATTGTGCAGTGTGTTTTATTGCTGTGCTAAAATCATATTTTGCTAAACTTGAAACAGAAACTAATTTAACCAAGAGACGATATGAGATATTGGCTACCGACGTTGATATGAAAACTGTGAAAAAGAGGATTGATCTGTAGGCTTTCTATACAATATCAACGAATCTAATTTGGTCAAAATGTCTGCAATGCATTTGGTTTTGGCACATTCTCACCTAAGTCGATGTTGTTCGCGCTCCTGTTAACTTTAGTGGATGTTGAAGGTGCAAGGAAAGGAAAGATTCTTAACGATTCAAAAAGATGACGTTTTCATGCTTTCCACAGTACATAATATAACCTTTAAGACTATGCTATGGCCAGTCTGGCAGGATTGCATCATGACTTGGGATGCGACGTATATGAGTGCTGTTGTCACCAAGAGTGACCAACAAGGAGGTATAACATTGATGGTATCCCTATGAAAGAAGCAAGTGATGCCCGATTTAAAGTACCATTGCTGGAATTCCTCGTGCTATTCTGGCAGTCAATAAAGTATTTGGTGTCAACCCATCGTCACTTAGTTTATTGAATAAATCCAACAGCGTAATGAAAAACGTGACAGAATCATGCAGCATTGTAAGTAGGCACATGCACCAAAAAAGGGAGAAGCCTTGAGAGCGATGAGGCATTATGAAGTCATAATGAATAGGGTAGGTAAACAGAGAGGACTTACAGAGGAACGAGTTAAAAGTCAAAAGGCCTGGAGTTCCAATACTGCTAAGGCATATTGAAAGAAAGTGGAACGTGTCGCGGAAGATGAAAACGAAGGAAAGAGATATGCAAATGACATTGATTTCGAATATTAACACAGATTATAAATGCAATTCATAACCATGCCGTTAATGCTCATAGATGATTTATGACAAAAGATGTGGCTAAAAGGAATTATGAACGACACAAGTTAGTACCGATATGGTGTCAAATGAATTCATGTTGCGTCATCCTCTTTGGCCGTATTGTAGTGTGACATAGAACACTTGGTTCCTTAGTGTAGCCTACCCCAAGTAGTGATTAATAATCAGGCGTCATAGAGAGTATGCCCTTGACGGGCATTGTCAATGCCCTTTATGCAATGCCAAAGGTGAAGACACTGTGGACGCTTGATAGTCAATAAACATCGCTTTGTCAATTACAAGCATGAAAAGGTGTACGAATCAGTGGCCTGGGAAGTGGAAAAATCATGAACCGTACACGGAGGCATGTGGAAAGATGGTCTTGAACATGTTAAGGCTGAGAACAATGCAAAAAGACAGAAAACGACATGATTCATTCTCATGCATTAATAGATGCTATTAACGGAATTCCTAGCTTTCATTAGGTGGTGAACATTTTGTGTAATAGTAGATAAAGAGTGCTTTTTGTTTATACCACCGACAGATTTGTTCTTAGTTCATAACATTCCACCAAAACAATTTAAGGTTTTTTACAATTTATATTCTGGGAAATTTACTGAGTACTTCTGCAGGTAGTTCAAGTAATTCAACTCCAACTACTACCACTGATTTTCATGTCTATTGACTTACTTATTCATACTGATTTAAAATGCAAACTTAAGACCATCACTTCCCGTGTAAGGGGCGCTCAGTTTGTATAATGTTTATCAGCTGGGTTTGACATGTTGAATTGGCAAAAGAAAGAGCATATATGTATTTACATTTTCAATCGCTTTATGAAAATAAACTTTCTTTTCTGCCATTAGAGTGAAATCATGCACTATTAAATTCTTTGATTTTAAGCTATGGTACTTTTCTTGTTGCGGTATCTTGTCAATACAATAGTTCGTTAGTGCGTCTGACTTATAATTCTTTACTTACATCTCCTCCAAATTTGATAGCGGAAAGAACACTTCGAGGCTATCGACATCAAATTTATTGCCAGTCAGATACCTGCAAAAATTACATTGTTGTGTTCTATTTACTTCATTAATGTTAAGCACCTGTCTCTTCATATCAACAACGAGACTTTATACCTCATGAAGCTATATTACTTTAGAGGACGTTCATGGAGTATTGTATATGGTCGACCTATGGCTATTGGAGGGGAGCCAGTCAATAAACTTGTCTAATAAACATAATGATTGACTAATTCATAGAGAGTGGGCGAGCTCCTTTATTGAAATTGTTTTGGTCTGGAAAGTCTCTCTCTCTCTCTCTCTCTCTCTCTCTCTCTCTCTCCCTCTCTCTCTCTCTCTCTCTCTCAACACGACAGGATAAATAACGTGACAATGTGAAAGACTTTCTATTTGCTCAAAGAAGTGACAACTCCCTGTGCAACAAGCTTATCCAAAGTATCTTTTGGGGATTATGGAATGTGAAAATGACTACGAGAAAATAACACTTTTACATAACAAAAATATGTTGAGTTGAACCATGTTAGCAACTATTGAAATAGATCAATTTGTAAGGGAGCCTTCATTATTTATAGATAGGGAGGGCTGGCGGAATTAATTTAACAAACGAAACAGTTGACCCCTCAAAGTATATGGCCCCTAAATGCAACGATTGTAAAATATGATTCCCTTTATCCAATGCGACACGAAAGCAATAGAGGACGCAAAAAGCCTTTGGATAACCTCTATTGTAGTCTTAATCACTTGAAATTTATTAAATAGCAGCTGTTTGCAAAATGCCTTTCTTTGAAGAGTTATAAATTTAGCGTTAATACTCACAAAAATCGAAGACTCTCCAGGCCTGCGAATGACCCGTCCACTATCCAACTAATCAAATTATCCGCTAGGTTACTACAATGAAACGATAGATCATGAACATAGTCAGCCGTCGTCACACGTTTCGGATTATTTTTATGGATTTATGGAGGATTTATGATAATTGATAATGGAAAAAAATTAAAGTAAGCATTTGTGATGCACATGTGTTCATTTCAAATCGAACAACTCAGCTCACCATGTAATGTGTAACTTGGTGGGGGAGATTTATTCAAAACATTGAACATTTAATGCACATATTGTGTATGTATTTCCCATCATTCGTAAAAAATCTGTCGAAGGAAATTGTGGCCTTTGAAAAACTGGCAAGCTAATTATGTAGAAGGTGTAAACATTATTAGGTTATAAAATATTTTAATTATCACCCGAAGATTAACACAAGGAGCATACCATATGTAAAATAATTCAAAGGACTGAGTCACAACAACTGAAAGTGGATCGCATTATTGGCACTTTTATAAGACTAAATAAATAGCATAACGCGAGTTAAGAAGAGGGTTGCGTGTCTTGGAAAAATGCCTTGCAGTTGGTCCCGTTTAATGTACCCCTGTAAAATTATGGGAGGAGAGATTGTGTGTTATATATGTCTGGTCTGTTGCCCGAAGCGGCAGAATCTTCCGGCATCTTTTAACGTCAATATATTTCAAACCGCGTTCATAGTGTTAAAGATCTTGGTATTCTTCTTACCTCGAATATGTGTTTTAATACTCACATTGATAGTATTGTTAGAAAAGCTTTTAGAATGATGGGTTTTATTAAGCGTACAAGCGCTAACTTTTCAAATATTTCTACTCTGAGGTCTTTGTATGTGAGCCACGTGAGAAGCCACCTAGAATACTGCAGTGTTATATGGTCTCCATGGCAAGTAACACAAATTGATAAAATCGAACGAGTGCAGCAAAAGTTTATTAAATTTTTATGCTTTAAATCAAATCTGCAATATACTTCAGCAGAGTATTATTCTCTCAGTACAGGTTTAAGCTTCCCCACTGGGTAAGGAGGCGTAAATTTTTGGATGGACTTTTGTTTTCAAACTGGTCAATGCACACTATAATTGCTCGTTCATTTTGTACAAAATAACTTTTAACCTACCATGCAGACAGCTGCGTAATAGTTACATTTTCCGCATCAGTGCCTCTAGAATTAATCTCAGGAAACACTCTCCAATTTTAAGATGTTTAAATACTATCAATGGAATTTTAAAAGATCATCCAAATATTGATTTATTTAGTTCTACTTTCACCTTTCGGCATGCGCTGCAGGGTGCATGTTTTTACTAGTTTCCTTGATTGTTGTTTTTAACTATGTGTTAGTTAGTTAGTTAGTTATGATTGTGATGTCACTTTTTATTTTTTTGCGCATAGTTTTCTTTTTTATATGTTAAGTTTTATTTTCTAGGTGCCTGTAAATGGGCTTTATGCCCGTTGGTCTACCTAAATAAATAAATAAATAAATAAATAAATAAATAAATAAATAAATAAATAAATAAATAAATAAATAACATAAACCCTGGTTGTATAAATCTTCTTTCTTAGTCCATCTGTTGCACTTTTAAATGACTCTTCAGCGGCTATAATTAATCTCAGCACTACAGCCAAAAAAGCTTTTTGTCCTTTTTTTACTCACAGTATTACCAAGTTTCTCATTCCATAAAACGTATGGTTCCTCAAAATCACGATGCTATTGGAACTAAGACGCCTGAAAGGAAAAACGACAACAGTGACGAAGGTTATCAAGATATTGCACAAAAACTAATATGCGACTGCACTGAAAGGCATAGCTACAAAATACTGCAAATATTCATTCAAAATAAACTGTGACTTTAAAATGGTGCTGTTAGCATTGCTGTCATAGGCTGTGCGGTCTTTCAAAATTGTTTTTCCCATTATACCCCTGATATATCCAGTCAGATCATGTTCAAAGAGGTGTCAGTCTTTTATCATAAAGTGAAGACTTTGTAGATAAACATAAACTTGGAAAAGTAAATGAAAATAATTTCTGCAGCAATTGTTTAACATGCGTCTAGGCCTTTATACTTTATATCAGCATTTACCGCCACTGTTTATACGACTACAGAATGTATCATGGGATCTCGGAGAACACTTATTGTAGAATAGTCCATTGTTTTGGTTCGATGGTGCCAATCGGCTTTCTATGATGACCATCATGGCATTGAAGCCAAAGAGCGAAACCGGTATTTCATAAAGACTGCGATACGAAAAGACGACCTGCACATACATGCTCAGACTCAAGAAATGACAACTGCTCCAAATAAAGCTTGATTATCATATGTTTTTATGAACTGTTCAACATGTCTGTGTGGTTTATATTTGGACTAAAAATATCCACTGAATACTTAGCCCCACTATTTGTTTGCCTGATTATCCTGGTGAGAATGGACATTGGAGACGGCAAAGGAGTTGCCATCGATGACGTCATATGTCACCCCGATTTTCCTTTACAGCGGCGGTATAATGAAGGAAACGGGGGTGACAGGCTACAGGTAATTTTTTTAATTTTAATTTCCTTACCCAGTGTTTCTTTATTACGCAATATTAATGGGAAAACATCCACTGCTTACATAGAAGCAGAGATCCACATACTTTTGGTTACCTAAATAAACCTACATTAAACGGTTCCACCAGGCTAGACTTAAATCCCGGAAACGAAATTAGCTGACACACTCTTGTTCTATTTGATAATATATGTTTGCATGGCGATTATAGGAGCAATATTGTCAAGTCATACGTTATCTATAGAAGCTGTTAGCTCGATTTTGGAATTGTGACATAAACAGTTCACGATGCTGGCACCAAAATTTGCTGAGACGTCCTGTACGATTCATCAGAGATAATTTAAAATGTGATGGACAGAATACTCCATATAAAATTCAATCGTATGTGTTACTGCTCCGAGGAATCTGACGCAACAAATTTCCTCTTAAGGGTCAAAACGCAAAATTAAACCCGGTAGA
Source organism: Ptychodera flava (assembly GCF_041260155.1). Classification (NCBI taxonomy): domain Eukaryota; kingdom Metazoa; phylum Hemichordata; class Enteropneusta; family Ptychoderidae; genus Ptychodera; species Ptychodera flava. The sequence continues at coordinate 57,078,969 of NC_091928.1, read as the reverse complement.
ACCTCATGGTATTTGAAAGTTAGCCATTACAGTGGGCAATTGTGAGGTTTGAGTCTGACGGAGTTTGTTTAAGAAGTCAATAAACGTAGTGCATAAATTACTTTGATAATAGCAATATGAATAATGAAAAATGAATATAAAGCATACTTACAGGAAGTACAAGTTCACGAGAAATTCAAACATCCTGGGGCGCATTACTGAAATTGAGTTATTCGTCAAGTCTCTAGGAACAAAATACCAAACAAGGATGTATAGAAAATGACAAACAAATTTTAGGTGCACACTGACAAATAACTTCATTGCAACTAATGGCGATAAATAAGTTCGTATGCTTTTGATAGGTTGTTCGAAAGTATAAACTTTTGTTTTCAGCATAACTTAATCATTTTTTGAGAAGCAAAAATGTTGACTTTCTTCTTGAAACTTGTCAAATGTGTTAAGGTAGCCTCATTTCTATTCAGCATAAAAATTGGTAGACTACTTTTGTTTCAGACAATATGTCACTTCTATTATGTTTCATACATTTTTCTTCCAAAGTTAAATGCAAAATTAGGTTTTACGCCTGACAAAACACACTTTTTTGATGTGGACTTCTCTTGCCAGACCATGATTTCGATGGCATTATAAGTATGTGATTGACATCCCATGCATTAAAATTACTGAATAACAGTGTACGTGTGTACTCCGATAGAGCCCTAGTGATTGCAACATCGAATTACATTCAAACAGGGTCACCTAGAAACCTATATTCCGTTATACGTACCATGAAAACATCATATAGTTAAAAGACGTTTTGTTTTAACTACTGAAGTGGCCAGAATGGCACAAAATACGCATTCTTTTTAGTTTACTTACAATTCTCCTAGAAAGGGATAATGTTGCAACTTATCGTGCACAAGATCAATATTATTTCCAGTCATGTTTCTGTAAAACAATAATAATCATGTAAATTTGTGTAATAAACAGATAACAAATGCAAATAGAAAGTGCTCAAATGTACATCTATAAAACAGTATGACCCTTAAATGTAATGTAAGACTGATACAGTTGTTTAAAACCTCTCCCGTGAATTGAATTTTTCTCCAAGTCAAAGATAATAAGTAACGATAAATTATTGTAATGTATGTAAATTGTGCAACAGTTGAAAATGGTTACATAAATTTGAGTTTCAAATTGCTGCTAGTGTTAACTAGTTTGGGATAAATTAATTTTAGAATTCACAGAGTCGTGAAAACTGCATGTACTTTACAGGTTTCAAAGTAATCCAACACAAACAACATACTAGTGAAGTAGTCCTGGGTAACATTCTGCCTTACTATTAGAAATTATTGTGAATATTTCCCTTTGAAAACATCATTACTTTTCATGCGATAATGGATGTCCCTTTCTCTTATCTGACGGTGTATTTATATAGATAATACAACGATATGAACGTCATCTCCTCATTGCATTTCATCATTAAAGATTAAGTTATGCACTCCGTCATAAAAAATAAATCTAAAAGTTTCCGATATTAGTACTAACAATTTTCTAATCTCTGTTTTACTACCATTTCCCGGCAAACTCTTCATCTCTTGATGTGAACAGTCAACAATGGCACCAAAACACTGACAGGAAGATGGACAGTAAATATCTGAAAGAAATATTGCCAGAGAAAAAAATGGTATTATCCATATCAGCGAATATTTACATGGTGAATCTTTGCATGGTAATATAAGTTAATTTAATACAACAAAGTTATTTGCTACGATAACAAAGCGTATCATTGCCAAAAAGAATTCCTATTTAATGATTATTACATACATTGCTTCTGATCTGAATTGTCATCACAAAAATAGGTTCACTAACCGCACAAAAGTTCATCATCCCCATATGGACAATGTTTAGTGTTATCACACCGCTGTGACAACGTAATGCAGTTTTTGGCCCCATGACATTGGTAGCTTCCTGGGCAGCTGTATATTTCTAGAATGGAAAATAGCTTGTTGGTAAACACATGTCTATAACACCTCATCATCATAGTGTTACGCGTAATCAAATATAGTGGTACAGCATCATCTAAACCATGATTTTCTCATTCCGCTTATAGTATGGAGGTAATTTCATTATATACTTGCATAAAAATTCTTCAAACTGCCATGAAGTTAATGTGCCCAGGGGATTGCCTTCGGAATTAATTAATGGGCCATCATGGTTAAAATTTGCTCCTCAGTAAGTTCATTATATAACGGAAGCTATACTTTGTGAGTATACAAAAAGTGGCACGTAATGTCAGGTTTACGATTGTTTGTGTTAATATTTGTTTTCTTTTGTGTCCACATCACTGTATGACCAATCTTAAGTGCTTTGAAGTCTATTCTACTCTTTGATTACATGTAAGGAATGTTCACAATAAAATAGTTACCACAATCTTTTTCATCTGATCCATATGGACAATCCCAAACTCCATCACATCGCCGATGTCGTGGTATGCAGTAAGCGTCGCGACATTTGTACATGTTTTCTTGGCAACTAAAAGAGTGCTGTCAAAGCATGAGTTAAAGCAATAGTTACTTTGAGTGAAATATTTACTCGTTAACAGTTATTGTAGAAGGACAGTGGTTGTTGAAAACATATGACTTACAGTTCGGTTGAAGGGAAATCATGTCAATCAAGTCGATAAAAATTAACCTTAAATCTACTGGAAAACTATCGAAGTGACAATGTTGTTTGTGAAGTATGCTCAACGTGTATGACTTTACAAGATGATTCATATTCTGTTTGTATTTCTGTTATTCTATGAAGCAAGTCTAAGGACGTTGAAAATATATAAGTAAATCTTACAGCAGTTCCTGAGGTGGGTAACATCTCGACATCCCTGTGGATATCCATACACATCAATGTCATAGACACACTCCCACTTCCTGTCGGTGCAGTGTCCATTAATGCAATATATTTCATCGATCCGGCATGTTTCTTCGCTAGTATCATTACGTGAAGTCATATTTTTGCCTATGTCGCAATTTATCTCATCTTCTCCGTGGCCGCCTCCACAGTCAATCTCTCCATCGCACGTTGCAGTCAATGGGACACAGAATCCGTAGTAACATTCGAACTCACCGCAGATATCTTCAGAATCTATTTGACAATACCGATATGTTTTTATTCAGCATTACTTCCGAGCCTCCTGTAGCAATGACTGATGTAATGAAGGGCCTATTATAATATGCTTTGCTCGAATCTAGCCATCTGATTGGCTAGGGTTTATATTTTCAACAAGAAAAAGTGCGTAATATTCAAAAGCATGTGCAAATTTCGAACTCGAGCTATAGAGCTCGACGCGCCATCATACCGGACAGGTATACAGTTAAAACGTTGATTTTAATCGTTAAAGTTAAATTTTAGTAAACTCCAGCTTGATGAACTTACCGATGGAAAATGTACAAGCAACGACGGCGATCGAACAACAACAACTGTTTTTCAATTTTATTTTGAGCTGCTTTCAAGTGAAATTCTTCAAGTGAAGTGCCATGATTTTAATTGTTGCGTTGTTAATGTTGTTTTTTGTGTTACCTTTCTGTTTCGAATCAACTGTGGACCCCAGCGCGTGGCTCGTACTCACACATTCTTATCAAGAGTTTGTATTGAGGCCCTTCAACCCTTATCCCAACTTCACATCCGATATATTGATATTTCCACTTGTATTTCGCTTTATTATATTATAGTAAGTTAACGAAAGAACGGCTGTATGTTTTGCGATAGGTAACATACCTACTTCACCTGTTTTGATTTCATAATCGCGGAAGAGAACAAGACTCAGAGGCAGTTATTCCACCGTTTTAGCTTTCATGTTCAAGGCTCATTATTGATCTTACAAGACTAGCATGAAAACTAACAATTGAAAAGAGCAACTCACAACATTCTTCGTCATGTCCATGCGAACAGTCCGGAATAAGATTGCACCTCTGTGAAATGTCTATGCACTGATTGTCATCACATTTGAATTGACTTTGTGTACAATCTGCATAGACTGTTAATGATAAACCCAGAGATTTAGTAATTTGATTTTGAGTATTTATCCAGCTTTATATGAGTAACTGTGAGTTTTCGTATGGTACAAAGCACAAGAATTTATACACGTGCTGTATGGGGCAGTCGTACACAAAATTTAGTGTATACCATATATCGCTCTGAGGATTATCGCGATTTGCATAATTGTAAACTAGTGAACCTTTCATTAAGCAAAGTTTGTAAATCAGCTCGGCACTTTTATATTTCATGCATAGTGTTACTGAGCTACAATTTCATGTGACAGAAATGACCCATCGATAATAAAATGCGTGTAATATTTACTCTTGTTCGTTTTACGGAGAAAAATCCTGGCGTTTTGATTCAAATGTAATAACAAATGCTTCTTTGAAAGAACATTGAGAGGGTGATGCAGCAGAAAAGAAATAACGAATAAACAAATACGTACCACATTTTTCCTCATCACTATTATCACCGCAGTGGTCAATAAAATCACAGTAAAATGTCATCGATATGCACTCGCCATTCTGGCAGTGAAATGAATTAACTGGACAGGAACCATGCATTACTGAAAGCAAATTATACTCTGGTATCGTGATTCGATGTTTTCTGCAGGCAATGGGTTTGGACGACATGACGCATAGGTCTTAATGCATAATTATGTAAGAACCAATGCATGATTTTTTCATGTTCAGTCAGAGTGATTCATTAATAATGTATTTAAAGAATGTCTTTGACTTCAAGTAATCCAGGGTAAATAATATTTTTACATTTGTCGATTTATTGAGACCCTGGAATTTTGCTCTTTCGGGGATGGGGTGGGAACCTCTATTTTCCAATTTAATGGTCACGCATCCAACACGTGGTCCAGAACCGGTAGTCTGTATGTATACTACTAATGTCACCATTGCAACGTTGTCCAATTAATGAGAGATATATCTATTTATGTACTCACCGCAGTTGACCTCATCAGAGCTATCGGAACAGTCTGTGTGCCCATCACAAAAATACGTTCTGTGAACGCAAATTCCATCATTACACAGAAAGTTGCCCTTTCCACACAAAATGGAGTTTCCTGTTGATGAATGGCAAGATCTCAATCTATGATTTTACAACACTACATCGTAGGCGTAATGAATCACTAATAAAAAGCAAAGAAACCTAAATTTCATAAACACTAAGTTTTTACGTCAAGATATTTAAAGATATTGTCGAATGGCACACAATTGTCCATAAAAAAGTACCTTCATACATGTACCACATATATTTATCTTGATAAAAGTACATTTCCTTACACTGGAGCTACGTGTTGTTATGAAACAAACAAGGCGTTCATGAATTGCAATTATTGTGGCAAGTAGATGTTAACGGAAATATTTCAATTACCTCAAATGACGCATGCGTGTGATTGAGCATTTACGGCCACTTTCATTGGTTAGCTGCGCGCCTTTTTCTTATATTTTCGCCACTGCAATGATTTGGATTTTCATTTGTCGTTCTTGTTGTTCAATAATGCACGTCACAAAGCATAACGTTTAGAACCGCACTTTGTTAAATTTCTTACATATATTGTACTCCTTTTTAGTACCAAGACAACTGTTAGTTATGCACATTGGTAATACTTTGCAAGCTCAACTTAACTTTTTTGCTGAAGCTATATGTACCAAGAGAACATTGAATTGTCAACTATAGATGATTACACCGAACTGTTAGAAGAGGCCTTGCTTCTATTCAATTGTCTGTTTGAATGCATTGGCATTATGGTAAAGGCATGTTTGTTTATTTACATTTACACATTACAATTGACATGGTATATTTGAACACAACCTAAGTGTGTTTGACAGCGTTGTTAACGTTCCTGGGTTCAAAACGAGAGATATGTTTTCCTTTTGGAATATTTTACCAAAATCATTTTTGCGATAGCTTGGTCATTATGATTTAGTACTTGCCAACGTTTTCCGCATTTTACAGTGGCAACCCTGATGTTTCATGCCACTGAATACATAAAATACAAGTCAATCAAGACAAACCGTTAATTCCATCTGTTATCTACTCTAAACAACAACAACAACAACAACAACAACAACAACTACTACTACTACTACTACTACTACTACTACTACTACTACTACTACTACTACTACTACTACTACTACTACTACTGCTACTACTCCGTGCGGACGTGTGGTAGATGGGCTCCTGAATTTTGTGTTGTATTCTCATCATTCAGCGTTATTGATCAACTCTACTGGTATATTTACTTCGTGAGTAATTGATACTTTCAGTTTTACGTAGTTTTTGAGTTTTTAAAGCTCGATTGGCTGGATTGGGGTGGATTTTATCTTTCCCCTTCCCGGCCACTGTGGGTACGCAATATGGCTACCCAGGTCGACAATCCATTCAGGCACCTCACCCGTAAACATGCTGTGAGGTGCAACAATGTTGAAGGTGTGCCAGTAGAAAACTATGTGTCTGAAATTTCAAAGATTGTTGGGGCTGAAAATATTATTGCAGCTTCACGAATGAATCGTTCAGTGGTTGTGTATCTTGCTAAATTAGAACACGTAGAGTCTGTCGTTGAACGCCAACTAGTGCTTGACAATGAATTCGTCCAGGTTGAACACATGCTCAAACCTGCCTCCAAAGTATTTTATCTAATGTGCCCCCATTTATCCCTGATGAAAAACTAGAGGAAGAATTGTGGAAACTAGGAAGAGTAGTTGGACATATGCGAGTCATTCCCCTTGGTTGTAAAGATCCTGCCTTGAAACATGTCAAGTCATTCAGACGGCAAATTCACATTTTATTACATAATGACAACATCAACGGGCTAATACAGGTCAAATATCAAGATCATTTGTATCCAATTTACATTTCTGTTGATGAAATGAGATGCTTCGCTTGTGGTATGAAAGGCCACATTCGTAGAAATTGTCCAGGTCAGCCCGGTGTTTTGCACGTTGTTGAAAATCAATCAGGAAATGTTTCTACAAATTCAGCTCATGAAACTCAGGCTCATCAAAGAAACGAAAATAGCAACAGTCAGAACAAAGAGTCGCATAACAATGTTGATAATGCAGAAATTTCTTCAGCTGCTACTGATAATATCATCGATGAGGTAATTGTTGAGGAGCAAGGTGTTGATGAGCAGGTTAAAGTTCAAAATACTAATGATATGGAAATAGGCGATGCAAATGATGTAATCAATGAGGAGATAATCAATACTAATGACAAAAGCAATGAAGGTGTTAACGATGAAACAAGTGAAGGATGGGCCAATAGTAAGAACACAAATGTTGATGACACAGAGTCCGCAGATGTTGGTGTTGCTGTTGAAGACAGGGTACGAACCCCTGCTTGTTCTCCCCCTTCCCCTTTCCCTTCCTCTCCCTCTCTTCCTTTTGCTCCTTCCCCTTCTTCTTCTTCCTCAGTTGGTTTTTCTCAATCCCTGATTTTCCAGAGACGCCTTTCTCTGGTGTTAATACTGGAGGGATGCATACAGACTCTGATTTTCCATTATCCCAGACAACTCCGGTCAAAACTGGTAATAGATTCGATGTTCTCAGCCAAGATTCTGATATTGACGGAGACGAAGAGGTTGATGACGCTGATAGTATTTCTATGACATCTGAAGTTTCTGATACTTCTGAACTGACAGATCGCAACGATCTAAGCTTTAGCAGCCTTTTAGAGTTTTTAACGCAGATTAAAGGTTCAAAAAAGCCAGTCCAGAGATGTTATGAATATTGTCCAGATTTAAGACTTCTAATTAAAGCATTGCATAAGTTGCGCAAATCTGATCGTGTTACAGCCAGCCAAAATGTAAGAATATATAGGCTGACAGTTAAACTGTATGCGTATACCAAGAGTAAACATTATTCTCTAAAATAATGGTCACTAATGACTTAATTCTTTTGTCTTGTCTTTTAATGGCAAGTATTTCAACTTTAACGTGGAATATTAATGGAGGTCACGATTCTCTCAGGCGTTATCAAATTTTATCTTACTTGAATGTAGATCACCATAACGATTTTTGTTTCCTCCAGGAAACTCACTCAACAATTGATAGTCAAGCCCAATGGCAAATTATTTGGCGTTCACCAATATATTTTTCTCACGGAACTAGTAACTCGGCAGGTGTCGCTATTCTCTTTCCCAAGAGAAAACAAGTGAATGTTATTTCTCAAAGTAGTGTTGTTAGAGGTCGCTTATTACATCTCCACGTGACTGTAGATGAACAGCCATTTCACTTAGTGAATGTTTATGCCCCGTACTCTGGAGAGGAACGTTTACGTTTCTTCGCTCAGCTTAAAAAGTTTTTAAACAGTATTAATGATGATCCGGTTATTATGGGGGGAGATTTTAATTGTACGCTCATTCCTAACTTAGACAGGGGTTCCGAGACTGAGCCACACATGAATTCTTCAAAGTTTCTTTCTGATATTGTTCATCGCACACAACTTGCAGATGCATGGCGTCATGTTCACACCTCCTCACGTAATTATACTTGGCAAAGAAATAATAATAAATCACGGATTGACACCTTCTTCATTACAAAAGCCCTCACTTCAAAAATCAAATCTGTCTCGATTGATTCATGTCACAATTTATCTGATCACAGTCCAGTTTCCCTTCATATTTGTGCCAATTTCACTAAAAATAAAAATCCTGTTTGGTGTCTCAACACCAGTTTCTTAAGCAATGATGACTACTGTAATTTGATCAAGACTTTTTAGCAGAAATGGCGCAATGAAAAACAGAGATTCACTTCACTTCAATCTTGGTGGGACATTGGCAAACAAAAATTAAAGAAATTAGCAAACAATACAGCTATCAATACATCTACCGTTATAAGCATATGAAAACGATCACGTCCAAAATCTGCAATGCCTGCTTGCTGAACGCCCTTCACTTCATAAAACATATCAGCAACAGAAAGATATCTTGGATAACTTAAATAAGATTGAAACTCAAGGCGCAGCTGTTCGAGCACGTTATCAACAATTTAATGATTCCGATGCCAGTACAAACTTTTTCTATTCCCTTGAGAAACATAAAGGTCAGCACAAATCTCTTAATCAGCTGCGTCGTCACGATCAGACCATCACTGAAAATCAACATGAAATCCGTTCACTTACTCGTACCTTTTATCAAAATTTGTACCACCCGGAACCCATTTCAACTGCAGCCCAAGATTCTCTTCTCGATAATTTACAAAAATTAAACCGGATAAAGCTGAACAGTGCGACGAACCGATCACTTTTGAAGAAATGTCATCAGCCTTAAAGCAGGTTACCACTGGTAAAACACCTGGAATTGACGGTATACCAGTGGAATTTTTTAAAACGTTTTGGTCCACTATTGGTCATGATTTGCATGATGTTTTCCAAGCCTCTCTCACAGATGGTATTTTACCCACTTCTTGTCGTCGTGCTGTTCTGACTTTACTTCCCAAGTCAGGTGACAATACTTTGCTACGTAACTGGAGGCCGGTTAGTTTGCTTTGTGCAGACTATAAAATCTTTGCTAAAGCTTTATCTATTCGTTTGAAAGGCGTGTTACCTGACATCATACACATCGATCAAAGTTATACAGTTCCGGGTCGTCAAATTTTCGATAATATCAACTTAATCAGAGACTGCATAAGTTACCATAACGAATTCACTCTTCCACTTGGTATTGTGTCACTGGATCAAGAAAAAGCCTTTGATCGGGTCCATCATGATTTCCTCTTCAGAACTTTGCATTCATTTGGCTTTGGTGATAATTTCATAAAACACATTAAATTGCTTTACACTCAAACGGAAAGTCTTGTTCGAATCAACAGCTCTCTTACTGCTCCAATCCACTTTGAACGTGGAATTAGACAAGGGTGTTCTCTATCTGGTCAACTTTACGCAATTGTTATTGAGCCATTGCTTCACAAAATTCGTGAAGATCGAAATATTCAAGGAATCATGATTCCAAAATCTAATGGGCGAAAATGTAAGCTTTCTGCCTATGCTGACGATGTCAGTCTTTTTATCACACATAATTCAGAATTCAGTATTCTCGAAAAATGGTTGCGTACTTATGAAGATGCTAGTAATGCTCGGGTTAATTATAGAAAATCCAAAGGGCTGTGGGTGGGTGCTTGGCGTAACAGAGAGACACCCCCTTACAAATTCGATGGAATAGTGACGGTTTAAAGATCCTTGGTTCTTTCATAGGCAATAATGCTGACTATTCATTCAGAATTGGGATGACTGCATATCAAAAGTCAACAACAAACTTAGTTGGTAGTCAAGATTTGCCCCTGCAATGTCGTACCGTGGTCGAGTAATTGTTATTAACCAGCTCGTGGCCAGCAAAATCTTACATCGCATTTTTTCTCTATTTCCGCCACCTGATGTACTCATGAAATTCAACGTGCGCTTCTTGATTTCTTCTGGCAAGGTCGTCACTGGGTGCCTGCTACTGTGTTATACACTCCTCTCGAAAAGGGAGGCCATGGTCTTATTAATCTCCCTGCACGTGCAAAGGCATTCCGCTTACAATATATACAAAGATATTTGTATTCAGGTTTAGATCACCCTTCATTCTCATTCACTGATTATTACTTTAGGCGTGTCCACAAACTTGATTATAGTAGACAACTTCTTGCTATTAAAATTCCCAGTATTCCTGTTACCATGCCTCCATTTTATCTTGACCTGTTACAAACTTGGCAGTCTTCCAAGGCTGTTCGTAAGGGTGATCCCACCTCAACGGATAATATTCTCCAAGAACCTCTCTTTTTTAATGATCAAATCAAGCATTCAGTATTTGATGATCAACCAACCCTTTCGAATCATCTCATTGATGCTGGGATAACAAAAATAAGTGACCTTGTCGATCCTTTTTCGAGAAACTGGTTATCTCATGATAATATAGCAAACATAATGCCCATTTACTCGCGTAGGATTTTGAGCAATGTCGTGACGTCATTACGTAATTCCATTCCTGAACAATGGAGAGATAAATTACAACATTCGTTCTCCGAAGATGTCAATCTTAACGTTCCAACCTCCCCCATCAATACCCGTTTTCACTTTGACATCATTCATACCGATGAAAAAAATAACATTGTCCTTAACTGCCCCCTCTATAAAATTGAAAAGGGCGCAATTTATAAATTCCTCATCATGTCTGACTTCCACAAGAAGCATAGTGATCGTCCTGACACTATTTGGAGGGAATTACTTGGTCTGTCAAAAGACACGAAGGTAAATTTTAGTTTCTGTTATACTAGTCCTATACCTAAAACTGAAGGTGATCTTCAATGGCGCATTTTGCACGGTGCCTATGCACACGGTGCCTAAAAAAGTATGCAACTGGTAACTACCTGTTTCAATGTCATTTCAGTCAGACCCCAAATTGTGTTTTCTGTGGTAACAGAGATGACCTTGTTCACATTTTCTGGAATGTCATCGACTAACCTCTTTGTTCAAATTACTGCGTAAATTATCTCGTCAACTACTTGGACCCAACTGTAGGATTTTGTACTGGTGGTTTGTAATGGGCCCACCTTTTATTAAAACTGTTATGGATAAAAATATCCATGCCCTTTTAAACTATATTTTCAACACTGCAAAACTTGTTATTCACATGACTCGTCGTAAAGCCATCACTGAAAATGATCCGCACCTGTCTGGTGACCTTATTACCGCCTTTAAATCTCGTCTACGTTCGCGTATACTAAATGAATACGCTTACCATGGTTTCTCCCGCGAGAACACGAATTTTGATAGATTTTGGTGTGTGAACAATGTTTTAGCTTCTGTTAGTGAAGGAAAACTGAAAATTACTGATATTCTCTCGTGAGGTAAGCTTGTTAGGTCTGTGTATTAACACACTGCATACACTCTACAGCATTAGGCTACACTTCTGATAATTGAGGCTCGAGTAGCTTCGAGTCTATGCCCTGGGCACCGTACTCCTCACGGGAATCATTTTCATGGTTCGGACAGTTGTCGGAGGGACATACACTTTGCTTTGTTTCAGGCTAACCACTGTGCTTGTATTAGCGTTATTGCTGCCTATTATCTTGACGTCCAGCTGTCAACATTGGTCCGACCAATCTCACGTGATGCTACTTTTTAACACCTGTCACCTGATGTGATTTATAAAGTGGTTTTCACCTTAGGCTGGATGCACGTACGCTTTGGTAGTCATCTCATCGCCTAATGTCAATTTTATACCACCAGTTTTCTAGTGTTATACTACCAGTTATCTAGTGATGTCATCGACGTTTTGGTCTCCACGTCAAGACCCAATGGAGTATCAACCTCAGTGCTTCTGTGTGTTTTTCTGTGAACGCTGCTTGTGATTCTCAGTTTGAACCTTTTTGATTTCTTTTGATTTTATTGATTGCACCAGATTGACGTGTACAGCTGAGTGCAATTTTGTATTTTTGTACACGACTTTTATTATTGGAATAAAAGTTCCATTGAAAAACTAAAAAACTACTACTACTACTACTACTACTACTACTACTACTACTACTACTACTACTACTACTACTGAAACTAGGTGCCAACAATAAATGCACATAATAATGCTATTTGTTTAATTTCTTTAAGTTTACCTTCCTCGATTTCGGCATCGTAGGTACTATTTTCTGTAGCATTCACAATCAATTTAGCAGATTTCTTACATGAGTATTGTTGCGCACTTTTTGAAGCACACGCGATATCATTCCAATGATTTGTATGATGAAAATCTGTAATTCTTATCATTGTACATCTTTCATATCTCCCTCCATCTGGCTGATTACTTTCTTCACCAAATCGTCCCATCGCCCTGGAAATTGAAGTTCATTATATTTTTTAAATACTAAATTCCTATTAATGTGCACATGCACTACACAACATCACAATTTTGTCTTAAATAAGTTAAAACAATGTTTATGTCAACGAAACAAAGTTAATGCAATATGGCAGAGCAGGCTGCAATGCCTGTAAGTCATCGCCACTTGCAGAGTCCTTTCTTAGAAAGAGTCCTCAACGGAGATCAACTAAAAAGTGATTTCAATGAACTTTTATGTCAAAATTTACCAGGTATTGTACAAGCGAGGCACATCAATAAATCTAGCAGGAAACGATCCTGATAGTAAGATTAGTGTTTTTACATTTCATGCGTATTTTCATTTCCACAAGCAGATGAGTGAATTGTAAGGTGCAAGTAGCAAATAACATTTAAATCAAAGGTTTCACTTGTACTTGGAAAATACAATCGGGAATTGAAACCAATTACATAACATACCAATCGGAATAGCTCATAGGATTACCATCTGTCCATCGATAAGTACCATTGAAAAGTGATTTAGTTAGACCTGTAAACAAATTTTAAAACAATGAAACAAAAATTGATGATGCCAGATGCGATATCATTACAAATATATAATTCCGTAGTTACCACCCAATGTTAATTTGTATACAACAGCCAACTTACCTACGTACATTGTTGTATCGTGATATTCCCTTATGTAGTTGGTAATAAATGTAGATTCGTCCTGATTGAGAATGCTGACAAGGTGGGATCCGTTTTGCAAACATTTAGTTTCAGCCTGGTTCCATGTAATGTACGCACCAGCATGATCGATTTTGTAGCAGCTTTCGCCAAATTGTCTCCAAGTGTCCTGACATACGTAATCTTCAATAAATGCAGAGAAATGAATGTGAAGACATATCACAGATAAACAGTCACATTTAACACAGAGGAATTCTCGGGCTATATTAAATTTCTTACCATAACAAGATTTCCTAGTCAAGGCATAACGATTTTCAGCGGGGTTCACGGTATTCGGTTTCTTAATCTGGAAAGTTGTACTGCAATGTTTTTAGCTATAATACGAGTAAGGAAACACGAATTCCCATGCATCACATTCTTTCGACAGCCTGAACCTGGTCAGTAAACTGATAATTTGTTCAAGAACGGCTTGTAAATCATCTAAGGGTTACGTAAAGGGCAGTTTCTTTGTGAAAAAGAGCTTGTTTCTTTGTCCAAGGATTTATTAATCAGGGAGAGCCGATCGATGCCAACTTTATACGACATAAATTCATCTACAAACACTTTCAAGGCCTTTAAAATGAAAGAGGCTGGAACAAGTGAGTGAGGGACAAAGGTGTAACTAGAGTGTTGAGAACAGCTACAAAGAACCTGTACTTACTTAAATTAGTCTGATTCGAATATGATTTTAAACTGTATGGAATGGCTCTGTACTTTGCTATAAATCCATTTGTCTCACGGTCCACACTTTGTACTCCATGAAATTGTATAAGTAGTGTGGAAGTAGTTGATACCACTTTTCCAGGAATCATAGTGCCACAGAATTTTCCATGGAGGAAGGACTCGTCTGGTGTCTGTGAATTGAATATTTTGACGAAATTGCACAAACAGTCGCTGTAGCCAACGTCAAATGTTTGGAAGTCTACCTCGATGGCTTTGTCTTTCTCTACTTTGATGATCCAGCTCATAGATGTCGGTGAAGGATATGGATAAGGATATCCGTAAGACATGATATATCCGCAGTTTGAACTGGTTGTGACATGATCGCATTTTTCAAATTCAGTGCATACACCTGGGCAATCTGTAATTGCAAAAAACGTTTGTACATCAATGATTACTTTAGGGTTGTTCAGGGAAGGATTTCAGCAAAGGGGCAGTCATGGAGAATGATGGATCTGATAACTATAATTTAATTTAGTCACGCTTTTCTTAGAAATAGAGTTTTAAAAAAGCATTTCCTACATCTTTACGAGTGTCTCATGCCAACAAGGTACGCTTACCCATCCTTGACACCTGATACCGATACTTAACTAGTTATTCGAGATTGCACTATTGGTTTTGTCAGTGTTTTTTTTTTTGTATTGTTTGTTGGACTTGGTAATGTACTTGCTTTGAAACACAACACATGTTGGCATTGATTTGATGTAATATTACATAGCACATTATGTTATCCCTGAAAAAGGCCCATGTCATCCCTGTAATTGTGGTCGATACCCCGCCCTAAATCGGCATTTTACCTGACAGAAAACATAACAATTATTTTTTGTCAGGCTCTCAAGGCAACTCTTTCAGGATGCAGAGTTGAACTTTGCTTTCTTAAAGTCTTCTTTCAAGAAGTTGTGATGAAACTCAAGTCGTCTCAGCTTGATGTGGTCTTTAGAAATATTTTGCAACAGAATTTCATGTTTCTCATTTACTCTGACTGACCTGAAAATTTGCAGTGGCCTTTATGCATTATGTTAATTTACATAAGATACTGACCCTATGTAAGCATATTCAGAAGTAAGTTCGCAGGTTGAACGAAATTAATATGCTTTCCATGTAACCCTTGGAATATTACATTGAAATAGTACTACAAACTAAAACGTAGGCACTTTCGCATTTTGGCAACTTTATATCTGATGATAATTGGACAACAAAAGCGAAAACATTCTGGTTTAAGATATTGCGTATCAATTGAAAAAACTGGAATCCAATGCATTTAATTCAAAATATTAGTATGACACTAGTTGTATCTGTTATTTCTTTCAATCTTGGACTTGAATATATAAACGTTTGGTGCAGGGTTGGAGATTGTTGGGTCTTAACTTTAACCTCTGACCAGGTTCCGTTATTATTTTTATGAAAGTTTTTAAGTTTGGAAAGGGCGCCCTTTGTTCCGGGCATGTTCTGGCATCAGAGGCCTAAGAATTTACTTTTCAAACAGGAGACCTAAATTTGCAAACGTGCTGATTCTCATAGAATGAAGAATCTTGACCAAAAAAAGAATAGAAGAAAAAGATGAGAAACACAACACATTAATCCTTCTTAAATTACAAGTAAATATAACGACAAAACACGTTGGCTGACAGTGAATTATATTTCTATGGCCAAACGAGTGCTGCGTTTTGTTATGGTATAAGAAGAATTTGCCGGCCCACCCTTCACATTGCAACGCACACTCCCTAATTCCTTTATCCAATCGAAAAGTAAATAAATCTACTCTTTATTTCCACAAAGTACCTGTATTTTTTAAATTGTAGTTTCCGAAAATAAAGCTAATAAATCATCCATATTTTAGCAACTTGTGGCGGCTTGCCTTTTAAAATAATGCCTTCGCAAAAGACACAGAGTCACCAAGAGAAAGTAAAAATACGTTAACACACACCCGCTGTTTTATACGAAGCCATGAAACCTCCACCAACGCCGTCACCACTTGCATGAAATGCAATAGTCAATTCATTAGAGTCTGGTGAATATAGGGGGATTTTCTTCATAGATCCGCATAACTTTTTCCTAAGGTTGCCTTCATCGACGACTGAACCGCTGTACAAGGCCACGTAATTTGAACACATACTGTTGTCTCCGTTCCCGGGCACATCAAAATAGGTGAATATCAATTGAATATACTTATACTCTGGGACAACGATAGTCCATTTACAGTAGCTATTTGGATAGAAGTACTTGTCACCGGTGATGAGTTGCTTGTGTGAAAGGAGCCGTGACGCTCTCTCAGGTAACTCTGCGACCCACAGCCAGAACAGTCCTCACCATCACACGCTATTAAACATAAAATACAATCGTAAAATACATTAGAACATTTTCCGTAATTATGATATCACATTCCTTTGAGTGGTATGAGTACACGCACGGTAGTACAAGATACATGAAATAAAAAGTAACTTCTAAATGCATATGCCGTTGCTAGTGGACAAAAGTGTTGCAGATCATGTACTTATGTCCAAGAAGTGTAACCTACCCTCTTGTAACATGCAACAACGGGTAACTTTACTGAAGCTGCTCCAACGTCAAAGTACACTGGAATGCCAGTATGTGGATGGCCTGATGTAGAAGCATTGAAAATGTATTTTGCAGAACACTTAGTGCAGTCCGAGCATGTATCTTCAGTACTTTGTAGATAGCATGAAGAGTGGCAATATAGCCCTAAAATAGGTTAGAGAGACAAACCTCTGATAAGTTCCTGACTGAAACGATAATATGACTATATATTTTAATAACGCCCTGGCACAAGAATTGGCATACGACCAATTCGCACATTGGCAATGCCAATCATTGGTAAGTGCTCGGAATTCAAATTTATTCAATGAACAAGGACAAATTTCTAACCAGTAAAGGTAATCTTACATGTTTTCACAGTTGTTGTAATTGAGAACTTGCTTTAACTAATCTCTCGATGTCCATCGTCAACCTTTAAACGTTATTCTCCCGAAGTAGTTGTTTTAAAGGGATAATAGCTGTAACTTTTGACCATTTTTTCCGCCCGACCACATGATAAAAACCAAGCTAGATTATATCTATCCCACCCTAATTGTCGATTGACAAGGAAATAAGTCGAAACTAACACCCGATTGTGAATAACGAACGGTAATAAAACTGTTGCTGGCCTGCGCTTGTGTTTACAAAATGTTAGGCGATCACGTGGTATGGAGCACAAGGAGTGATGATATCACTAGCCACGCGAGAGCGGGATTTTAAACGTGATCACTGTAACAATGGAGACGGAGAGCGTCGTAATTAATGCATATTTATATCCAACTTACGCACATGTGTTTTGATTGTGATGTACGTCCACTGTTCGTTTGAATCTGGAGTGCTATTTGTTCAAACTCTTTTTTTCTGTTGCTTGAGTATGAGAATGCTTTTTACGTTTCAAGTGGTGATGCATTAGGTCAGAGTAAAAAAGAGGTAATTTAGGCCCGGTGCATTAGCCCGACCCGGCATCGGCAGTCGGTGCATCGCCCGAGCCAGCGCCAGGGCCCGAAACGACTGTCACCGCGTCAAAAACCTCGAGCATTTTTCCACCAACTATTCATTACCAAGTTTAAAACTAGTGCATTCATAATTCGGTCAGTTTGCTTTGTCATTTATCGGCGAACAAGTCAACTAGTTCAATGTAAAGGTGACGATGCGATGCTGTACTTCAAGTTAACGGGATTGGGAACGGCTTACACTCGGGCCCGCGGACACCAGTTGTGTAGGTACGTTTGACGTTGACCTACATGATCCGCAGGAATTACTGCTGAAATCACTAATGCATTCAAAACGTAAAAACAAAGACCCTGCCGCCAGCACGTCTGATTCTCTGGATTTACTGACTGGTTTACTAGACTTGGTTCAAGTGCGTGATTTGTAAACGTGTGAGTTGGGTGAACGCTTGGAATGCGATGATTTGTGTTCTGTTTTCATGTGAAACGTGTGAGTAGGATTATGTGAACGCGTTCAGTGGGGTGACACGAGGTGTGAGAAGCCGATGGTCAGTTGGGGAATGGACTTTTAAAAAACTAACGCCAGTAGCCTACGAAAAATTCACCGATGAGAATATTGCTTATTGTGATGAATATGTGATTTTTTTTCTGAACAACACCCAAACAAAATCCGGTTCTTTGACTTCCAGTTCTTGCATATTTCACAAAGTCCTAGTCAATGTTTTCGAGCCATGCTTCTAGTTATTTCTCCCGCGGCGTGTCGATATTCTGTTCGGGTAAATCCTAGCTGTTCATCGTCGCACAATTTTACAATTTTTCCAAAAATGAAACGACAGAATGGCCGCCGGCCGCGCCAGTCGACAGGACCACAATGTCTGAACAACGTCTGAGAAATGGGTTGATCTTGAAATTTTGAGGTCAAAATTGGAATTGCTTTTGCGGTGAACTTCGCTATTTCGCGCCACGATCTTTTGAGTTTGGCGGGTTGATGTTTTCACTTGACAAGTTGAGTGACAGCTGGGAATATCTTGCGGTACGGATGCGCTATTTTGCGGGTTGCGGGCTGCTGGCTGCGGGTTGCGGGCATGAAAAAATGTGTGATTTTTGGTATCTTAGAATAAATGCTAAAATAGTTTCTAGATGTATTTGTTTATGGAATAAAAGCCGTGAACTTCTTGAATAATGTCGTTATTTTGGCTTACATCTGGTAAAGCGCCACCAACGTCAGAATAGTCAATTTCCCATCCAACGTTCGTCGTTGCACAGCGCACTGCCGAAATGATATGACTGAACACGGATGAGTAATAATATGAACACAAGACAGATTTCACAACAACTCGCTATATTAACTTTTTATGTTATGATTAGGATGGATAGTTTAAAAGTAAGTTTCGGATCGTTGACAGCACAGATGAACTGGGAAATGAACTTCAGTTCGTTGAAACTCGGACCCCGACACGCCTAATAATTTGTTACTTTTTCATAGAATGCCATGCCCTTCTCACACTTCAGATTAGTTCAACCGCCGATAAAAGCACAATTTTCAGAATCGTTTTCAATGCCGTTTAAAATTATTTTATTGTGGTGAACACGATAATAGTCCTAGGAAACTTTTCATAGTCACGCTGGATCAAATGCATATGGAGCGACTATCATACTGCAGGTGCAAGTCATAGAATACGTTCATGATATTAGGAGATACACAATTATTGAGAGCTGCAGAACACAAACTCATCTAAAAATATTCCTATTAGATCGATTCCTGAAAATAAGTCAACGCACCGGCGTGTTTTTCCCGCTGAAATTCTCGCGTAACATGTTAGCGGAATGTCGTTCTCTGCGGTCGCGACCTCGGTTGAACCGAAACGGCAAAGTAAACTAAGTCCTTTGTTGTACATCTTTTTCTTTTTGAAGATTTCATGAAAAATACACGGCATTTAAAGACACATCACTTCTACGCTTTTTGAAGTCAAATCTTTCCTTACAGATTGCATTTAAGTAGGCATTGTTTAAATTTCTGTATGTGTTGCCCTAGAACCGAATTGTGAATAGATGCATTACAAAGAATTTACTTCCTATGGCCTGATACCAGAAATGTAACAATTTTCATTCCGCGATAAGTGGCGACATTTCCGGGCGACTTTGGCGCGATTTTTTTTTTCAGTCTGGTATTATTTCTCATTCACATCCATGGCAAGAAAGAAAAGTGATTTCAGATCCCAAATTATTTGTAATGGCCAGGCAGCTCGGAATAAATAAATTGGTCCTCGGGATCGCCGCTTTTAGTTTAGCAGCTTTTGATTTTTTTCAGAAACATGACGTATTTTCACCCACTTTTTTTTTCTTTAAAGCCATTTATTCATTTCGTTATAAATAATACGATACAAAACAGAGACTCAAATTAACATAAACACTAACGAAAGCCAGAGAAGTACTGGGACATTAGTATTTTCACCCACTTGGTTTGGTCTGTTATAGCATATTTAGTCCAAAAAATCAAGTTTATAGCATATATGTTTTCAACAGCCTTCAAATGTACAGTATTATGTTCAAATCCACCATATAGTTGTGTTTCATTAATTTTAACCATCTTGACCTGATGTTGAAATATGGACTTGGCAAGAAAAGGGATACTGTACGATAGACCTGATCATGATTATTGATAATAGACACCTTCTAAAGGTTTTATTTCTATATACTAAATGCCATATACATATATTAGAAATCTAGCCTTAATTCTAACACTGCATGAAAACCAATAATTCAGATAAATTCACATTAATGAGTTACCTGTATTATAGAATAATACACGTGAATCACATGAATCCACATGAATATAGGCTTGCTGAATACAAAAAATGGATTCTTGACTGTATTCATCTGTATATGCACTCTTCAGCTAAAATACAGGCAATAATCCATGTTAATACAGTAAGTATTATAGGGTTTTTATGCAGTGTAAAAACCCGCAGCCCGCAACCCGCAACCCGCACTTTAGCAGATACCCTTGCGGTAGACGCACTCGCGGCTGGGCCTTTGTTTTGACGTTACGTTTTGGACCTATCAGTGATTTCAGCAGTATTTTTTAGCAAAATTTTGGTGGTACTTGTAGTTGTAGTTGAGTCATTACATTTGCTAACTCTGGTTACGTTTCCTAAATATCAAACCAATATATTGTAACATGCCACGTTGTTTCTTCTACAGCGACCACAACAAGTACAGTGAGCAGTGCCAGTTCGCGAGCTCGGACGCGGGCCCGGATCACACCATCAATGATCGTTCAGCGTAGCCTACAGCCGTCGACGTCCGCGATGTGTACGGGCAGTTTTATCTGCTTATTTTCCTGAAAGAGTGTTTGCATTTTGGCTGATCACTCTGAAAGTCGCGTTCGTACTTTAGACATTTCCATCGTCAGTATTGCCTATTTCAGTCTATTTTTAAATGCATGTTTATTGTTTGTTTGTTTTTATGGGGGGGGGGGGCGCATTCTTATAAAAATTTACTTCCGTCGCGAGCACCACCACTGAATATGACAACATACAGCACAAGTGTACATGCATGGTTACAGAAATAAGATTATTTAGCAAATGAAAAAAGACAACATAACTGCAAACTATAAGTCATGCGAAGAATTTATCTACATAAGTGACCAAATTTTTACCCAGTTACCCGCAACTCAATTTGGTCTCTCATGTTTGTAAATTTTCAGTGATCTTCGTAATGTTCAAGGGTCATGACTGTGAAGGCTAACATAAACATTTTACATCGCATAGCCACAAGTGATGGACATGTGAATATGCATCCTTGTTTAGACATGATAACGATCGGATATTGCCAAACTGTCAGTTATATTTCCAGCTGTCAATGTGAATGACAGATACATTGTTCGGTCGACCCACTGTACTGGTCACTTACGCTGCGCTCTGAAGTGTGGACGCCATGTAACAGGTTGAACCAGAGTTGAACTGTGCGGCACTTCTCTTGCACATGCGTACAAAGTCGATTACGTTGCATTACGTGTGTCAACATCGTTGAATTTCTCTCCGTTAAGAAAATCACTTCGTCAATATTCTTTATCACAAGGAATTGATACACGTTACGTACTGAGGTCAATTAGTAGGTGATTCTTCATGATTCACTATGCTTATTCATGTGAATAGTTCACGACATGCAACAAAAATAGTGAAAATATTCTCAAAAGTTACAGCTACTATCCCTTTAAGGAACCGCAATATGAAACTATTACGTGTTTTGTAATATGATAGGTTCCCGGCGTTGTATAGCGTGAATATTTAAAGTCGAAACTAATGAATAAAATCACACAACTATCTATGTATCTATGTATCTCTATCTATGTATCTATCTATGTATCTATCTATGTATCTATGTATCTATCTATGTATCTATCTATGTATCTATCTATCTCTCTCTCTCTCTCTCTCTCTCTCTCTCTCTCTCTATATATATATATTACTGTCATATGCCTATGCTTCAGTAGCATTGGTCCAGTTAACTCTATCAACCAGTGAGGTCACTGTAAATGTCATAGTCTAAAGGTTAAGGGAAGATCCAAGGACCGCATTAATCACGTTGTCAAATACTAGTTCAGATATTTTTGTGTATGGTCATTAAAATAACGATTAAACCTATAACGCAGCTTACAGTGTCAACTAGTAAATGTCATTCACATATCTCTGACTTCTGCGGAGTTGGACCATAATACAACTTCACATTGTTAACTAGGTACAGTCATGAAATATCACCTTACCGCCATTATAACATTAAACAGGTCCATAAATCATTTTAAGTCAAGATAATACAACACTATCAGTTCCATGGGACGTTTGTATTTTACAAAGATAAGTACGACCATCGTGAACCACTAATAGTAAGTGATGATACCAGGTGTCCCCTGCTAGCATGCTACATCCGTCAGGATTAATCCTAAAACTGTCTAAATTGTATGAAGTGATATGGTATATGAATAACTGTAATACATGTAAGTTAAAGTCGATCGAGATAGCAAGTGACGTTTCTACCCTCGATTGTTTCTTTAATTTCCAACTCACCAGGATAAATATGGTGTAAGTAATTTGAAATGTCTTGATTGTCTAGACAAATCAGATCATCAATATATATATGCATGTTCTTTAAACACCTTGCAAGTTTTTTAACCCTGTTTTGTAAAGAGATTGTAGGAACTCTGCTTTATATGAATACAAATAAAACTCAATGTAGATATGTTCGCAGTTTCTACAAATGTAACATAAAGTCCGACCGATGCATTTGCATATTGATCACAGTTGATATACAGCCATTATAATGGGACACATTTTCACACAGTAAGAAGCCGAAATCCTATATAGCAGTTATATAATCCCGATCCAAGTAAAGCACGCTGTTAACTTTATATCCTACCTATAAAGTCGCCAGGCTGAAAGGCGACTCTATCTTCAACAGCTACATGAAAGCTCTTATTTCCAGCCGTTACGTTTTTCAGGGTAAAATTATTTTGTCCAACTAAATAAAACCAGTGTAATGAATCATCTTTGCGGCGGTAAATCCCTGGACTTAGATGCAAATCTCCTTCTACTCGTTCCGTGTACAGTTGCCATCCTTTGATGTAACCAGCACAGGGAAGTCTTAAAAAAGTGTCGATAAAAATAACAGGGCCGGAATGTTTCACAGTCAAACCATCGTTAATGTACACAGCTCCAGTTGTGTTTGGGCAGTTAAGAATATCTGTTGAATATATAAAAAACACCATCTAAGATTCGGTGATGGTCGCAACATAGTATACGTATTGAAAGATAATATGTTATCACCGTACTGTACAGTAAATAGTACACAACCTTGCATATATTCTTTTGAGCATATCATAAGATTTGTTACAACTCGTGACAATCCAAAAAATTAATCGTTTTGTTCTCAAATACATGGCGACTAAATTGTTACAATGTTTGCTGTTATATTCAAACTTCTAAGTAGAAAAATTAAAAGTTCAACATAAAGACGTACCTCTTGGCATCAGCGCAAGTCCAAAGCGATTTTGAAGGAAAGCTTCACTTTTGTTGAATCGAATGGAGACGAAATTTTTGCTTCCGAATACAATCTAAAGAAAACGCAAGTATGTTGTTATAACGGTTGCGCTGTCAAACATTAAAAAAAGTTAAGTGAAGGTACGAATGATGATGACGAGGAGGAGGAGGGGGGAGAAGGAGGAGAATTGTGATAATGTGGATTATTATAGGGATTTTGATGATGATGATGATGATGATGATGATGATGATGATGATGATGATTTTTCTGCATGGGATAAACTATGAACAATTTTCCCATACAAGACTAGCTATATCTGTGAAGTGATAATGTTTGACGGCCGATGTAATTTAGTCAAACAAACTGATGATTCAAAGTGATTAGACGTACTAAAATAGGATGTTGAAATTTTACCAAAACCTATCAATTCGTAATATATAAATGAATTGTAAATGCAAAACGTGCTGAGAATTTAAATGTGACACCTTTTCGACAAGCACTGTAAGCTCTCTATTTGTTACTAATGAAATATTCAAATTAAAAAGCACTAGCTATTACTGTTAGATGAATGAATTGCCTGAACGTCGTTGTGTCCCTGAAAACTGTCTGCCATTTTATTAAACCCATAATATTCGGCTGTTGCTATTATTTCTTATGTCTAGTGTTACGGAATTGAATTATTTATAGCTCTCCTGTTGGATGAGCTCAAAACATGTTTATTAAAAAATTTGTTTTCTTAACAATTAAAAGTGGATTATCTCCATGATAGTAAAAGGGAACTGAAGAACTTTCAAAGCGTTCTATGAACACCAATTTAAAGCGTCCCATAGTTTCTTTCTTCCCGAGCTCCCTGCTTCACTAGTGCAAATTGGCGTTTATGGACCCAAGTAAACAAACATTTCCAAACATTTATCATTACAAGAAAATAACTGCTGGTAGTTCGCTTTTTACTCATACAACTTATTGTAGATCATTTTTCAATCGCTGACTAAAAAGTTAAAACCATACTCTATTATCATCTCTCATTTTCGTTTTAGTGTATGCAGTCAGTCAAGCAAGATTGTGTCGTACCTTAGAATGCTAAATTTCCATATTAAATTGATTATCAAAAGCAGTAGAAAAATAAAGAAATACGACAAAAAAGCCACACTCCACTCCATATTCTCTAATTTATCATTCTGAAGGACGAGAGAAGATAAAGCATGAATAAATTGTGGCTGATGACCATTGATCATTATTTTCAGTTTTGATTTGGGTACACACGATAAATAACTGTTGATTTAAATGCCATCAAGCCAGCTTTGGACCGAAACACCAATGTCAGCTGTACATTACAGTGTCTTTCCTTGTGACACATGGAAAGCCATTTCAAGGAATAAGTGGTCCCGAAGCACAGTTTAGTTGTTTTAACACCAGTATTTCGGTTACTTTTAAGCCATCTTTAAAGTTCGAATTGAACATATAATGGAAAAGCTCTAACAACTTTGAAATTCCTTCGCATGCTACTTTCAACAGTCTTCAACAGTGTACAACTTCAAGCGCATTTAAAAGCTCATTTGGCTTGCCAAGGGACATAATGTATACTGACTCAATCGCGTCCGACAAAATAGCATTGCTTATCGAATTTAGCTAGCACCTTGTAAATGTTTTAATTGATTTGTAGATTCATTTATTTGAGTTGTTACAGTGAATGCTTTGAAGCATTGGCATTGGACGATCTGGACATATTGTCTAAATCGAGGTGTTGCCAATACTGTTAGGTTCAATTAACAGCTAAGAGATGAGTCGACCATAAAGAAATCAAAGCTACAAAAGTTGAACAAATGTCTAGCAGGAGGTCAGACGTAATCGAAACAACAACACCTAATCCACACATATCACGTCTGCTTAGAACGCAGTCACTTGTTGTTGCGTAATCCAACAAAATACTTCGACGAATTACAATTGTATTACATTACAATTTTTTTACCGGCACACATTCTATACATTGCAAACACATCGCTAATAAATTAATTTAATGATATTTCACTTCAACACAACAAACTATAATGCTAAAGGGCTTCATGAAAAAGATACAGCTCGCTAGTAACGATGCCTTAATTCCTTAGGGCGGAACAAAACTTTTAAACGCTAAAATGTTTCCTTAAAACTTGGATTCTGTGGAAAACAAAGCACAGGTTAAGAACATAAAAAATGCGTGTATCGCATTCGAAAAGTATCCCACTACTGGCAGTTCAACATTTCTCACGTAAATCAAGAGCTGTTCAATAATGTTTTTATAATAGGAAGAATATTTATCAAACCAAAAATATCCAAGAAAAGCGACAGCCCGCCTTCAAGTTTACGCTTCTTCATCATCTGTCAAGGATGGGGGAGGAGGAGGATATTGCTGATCTGGGGGTGGTTCCAGTGGCAATGTGGAGCTGACCCGGCAGATTGGTGGCATACTTGCAGCTGATGACATCTTTGTGACGTACATCGAGGGAGTATGAGCAGAAGTGTTCGGTGAACTCCAAGCAAACTGGTACGGGTAGTATGGGTACACGTATGGTTGTGGGTAATACTGGAAAACTAGAGTTGTATGGGTAAACATACTGCTATACATGTCGTTTTGATCACCATTTCCGGTGTTTTCATTTCTGTTGGAACCTACTTTAAGTTTTTAATTTGAGACTGTGTAGAAGGCCAGGTTGAAGTACGTGAAGGCAGCTGCAATCGGTACTTCGTGGGGTTTTGTCCATCAGTATCTCAACTGGACTTTTCTTTTTCTTCTTTTCACTTTGTTGCAAATCAATACCTTCTGTTAGACAGCGAGTTTCGTTGTCAGTAATGGTTTTGAAAGTTCCATGGCTATATTCAAATCTGTTGGAAGTCTGCCCCTAGTGTTGGTCTGCAAATGCAGATTGTAGAGACGCCGTCCTGAGTGGTCGAGCATATACTTTGTAGGGTTGGAATGTACTATAATAAACACCTATTGCCTGGTCATGAGGGCTATAGCGCCCGTCTATTACCCCTTGGGGCCGTGCGTTACCAGAAACACATCGCTATTCTTCGAGGCCGTAGGCCGAGGGGTATAGCGATGTGTTTCTGGTAACACACGGCCACGAGGGGCAATAGACGAGCGCTAAAGCCCGAATAAAGACCAGGCTATAGGTGTTTATAACACACCACATGCTCATGTGGTGTATTGTTATATAGTTTTTAATGTGTTTTGATATTTTGCACGGCAACAATCAATTGTGACAAGTTTACCGGGCGATGTTTCCACAGCGGTTTCAGTTGTACGTACGTGGTACCACTATCTTTCAAAAATATTCTAAGCATACCTAGCGACATCCTTATTTGCACTTTAATCTTTTCCGTCGATGAGCTGTTCAAGTTCCTTCGCTGTTGAAATGTTGGAAAACGTTTGAAATCTGTTTCAGAGAATGTGTCGTCACTATCCCGGACGCACATCACGCTCTAGTCACCCGCCATTGTTGCAAAGCTGCAGACGACACTACGGTCACGTGACCGGGCACTTTTTCAAATTTGGTCAAAACTATTTCCCTAGGGAAATAGCTTTTCAAAAAATACCCACTTTTGTCGATCCAATGGGACTAGACGTATCTATTTTGTCGTCACGTGACGTATTCTGGCGAATCGCGACATGGAATGAGCATGTGGTGTGTTATAAATGGCTCTATCCTCTAGTGAAAATTATTATTTACTCCTTCATTGGCTTTCATTTTCACGTCAAGCTCCATTTCCTGATACACCGAATTAATTTCACTCTTTTGATCCTTATGATAATCAATTTCTCCGCACTGTACCGCTGATTCACATGCTGCACTTGTTTGTAATGATCTTAATTTATTTGTTTTCGGGACGAGTTAATTGATTTGGAAGGCCTTGGTTTCGACTGGCCGTATCCTTATAATAATCAATTTCTCCGCACTGTACCGCTGATTCACATGCTGCACTTGGACACTGTACCAGGTTGGTGGTAGTTCAGACAACATCTGTTGCGTTTGTCAACATGAAAAGCAGGCTCGTATTTTCGTTTTAAGCTATATCATAGATCTCCCCGTACTCTTCATATTCAATTTGCTTTGTATACAGTTCAGTCTTTTTCATGTCGATGTCTATTTCCATTGACAGCCGATAGGTAAAACATTCGTTCGATTCAGACGATGTTGGGTCTTGATGTTGACGATTCTTTTGTAATGGTGGAGCGGAGGACAAATGTTGCTTCTTCGGAAATAAACCACTGCGCGTTGTTGGGCATTCATCTTTTTCCTGATTTTTAGCTCACGTGTGTAAACACATGGGCTAATGTCATAGCGATGTCTGTCTGTCTGTCCGTGTGTGTGTTAGTGTGTGTGTGTGTGTGTGTGTCTGTCTGTCTGTCTGTCTGTCTGTTTACACGATAACTCAAAAACGCCTGAACGGATTCAAATCAGATTTGGTACACAGGTACCATATGCTACTTGCAAGAACTGATTAGATTTTGGTTAGTGTGGCTTGCATATTAATGAAGTTATGCAATATCGTTTTTTCTGTACAATGGTTTCCCTATGGAGATGGTAATGACAGTGTAGACATATATCAAGAAATACTGCACAAAATTTCATGAAACTTTTCACAGATGACAATCTCAGAGCATTATGATGATAATGTGAGTGTCATGTCAATTATCTTCTCATTTGCATATTTAATGAACTTTTGTTATTAGTGCGATAACTCTGAAATTCCTGCATCAAACTTGATGATACTTGCAACAAATATTGGTGTGATATATATCTAATTATACTTAGAAGCATTAGGCAGTGTCAAGTTAATAAATAGCTCATTTGCATATTTTATGAAGGTTTGTAATTAGTCTTGTAACTCCGATGTAACTTCACCAAGTGTGATGAAATCTGCTGCAGATACTGATCCGACTGATATCTTACTGAAGTGTAAAGCATTTAGTAGTGTGAAATTAATTAAGGGTTGATTTGCATATTTTTAATTAGGTATATAACTCTGCAATTACGGCACCAAAGTCAGTGAAATTGGGTACAGATATTGTTTTATAAATATATAATTCTACTGAGAAGCATTTGCAGTGTCAAGTTAACAAATAGGTCATTTGCATATTTTATGAAGTTTTGTAATTAGTGAATAACTCCAAAATAACTGCACCAAATGTGATGAAATCTGCTGCAGATACTAATCCGACATATATCTAATTGTGGTGTAGAGCATTTAGTTATGTGAAGTTAATTAAGGGTTCATTTGCATATCTAATGAACTTTGTAATTAGTGATATTACTCCAAAATTACAGCGTTAAATTTGATGAAACTTGCTACAGATGTTGATCTGATGAATATCCAATTGTACTGAGAAGTATTGAGCAGTGTCAAGTTAATAATTAGCTCATTTGCATATTTCATGAAGTCTTATAATTAGTCAAATAACTCCGAAATAACTGCATCAAATCATATTAAATAAAGTTTTGTAAAGTTTTGAAAAAAAAACCTTCTACATATAGTGATAACATATATCTCATTGTTCTGTGAAGCGCACTACTATTAATGAACCTGTTGTAAAACACGTAAGCATATTCAGTTCATATCTGGTTCTTTTTACTGTAAAATGGAGACGCACCATCCAAAACGAGGAAATGAATGGGTGCAATATCAGATGACAGAGATTTGGGAGAAACTTTAGAGATCCTTGAAAAGGAGGTATCGGTTGCGTCTATCCATGCGGCCAACATACAGTATTTTGTTCGTCATTAGTTCAGAGAATCCTTCGGATTGACATCTTACACAGAAGTTGCGCAACAAACTAAAGTCACCGTGATGTAAATATGGAAACAGTTTATGAAGTAGGGCAACATCAACTCTGCACCGAAACGTCATTGTGGTGGAATAGCACAGAACTTGACCGTTCAAAATGTATGTGTTGTACATTGAAAGGGGAAACGTGTATAGAACTGCAACATAACATGAATTCCCCGAACAAGACACTGAATATGCTTGTTGGTATCAACGGAATCTGCTACGCTAACGCAAGGGCCATCAAATGCCGATACTTTGTTGCGGTTCTTTGAAGAAGCATCAGACGCTGCAGCACCAGACTGTGAGCCTGCAATTCGACAATTTTCTCGCATTAAATTTTGATGTGTTGAGAAAACACCTGCTTCTTTTATAAGGATGCATATGTGTTTGTTTTCAGTTCAAAAATTTGTAAATACGAAAGGCGTTATAAACATGACAGCATACGTTCTGGGCAGTGAGCGGGCTGTTCAGTGTCTGCATATATGTGGTGCGGTGTTGTTGTGATTACGTCTGACCTCCCGCGAGACATGTTTCAACTTTTGCTGAGTTGATTTCTTTATGATCGTGCTAATTGATTATTGCATCTGACAATGTCTGTAACACCTCGATTTAGACACATATTTAGTTCGTCTAACGCCAATCCTTCACACCAAGTCACTGTAAGGGACTGGTCAGTTTCTTCGGCCGGGGGGGGGGCGGTTGATTCATGGGGGGGGGGGGTTTCACCTGTTTTTGACTTTGGTGATAGGGGGTCACCATGTTTATGAAATTCCCAATAGGGGAGTCAGTTTGTTTCTGAATTTCGACACAGGCTCATCATTGCCAAAATGCATCGTGTCAGCCACAAATTACATCATTCAGTTGCATTTTTCGGCGCGCCCTTCGGGCGCCTAACTTTAATTATAAGACATACATATATCAGAGATATCTGTATGTTCAATATTTTTCAGCGTACTCTTCGAGCGCATCACTTTAATATATCGGACATTTTTCAGCATGCCCTTCCTGTGCATTACTTAAAGAGGCACTCCCACTTGGTAACATTTTTAAAACACATTTTTTGAATGCCAATGGTCGATATTTGACGTGGCGACTGCGCGCGGATCGCAAGATATCGATAAAAACATGTCCTCAAAAAAGTAAAAGTTTGAATTCCGGTGGCCCACCTAAATTCAGCTTCCGAACATCGAACGTTCGGCACTGCTGTCATTGTCAACTAAGCTATGGAGTACGAGTCTACGCTGACGCTGTTGTACGCCACAGTACTACTCGCGTCCATGATCGGTCATGCCCCGTGGGAGAAAGCTGAGTCTTACTGACTTGGCGAAAAAACGGAAAACAAAGTTTGCTGTTTCCACCAGAATTTGCATAGGTGACTAGCACGGTTACGTGCGGTTGATACATAGCGGCCGCCACGTGGTATGCATAGACGCATACCACGCGGCGCGGCGGCCGCTATGTATTGAACGACGCGTAACTGTGTGGCAGACAACAAAATGTAGTCATCAGAGACGGCTAATATTTTACACCTAAAAAGTGATGTCTATGTGGTATTGGTTAAAAATATAACAGAATTGACTGAGAATAAAGAAAACGATAAAAACTAAGGAGAAGTTAAAAAAAAACACTTACATGAAGTCAAGGCATAATGCTGTATATAAAGTCTTCGCAGTGGGAGGTAAAGTTGCGTCGTTCGAACTTATTATGGACTCCCTAGAATATCGTCAATCAGCACATCAACAACCCTTCGGGAGATTTCGGGTCATAATCAGAAACGATCGTAAAACTTCGAGATGTGAAAAATACGCTCGGGAAATGACATGTTTTTATCGATATCTCGCGATCCGCGCGCAGTCGCAACGTCAAATATCGACCGTTGGCATTAAAAAAATGTGTTTTAAAAATGTTACCAAGTGGGAGTGCCTCTTTAATATACAAGATATATATATCAGAGATATCAGGATGTTTCATATATTTTGGCGCGCCCTTCAGGCGCCATACTTTAATAAATCAGAGACATATGTCAGAGATATCTTGATGTTTGCTAAGTGAAAGTGTACCATTATGAAATCTGCAATTCATATGAAAAGCATGACAAATTCCATGATACTTTTCTGTTCTCTCTATGAGAATTCAGTACGAGAAAGCAACATGCACAAATATTTCACAATATATACTTGATACAGTGACTTATTTTAGAGATAGAAAAATGACAAGCTATCTTTCGTTCTCATTGATGCAACTCTTTTCCGTTGTGTCTCAGGTTTTCTGTAGAATGATGCTTTTTTATGACCAAAATAACAGTTAAAAGGGCAGTTTTTGTCATATTAGGTGTGATTTTATGGTTTCAATGTTACAAGAAAAGGTCATCTCAGACACTGCACACATCAGTTTTGGCTAAAATGCCTCTCTATGGCTCCTAAGGAGATTTAATTGGATGGCTGGCAGGTCTGAACACCCATCAAAGTTTTGATTTACTGCTTTTTCCTCTTTGATATTAATGATTGACATCCATTTCTGTACAACAGTTCAGGACATCTGGTTAAGCATAGAAAGTGTGAAATACATTCACAGCTCATTCAAAATGTACTTATTCAAACTTTAAGATTGACACTTTAAATTCCTATCTTACAACTGACATATCAAGAATTTCAGTAAAACACACAGAATGACTGTTAAAATGTGAATGTTTGTAATATATATATTGTTTTGGAAGTTGGAATAGGGGACTCACCCTGTTTTCAAAATTTGGAATGGGGGTCAGCCACTTTTTGACGTCGGCAAAAAATAATCCACCGCCCCCCCCCCCCCAGGGCGAAGAAACTGACATGTCCCTAAGTGATATACATGCGATGTTAAATAAATTTATTAATCTTTACCTCTGGAGGTTTGACAACATCGCCACACACAATCAGGAGAAGATTCTTATCTTGAGCCAAGCCATCATAGATTTTCAATACATCGACAGCACATGTAGGAGCGATACAGTCACCAACTAGTGTGAAATATTCAATCAATATATCCATAGTGTAGCCTGTAAAATGCAGAAAACCAAGTTAAGAAGTTATGTTAAATAGTTGTTATACCTTAGGGAGCTATGCATACATGTTTACACGGATAGGCAGACACACAGAGATAGATAGATAGATAGATAGATAGATAGATAGATAGATAGATAGATAGATAGATAGATAGATAGATAGATAGACATCTTCAAAAGTACACCACCTATATGTGTCACTAGTTTCATGTATACATGACAGCTTTTTGCCATACAAATTTCTGCGAGAGCTTTTGCCAGCGTAATGAGTTTGTGGGAGTGTTTGTCAATATGTACCGACTGATAACAATGAATTTAAAATTTGACGCCTAAACCAAGCATGGCCAGTGATTGGACAGAAACGCCGTTCAACTTATCACGAACACTCCCACCAAGTGTAACATTTTGTTTATCGGGTCCTAATATCTATTTTTAGTGCAATTTCAGACGTGAGCTGAGCAAAATCACCTACGTTTTCCACACAAAGCATACAGAAAACTTTCACTGGCGCTTGTCGCATGACTATGCTTTCTCAAAGTAGCAGGTCTTTAGTCAAGATTTCAAAACTTCAGTACTTGATGCTGACCGAATATGACTAGAAAGTCTATTCCACAAGGAAGCAGCTACATTCATTTGTGCAGCCGTAGCTCTCGTTTTCCTGGACGAATATGGATTGCAACGGGAAATCCCCGAGTCATGCAACAGAAGGAGAGTTTTGCGTCGCAACGTATGAGAGCTATGGCTGCTGCAACAGCCACTTATGAGAAAGACAATCATCATAATTTGAGTCTTGTTGGTTGAGTTTTAAGAGTAACTTCGTCTGTTGAACGGAGAGGTCTGATTTCGGGTTAATTAAATCGAAAACTTTAGTGTATACACAGTCCATCATAACAGACTGGTTTGTAATAGTGTAATACTGTCAGTAAAATTGTCTCGGGTTCATTGGAGGAGAATGGAGAAAATTGATACATAATTCTTGAAGTAATTTGCGACATAAAACTTGGGTATGGGGTAAGTTTTGGTCCCATTTCATGAAAACTATAGAAGATATTGCATATTGCAATATAGCATTTTAAAGAACAATAAATTTCCTTTCTAATGATACCCCACAAGTCAGGTCATGTTAAAGAGTAAGCTCAGCAGATGACTTACAAGAAGACAAATTTGACAAAAATGCATGTGGGCCGCAAAATCGTGATTTTCAGGTACACTTCAAAACATGACCGTAACAGCTATTGAGTCCCTATATTTTTTCTGTTAAAATTCCATTTCGTATTCTAGGGATCCCAAGGCTTCTGTAAAATACAGGTTTGTTACCCTGATGGGGGGGGGGGGAAGTACGTAGATTCCCCCTCGGGCCAATGGCCAAATAGATTGTTAGTAATGGACGTGTATCAGCAAGGAGGCATAGATAATTTTCCAAATACACCTTTTCAACATTATTTTATACAAGAATATTTAAAAAGTATTTTATAAAAATAGAGAGTCATCAACAGTTTATATTACTATAGGAGAAAATGACAATAGGACTACATGGGCGTATTTTAAATTCTTATTTTTATAGTTGTGCATTAATATACTTCATTGCATACGACTAAAATGCTCATTAACGATGAACCAGTATAGCATAACAGGCAAGTTTAGTGACTAGAGACAAAACTGCATGGTAAAAATACCCATTTTTAACATTTACTTTCTTCTTCAGCACATTGCAATAAGTAAATAACATTAATAAATCCATTTGATTTGCTTCATTGGAAGGAAACCATATATATATCATATTTTCTTCCCCTTAAAAATATTGAATTACCAGAAAAAATCGATTTAAAGTCATCCAATTCTGTGACGTCATTTTTTAATCAAAAACTTATATGTTTTAAAAAGAATAGTATCTAAGCTTTCTAAAACTATTAGGGATATGGCATTTCAAGCCAGATTACTTCATCAGGGAAGAGGAATGTTGTACCCCTACCCCAGCTTTGCGCACCCCCTACCGATACACGCAATTCAAATTGACTCCAGAGAAGTACTGTATTGTTAAACATAAATGTTAACACTTATTCTCTTATTTAATATGTAGAAATAAATAATGTAAAGTAAATGCAATTGTTACATGGTATTTTCGTTGAAAATTTTCAAAACTTCCAAAAAAATCATTTTAAAGTCGTCTTATTCAATGTACACGAATTTATTTTGCTAAAGTTGGTGTTTCTCATAAAGAGCAGTATCTGAGCTTTCCAATGCTAGTTTACTCTATGTAGGGGAGGATATAGTACCCCCTACCCCTACCCATTTTTCGCCATTTTTCGCGGTACATGCAAATCAAAAACCAGCCCAGATAGGTAATGCATCCCAAAATATCCAATGTTAACATCTTTTTTCTTGTTCAGCAGGTCCTAAAGATCAAAAAAATACCCATGTAGTAGGGATGGGGGGGGGTTTAAGGGCTGAAAAATTAACTTTTTTCTCTGGTAGTCCGCTTGGGCTACCAATATCTGAAGTTGGTAGTCCGGTGACAATGGCTGGTAACCCATGCATATTTCAGTTCAGGGGTATCTTCTTTTCGTTAAGGCCGAACAAAAAAATGTGCTGTTCGGATAACCCGACCTACAATATTTTTTTACCTTCCGACCCTAAACTTTTTAGAGCTACGTAAACACGAAAGTAAAAAAAGGAAGAGAAAACCCGTAAAATCACGCGTTCGTTACTTTGCATTTGATTTTTGCTTGAACTTAACACGATTAGAACTAATTTGTAATAATTGGATGGTGAAGAAATGTCGGTTTAATCTGAAAATGTAAGCTCATCTGCTTTTGTTTTTAAGTTATACACTTGTTTTTATGAGTAATTTGTAATATCGGAATATTCAGCTACAGGGCACCTAACACTTTTGAGAAATTTCAAATAATATGAAGATCCAATTATCCCAAATTAGTTCAAATCGCGTTACTAGGATGTCTTTTATGTTTTTTTTCCTTTTATATGTATGATACATTTTTCTGGAAATGTTGTGGACATTGTGTTGTCTGTGGACGCGGGACTACCGCTAATTTCGAGCCCTTTGGGTGCACGGTGGGCCCCTCAAGCCCACGGACTAGATAGTGCCCACGTCAAAATTTGTATGGTCAAAAGCTGTTAAGTAGTGAACATCTCCATATTTTTGTTTGCACTATAAATATTCTTATTCACATTGGAAACTAGACATGAACTGAAAATGCTCACGTGTTTTGGTACATCACTAGGCTAATGCTTGATATACAACAATATACACACATATTCTAACTCTGTACATTTGGGTGGTAGGTCAAGTATACACGTACGTACATATATAAAATGCAAATACAGTGTACAATTGGTGTGCCAAGATCTGCATTATGTATGCTCTTGTTCTGTATAGATATACACAACGTATATCAATATATTGATTGTTCCATATACAATGATATACGTAACTTTTGCAACTAATGTTGTGTTCAATATACGTCAATATACGTGAGTATACTGGACGTATATCAAGCATTTTGCCCAGTGCATATTGCTGTTGTCTATGAATTTAAATTTTGCAAGAAACTTCATTGGAAGTGTTGTGATCAACAGATTAATTCTAAAGGTCATTAGGTATACAAATGTGTAATCAGCTGAAATAAAAATACTAAATTTCTTTGACTGCTGTCATTGAATCAACACTTTATATAACTAGTGTAATTGCCTCTGGTCAAGTTCTTCAGGCTATATATATGCCAGACTGCAAAGCTCATTTGATATACTAATCATACATAAGCTGATATGAAAATACAAAATATCTTCCACTTGTACAACATAATTGTCTCATCAATGTATATAGCAAGTTTCATAAACTGTTTTCGAGTCCTTCCAGTCTTATATTCCTTAAGGGAAAGTTAGTTAAATATGGCAATAAGTAACTTCCTGCCTCATAAATTTTATTAATGTTATTTATTGATTCTTCAATACATAGAGCAGGTTTCATCGTTTTAGATGAAGTCTATCAAGAAATATCCCTATTTAGAAAAGTTCTTAAATATGCAAATTAGAAATAAGATGTTTTACAAAATTAGAAACGACTTTTGGTAATATTATACCATTGTAACTATAATATACAATATAATATAGTAATAAGTTTATCTATAACTGCTGAAACAACTTTCAAGATTGTTATATCAGTGTATCTCAAATATCATAGCAAGGTTCATCAACTTTCATCATGGCAATCCCAGTATATCTCTCTCTAAGTGGGGAAGTTTGTTCAATATGCAAATTAATGATTAGCTGAACTGAATTACTAAATGATTTTCAATATTCTTTTAACCTAGTATCATCAATGTACATAGCATGTTTCACCAACTTTGATCAAGACAATCTAGGTATACATCCCTAATTAGGAAAGTTTGTTGAATATGCAAACTTGGAAATCGACTTATCAAAGATGCGTAATTACTTTCAATATTGTTGTATTATAGTATATTCCATGTACATAGCAAGTTGCGTCAATTGTGATTGAGTAAATTCAGATATATCCCTAATTAGGAAAGTTCGTTAAATATGCAAATTGGCAATTAACTTTGATGTCATGCCTTTATGTCTTCATGGCGGATAAATCCTTGTTTGATCAACATTTTTAGCAAATCGCATTCAATTCTGTACAACCGATCTCTCTGTATGTTAGTTTTTTTCTAAAATAATTAGTTCTGCAAATGAACATGAAATATGCACGCTGGACTCACGAAAATCTGATCAGTTTTGCCATTCTCAAACGAAATCTGTGTACCTGATTTCATTCTGATCTGATGAGCTGTTTTGAGATATCTGGCCCACAGACAGACAGACAGACAGACACAGAGGCACAGAAACACAGACATCGCTGCGACATAAGCTCACGTGTGCATACACGTGAGCTAATAAAATGATAACAGGCTTTCACAATACCTTGAGGTACTCTGACGTTCCATTCACAGTTAGGTTCGACGCTCAACTTTGGCATAATTAAAGCTATATCCCGTGAATACAGATTCAGAAAATGTGTCTTGTAGCAGCTGTATGAGTAAACTGAAATAAAAAAGACTTCAAATTATATTTTCTTAAATAGTCACCAATCATTTATTGTCTTTGGACTGTTACATGTATAAAAATTTGACTTTCTAAAATTTCATATTTCACTTGAATAAAGAGAGTATGTAGGAAAGAACGACTTGTTAGTTTGCATCATCTATCCTGACCCTAAAATGGCCATTGTTGAAAATTTGACAAAAAATGACTAAATCATTACAAAAAAAATCTGAATGCCTGTTATTAAAATGTGAGGTCTTTATTGCTAACAAACTTGTCATTTTGTTAAATAGTATTAATACAATGTTAAAACTACAGGAAATCTGATCAATCCAAAATGGAGTTAAATTCTTTAGAAATTTGCTGAAACGAGAATCATTTATTGCATACATTTGAATAAATTTACAATTTTTTTCTCATCTAATTTGTCACGCTTTGCAAGCTAAAGGGTCAATCCAACCAATATTTTCTTCTTCGGTTAGAACATTACTTTTTTTGAATGAATATTTGTAAAAAAGTGAAATTCCCTGTGTTTTGTGCAGCGCAATCTTAAACGAGTGACTAAATCTTCCCTCTTTAATTCCTTACCAATACATGTATAATCACCTCCACTTCGACCGCAAGTGTTGCAGTTGAACGCCAGTGAGTCGCTCACACACATTATGGCACACCTAGGTCGCTGATTTGCACAACTAGAAATATCTATAATGCAATATATATTTAAAGCGAGTAGCAATCTTAGCAAGTGTATAATATGACAGTATAAACGGAATCCTTCAAATAATATAAAATAGATTAGGTATATGTGCATTGCTAGGGCTATTAACACTTAAATTTACTTGATAATTATATATAATCCCATAGGATAATATCTATCTATCTATCTATCTATCTATCTATGTATCTATCACAAGAACAGTTTTCTGATTTCCTTTCACGTAGATGGATCAAAATTAGTGTAAAAATTTTATGAATTTCGTCGCGATGAGTGTTTTTCCTTACGCGGATTACTTCATTTCATGAGTAAAGAGGCCAGTCAGCCAGGAGATACTTCCATTTATACATCCCATCAAGCTGAAATTTTAATACATCGAATGGTATCTCCACCAACCAGACATACGGATTCGGTCACGTGAACGTGTCAATTATTTGACGCACTTTGCCGATGCCAAGGCACGTCGGCCTTCGGTGGACGTGGCTTTCACGGTGCCAGCGACCGACAGCCGTAGTAATCAGAGTTCTTTAGAATATTTTCAAATAGATTTATGAAGTAAATGCAATGACACTGTTACTAGGCCTATACGTTTTTTCTTCAAAGTAACGTTCCGGCCACCATTTTACTATTCGTTCTTTCAAGGGAGGAGTTTGTTTGTCGAACTCGCCTTGGCTGCTGAGAGGTACCTGGGGATCTTCAGTGTATTTATTACACGAGACATTTAGAGTTCGTTGATACTACATAGACTTTATTTCTCGGTAGACAAGCTTGGCAGTTGCCATTGCCCAAGATACGCTTCTCCCATTGTCTAAATGTCTTGGGTCCGCTGTGTTTCTCTCTCTCTATTCCCATCTTACTTGCGTTGTTTTAGAATACGATATAAACGTTATCTTTAAGGCGTGGCTTTGATCATACGGATAGGCATGAATTAAAGATAAAATGATACATCCAAACAAAACACATCAATGCAGGTCTTGATCTTAATTGACATGTTACCATTAATATGCAAATGTAATTGACTACCTTCATGATTCTTAATATAATTCAAATATATTCTAGACTTCCGTAAACATCCTCGTAAAACGTAATAAGCATTATTGTGCGTTTGTCTCAAATATGGTTTGTATGCATATCGACTTATAATTGAGATCTTGTTGTTTTAATTAATTATTTTACTGGTATCAATGACCGCTAGGTTCATTAACCTTTGTGTGGGATAAACCATCTCCGTAACACTCTCTGTCTTTCAAGCAATGCGTCCTGTATTGTAAGTCATAATCCATTGACATTTTAAAGTGTAAAGAAATCGAAAAACCATACATTTACAACAACTTTTAAAGTCTTTAAAAACGAAAAATTACATATCAAAAGTATTCCTTGTTACATCGAGTTTTAAATCCTCGCATCTCTGAAGAAAACGTACATTTTTGTTTCATTTTCCTTACTTCGTCATCATCACATTGTCTTCTCATTATGACAATACCATCTATTCTTATATTGAACTTAAATATTTTCTTGCAACTTAATTGCGCATATTCGACATTATATGAGGCAGATTGGAATAATCGCCGATTTCTCATATCGGTTTCAGATATTGATTGCTTATATATTCCCGTCCTTTTCACCTCGTGTGGCTCCCTTTAGGGGGCATAATAATCATTTATCTGTTTCTCTTCCTTTTTTTGAATTTCCATAGAAAAAAAGAGTAGAACAATCAATCGCAAACAAAAGAAAAGGCTACTTGAATCACACATCGTAATATACATTCACTTTCTGTATAAATAATGCTCAAATTCAAAAATATCTCTGTTTCGTTGTACCGATGCTCCAACAAATGCATCGTCACTATAACTTACATAAAATCATCTCTACGATATGAAGTTTTCCGATAACTTAATACGTAAAAAGTCACCTTTACTCATCGTGACTATATAAAATTCTCGTAAAACTCTTAAATCTCTTGAAAACTCGTCTTCTCAGACATATACAAAAATAAACAAGACTTTTTCTATTTAAAAGTATTGCTTATACAGGCAATGTATCAATCACTAAATTCAAATCTTAGAATAATTTCACAAACAAATAAATAGCATAAATGGTAAATGATAGAAGTAGTTGACATGAAACGGAGGTTAATTTCTGTACGTAATACCATATGACACCAGTCGGCTTGAACAAAAAAGTGTATAATTCAACTAGTAGGATTACATCATACACACACTCATTTAAACTGGAGGCCTCATTTTATTCATACTCAGAATCAGTCATGTAAATCCATACTGGGATGAATTAACAAATTTCTCATTTTCATTTCTCATATGGTTTGTATGGAAATCCACTTATAACTGAGATCTTGTTCTTTTAATTAATTATTTTACTGGTATCAATGACCGCTAGGTTCATTAACCTTTGATTAACCTTTGTGTGATAAACCATTTCCGGACCAACACAATCTAAACAGTAATTATCATTCTCAGAGATGCCGTGGCTTTTGAAATATCACACAAGTTAATAGCCTTGGCGAGCGTGAAATATTCCGTTCGATGCAAAACAGGGTGTACCTCATTACATGTGTATGCCCACAACGCTGCCATCACCTGTCTCTGCCGGTGTCAACTCGTCAATCCTGTTCTCGGTCGTCAATGTTTGAAGCGACACATATCTCGCCCGTGGATACATCCTTATTTTCTTACTTGACGTAAACTCTGTTTGAGTGTAAGTTGTCTGAGTCAACTTTCGAAGAACATCTGATTCCATAGAGCTGCACACGGCTCGACAGCTTAAGTCTTCGCTGCAGCCTTACCCCGCGCTGCAGGTTTGATTCCGAGCGAGAATTACAGAGTTTGTTTGTGCAATGAAGGAAAGTTTTCGTTGTTAGTCGAATGACTTTATGCTTATGGCTCCTATGTCGCTTTCCCGAAGATTATACTGTACTCATTTATTCGTTGAACTTAGGGAGCATTCGTTTTTTTACAGGGAGGGGGTCGGTGGAAATCAGTGGGGTTTACTTTTACGAAACCGCTTTTTAGGGGGGGGGGTAAAATTTTACAATCAATGATTGAAGGGGGGTCAAATTTTACAAAGGTTTGTATAGAGTTATGGAAAACAAAATTGACATTGGAATTTCACCGAAATGTTGCCTGTGTAACCGATGTTTCAAGACGGCAGATTAATAACCGACCGAAGCTCAGCCAAATTTATTTCTCTAGCAGGGCCAACAAGTCCGAGACTGGCGTTAACCTCTCTAGAGCAGCAACAGAGCATGTAGCCCTGACTACTGGTCTGTGTGTTCCTGGCGTTATACGGCCTCCACCACAGCCCTGCAACGGTCTGTGGAGATGACTGGGGTCTCTGCAGCGAGATTCAAAATGGGGATCTCCATGGGTAAACAACTTGTCGAGTACGTTATGTTTCAGAAAATGAGCGGTTTTGGACGTTAGGAGAAGTTAATCACATCTTTTCTGGGATTGGTTAGGAGGTAAAGGTAGGCAGGGAAAGGATTTTGCCCCAATAGAGCAGAATTTCGGCCAAAAAGACCGTTTTTTCATTGCGGTCCAGATCCAGGCCCCAGAGACCTCAGTTCTCTTCATAGACCGTTGCAGGGCTGTGGTAGAGGCCATATAATGCTGGAAACACACGTGCACAGACCTGTACGCAGGGCTACAGAGGGGGCATGAAATGAGGAACTAACACACAGTCATAACAAACAACTTCTGTATATTACTATAATATTGTGTCAAATATCGGGGTCTACATATAAAATAGTAAAACCGTACTTCAAAACTATAAATATTACTCCATGGTAACAATAACCGTACTGATCGACCTCCCGACCGCAGGAGTCGAACACACTTTCAGAACAAAAACTCAAACCCTTTCTAAATGCATAGCAATTTCTATGGAAAACTTCACGTTACCGCAGAGGTACCTCAGACTTGATCACGCGGCTCGGAAACACAAATAGTTCACACGCGACTTTAACTAATGTTCGATGATGAGCACAATTGTAAGTCCGGTGTAATGTCCGCAAATGAAAGTCGGCGACAACACACGTAATTCACTGCTAAGCAGCGTCCAGTTCAGCTACCACAGGCGCAGCCATCTTAGATCTTTGTTTACTTCCGGTTGGGACATGCCGAATTAATCTGAAGTCTTCCTCTGCTAACTCCGCGCATCGACAAAAGTTCAGTGGAACAATCATAATAATGTTCTCATGACAATCTCAGACATCAATAATGTATCATGACAATCTCAGACATCTGACTGAACTCATAAACGGAATAAAGTTCACAGTTAACACACAATTTGCTGCAGAAAGATCAGCTTTCAATGTGGTGATACTGTCGTCTCAGCGTGCTGTGCGTATATTGCAAATATACGGCACGGCTTTCACTTGTGTGAGCAATGTTCGTTCCATCGACTAAAGTAGAGGATCGTGTAGGGTTTAAATAAACAGTCCGATCCGCATAAAGTTCGATCTCTGCCACTCACCGGTTTCTTTACATATCTGCTCTCTTGAGTTCTCAAGCTGTTCTTCAAACATATCTGCTGACTTCTCAAAATAGAGAAATATCTGACTTAAAAACACACGCTGACACTCAAACCTTCCAGTGCCAGTGCAGCATGCAACGTAAAACACTCTCTGGAAAGTTCCCGTCTCGGACTCCCTAGGTATACAGTGATAACACACAAGAACTCCAAGGCAAAATAGAAAATACACAGGTCCCCCATACATAATCTATGCGAAGCTATGAATAATTTCCTTTATTTAAAAACTAGCTAATTATCTGTATCTATAGACTCTGATTATTGATATTAATGTACTTGATCAGACGAGGGTAGTTACCAGTGCATGTGTGAGCAAGAAATTTGATTTTGGAATTTCACCGAATTGTTAATTACTATCTTGTCAGAGGAAACTATGAATAATTTTTTTTTTCATTACAAAACTAATTAAATCTGTGTATTTATGTACGCTTGATTATTGATATTAATGTACTTGATTAGACTAGGGTGGTTACAAGTGGATGTTTGTGCAAAAAATTTGATTTTGGAATTTCACCGAAATGTTGATTCACTATCTTAATAGTCTATGAGGAAACTATTAATAATTTTTTCCAATATAAAACTAGGTAAATCTGTGTATTTATGTACGCTTGATTATTGATATTAGTGTACTTGATCAGACTAGAGCGATTACAAGTTCATGTGTGTGCAAAAAAATTAACTTTGGCATTTCACCAAAAATGTTGATTCTCTAGTCTTTTATAGTGGTGAATATCAAGTGGGTCAGTCCAACCACAGTCCATATGTGAAGTTTGCAGTGGGTACTTGTAGATAATGGATGCATGAGGTGTGAAAAATAGTTGACAAGACCCATCTGCTACTATACAATAGATGTTTATTCTTCCTAACGTTTCGGACGTACACGGACGACCTTCATCAGAGGCTGTACAGACACAGTGGAAAAAAGGGAACGAAAATTACATTTTGTTCTTCTCGGACAAGAATACGATAACAAATACGCAGATATTTAGCGTATATTACGCACTGTGGAAATGTTACGGTAGCATGCAAAGTCTATGGTAGAATGTGACTGCGGTAAAAAGTAACAAACAAAAAATGAAATAGCTGAAAACGGCAATGACGTCGGGTAGGGAAATTGAACAATGCAATGTATTGAAAGGTGGATATTGTAAATTCCTATCGAACCAGAAATGAACTTACAAGTTTGTGGAACACGTCTGTTCGGTTTGAGCTGTAACAGTGAACAAAGAAAAAGGAAAAGTGGGCTCCCTATGTTTCAGATGAAGGATGGGGCCCCTTAGCAGGGGTCAAAGTTCACTACCAATATTTTTGTTAATTCCTAGAGGATGAATGGTGCCCAGATTATAGATATATTTTATTTCCATTTGTTTTCTGATTTTTGTTTGTGTTGATGATATTTTGCAGATTCCAAACATAGTGAAATTGTTGACATTATGATCCTCCATATTAAAGCGTTCGCTTACGAGCGTGTCTCTTTTTGTTTTGATGTTATATACATGTTCGTATGTCCATGTTTTCAGTTTCCTGCCAGTTTCTCCGATGTAAACAAGTTTATCACATTGTGAACAGTTGATGCCGTATATGATATTGCTGGTGTTGCAGGTTATATTGCCGATGATAGGGTGAAGTGAACCAGTTTTATTGTCTTTGACTCTGTCTGTGTTGAGGATGAATTTACACTGGTTGCAGTGGCCACATCTATTGCATGATCCTTGGCTGAGTTTTGCGTCTTTCT
Source organism: Ptychodera flava (assembly GCF_041260155.1). Taxonomy (NCBI): domain Eukaryota; kingdom Metazoa; phylum Hemichordata; class Enteropneusta; family Ptychoderidae; genus Ptychodera; species Ptychodera flava. The sequence goes on along the minus strand of NC_091928.1, from coordinate 57,034,279 downwards.
GGCTGTTGTTGACTCTGGCTCTGACGAGAAGTTTGGAGAGATTGCTAGGTTGTCTGTAAGAAACTATAGGTGGTTTGCAGAAAATGTCTCTTGTGTCTGGAGTTGCCTGAAGTATGTCCCAGTATTTGTTGATTATTGCAGGTATGTTTTGTAGTTTGGGGTTGAAAGTGATTACAAGTGGTATTCTGTCCTCGGTGGTTGGTTCGCATGTATTACGTCTGTTTGTAGCAATTGTGATCTTGATTTGAGTCTAGCGACCTCTATAGCATTCTTTATGACGTCATGGTTGTACCCGCGATGTGTTAAATGGTTGTGAAGGGCCTTGCTTGCTGTATCGTACTTAATGGTGTCACTGCATATGCGTCGGTATCTGAGGGACTGGCTCCATGGTATTGATTTGAAGATGTGTTATAAATGGCAGGACGTTGACCATAGATATGTCTCTAGTCTGTAAGGATAATTTTAATGCCTGGGGCCACAGGGTCCGAAGGGTTAATGAATCAAATCTGATGATTTTTTTTTCATGGAAAGGGGGGGGGGGCTGGTCACATTTTACAATTGATGAATTGAGGAGGGGGGGGTCAAATTTTAGAAATTTGATTTGGAGGGGGGTCGCTTTTTACATTTCATTTGTCGCTCAAACTCCACCCCCCCGTAAAAAACGAATGCTCCCTTACGTTGAGGTATAGTTTTAGCAACTTGAAATTTCTTTGGACAAATATGCCTTCTATGTTTCCACGTCTGGATTCATCGTGTCACTTTTTTAAATGTCGTGAGAGCCAGCACGGCATCGATCACAAAATCGGTCTTTGCTGTGTCGCGACCTGCATGTATGAACGGTACCATGCAGGTTTAATACGTACAAAAGGGGTGATTCGGATTTCTTATCTGACCAGTTCTACGCCGTCAGGTTGGGATTCGGAGTAATACCTCAAATGATACAACAGAATATGTGATCGATCACGCCCCTTTTGTGCATTTAAAGATGTCCCTATAGATTGTGACGGTACCAGCCTTGCTAGCAATTCCCAAAATCTATACATAAATTTCGCGTATAGCTCTTAATAGCATATCAAATTCGTTAGTATAACAGAACTTCAAAAAATTAGATTGTCGTTTACCTTGAGGGTTGCACTACTATTCACGAAATTTTACGTGGATAGTGTCAATTCGCAAACCTTAAGTGCCACACAAATTATTACTAGGCCTAATAGAACGCAAAACGTTGTCTCCGAAAATGTATTTCATGTGTGCTACTTATCAGTTTTTTTTTGCTTTTCAGCCACTACCTGTAGATTGTGTATGGTCTTTATTTAACAAAAGTTAAAATCAAGATGCCAAGCATTTGATTGACAGAGATTATCTCAGGGAAGAGACAGCCTTTTGACGACGATTATTCAAGGTACTGAATGGTGTGAAACATTTGTATGAATACTATTCTACTTTCCTGTGAAATAGTTTTTGTATCAGGCCAGGTATTTTACTTACCAGCACAGTCTCCCGAGGTTTTAAGTCCATGGCAAGAACAGATTAGGTGGCCTAAGTCATGTTCACAGATTTGTTCACAGCGGACTGTCATTTGTTGAAACAAACAATCTTTGGTGTCTATACAGCAAGGGAAACGAGATACTAATATGATCGGTACTAACTTGATATTTTGTTCATCAGTAATGAATATTATATATAACCCCCCGTATTTGCAACGTGTGTGGCCATATGCGAAGGTGAATAGGCAGCTATACGGAGAAGCACGCGTCCGTAACTTAGCCACACTCGTTCAGAATACAGGAGGATTATGTATTTATCACATGGATAGACCAAGTCTTCTATGATAAACTTTCAAACATGCAATTTCACTCTAACGCTCGAAAAAGAACGACAAGAACTATTTGATAAGATAGCATGCTTTATTTAAATCTTTTCGGCCCTGATACGGCTTTTGCCGCCCGAAGTCGTACGGCGGAAGGGCCAGAGTGTGCGAGGGCCCGTACACCGTACGACCAAGGGCCTCAAAAGCCGTATCAGGGCTGAACAGGTTTTATCATATACCTTATGGAATGATGAATATGTAGTTTACATAATATTCAACATTGTTTAGGAGATAAAATTGCGTGCGATATCAAATATTTATCGCCATTTGTGTCAGTTTTTCATATAAAATACGATTGCCGCTTCCCATCGCGGATTGACATACATAATGACGTCATTTGTTTACCTGCAGAATTCTAGATCGCGCAAAGCAACATCCGTACTATTACGTGACCAACATAGATCAAGGCTGAAATCGATGTGTAAGAAGGACAAAAGCGTGATGTCAGTTTCTTGGAATTTATACTGAAGTGGCACGCACTTAATATACACAGGATTTCACTAGAATTTAGAAATAAAAGCTGATGTCACCTGCGCGGCTCCACTGTCGCCACGCGCAACTATGATCTGAGCGAGCAGACGTTTTGTCTCGCGCTGGCTTTGTGTACGAATGGAACGGTTGCGGATAGCAACGCGCGCAGTAACCAGGGTCGAGATAGTTCAGAAATGCACGCGATTGCCCATATTTGGGCACCGGGCCGGGGCATGATACGTAAAAAATGCACGGATCTGAGGGCGCTTTCTCCTATAGCTTTACACAAGTATGTGAATGTAGGTGTATAATAATATATGTTCATGGCTATCTTCCACTTGACTTGACCGTCGAAGTTAACTTCAAGCGCGACGAAGCTGGTCTTATGGATAATACCATCTCTCTTTCGTTTTTTTTTTTATACAAATCACGCGGAAATGCGAAAGGTGGTGGCTTTAGGCCTATATTGCAAAATATTTAATTTGTGCGTAATATAACATCAAAGTGAGTGAAAATTAATTCATTTAGTGACAGGGCGGGCTAGCGGGACGTCGCGATATTGCACTCGGTCGTAGCTATCAAGAACGCGTTGTTATTCGAACATCATCCGAACATGCGAACATCATTCAAAGAATTATGCTTTGAAATTGCAAACTTTGCATGAAATTTTCAAAATTGTCAATATTACGTTTATACGAAATTATGAATGGTAAGTCTTAATTTTTACGAACTAAATGATTTTGTTTAAATACAATTAAGAGCGGCGTTTTGCTCTTATTCAAAAACCAGTGTGATTATACAGTACGAGCAACGAGTCGAGTGTCTCGAGGCTCAAACGATGGAAGTTCAAAAACAACATTGACAACTTCGCCGATGATAACTCGCCATGTATGCTTCCCCGAAATTTCGGGGTAGTGCATATGCTAAGCCGGTCGGAAGGTGGGAATCACGTTGACATAGATAATACCAAAATCAAACTTCATGAACATTATTTGCATGCAAGGCAGTGTGTGGAAACAGAGACTATATCTCCCCTATGAAGTTTTACTGAATTTTAGTTTCGTCACAGTCCTCCATGAGGGACTGCGGTTTCATGAAGGTTATTGCATGGAGGTAGAAGTCTGACACCACTTGGTAGTTGCGATGCAACATCGGTACAACAGCACTGAAAAGACGCTTCGTCATGCCAACACCTGGCACCAAAGCTGAAAATTGTCGTTAGTCCAGTCACTTTAGGGTTTAACCTAGGACTAATTGCAACAGAAATTATTTCTTCACCATGACCTTTGGAAAGGTCTCACATAATGACATACTAAAAGTATAGGAAAATCTAAGGGGTGCAAATTGGTTAAATTTGCATATATTCAAATTAGCTATATATTGCCTGTAAAATGACTGCTATACTCACATTTTGGACATGTAAACTGAATTCAAATGACTTTTTTCATTGCAACATAATTTAGTAAGGTTCAACAAATTATTTTCTTAATGTCCCTAACAATAAATATCATGCAAATTACCTAATTTGCATATATTCGCAGTTTTTCCATTAAATTTTCCATTAAAATTAATGTTTAGGCTCATATATAAACTAATTTTTTCTCTATGAAATTGTTAAGGTTTTGCAAGAATTATCAATTCCATACCAAAAAAATATGAGATTGACCTTATTTACCTGGCAATTATTTTAATACAAAAGGCCTAATTTGCATAATTGAATACAATATGACTACAATAGCTTCCATTGACATTTTCTGGTCTTTCTAAAATGCAATGAATAAAGAAGAGTTTCAGAGCATTGCTGTTTAAATAAAGGTAATCAGAATATTTTCTTTGGATATTCTTCTTTCTTTACGACTTTAAGGTTATTCATGAAAAATCATTGGACGTGTTCAATTTTTTGGACATCCATTGTCAATAGTTCAGTCATTTTCTCCTACAACATGTTCTATTGCAGTAAAATTTTTGAAGGAATTTGTCATGCTTTTGGTCACTATTTTCAATGACGATGGAAATATTCAGTTACTAATAAATGGTTCACCACACTTAAAAGTTGTGCCTGTGAATCATCTTTCTCATTATTGAACTATTGATTAGTATAAATACGAACATCATTTGAATCACCATGATGATGGTCATTATCATATCATAAATTTCTTCCTTTTTCTCCCTGTTCACATCTTCCTGTAGGTTTGTTCATTTGTTTACAGCCTGAATCCTTTCGTTGACAACAGAAAGTCTAGATTTGTTTTCTGCCGGGGTTATTGAGGCTGCTGCAGTTCATTGTAGAACCCATAAAATGGGGGAAGGGCAACTCAATGAAAAGATGTGAAGCCAGGGATATAATTGTACAGTGTATCATATCAGATCTTAGATGTGCAAGTATCACTCATGGGGCTGTTTATGTAATGCACTTTCCATTTGCAGATTATTAGACTTTTGAATCATTGCCAATAAGATCGATCATTCAAGGAATTGACAGTCTGGCCAATCTGAGGTGAGACTTCCAAAAGTTTGAAAATACAGGATGACCAATTATATGATAATTTGATGTGAAAAAATTGATATTTTAATTGATAAACTCGTTAACGGCAGCTTCTGTGATGCAAATCCCTTCACATTTTGGTTTCTTGTTTCACGGTTATAAAAATTAGAATAAGCAGCTAGACCATGTAAAATTATGAAAAGTATCTAGATTTGCTTTTACAAGACTGATTTAGATTATCATGTTTCAGTTAACAGATTTTTTTTAGTTTTTCCTTAAATGCTTTGGCTGTTTACTGTCTCGCTCTTTAGTCCACTATATGACTTTATACTATTTTCAATTGTCGTCTTCAAGAAATTTGAAAATTTTGAGAAATGCAGTGTCATTTGATTATCGTAATGTCTTTCAGCTGTTTAAGGAACAGCTGTGCTCATTACATATTTCATAAGGCAGTATAGTATAATAATTGTACCTCTATATCATCATGATCATTATAATTGTATTTCTATATCATTATTATCCTAAATTTCTGTACGTGGCATTAACAGGCAAGTTGCACACAGTCAAACTAATATCTGATTTACCAGTGACCACATAACCTGGTCTTTAATTACATTTTACCAACATTTAAAGTAATACCGGTAAGGGTGAACATAGAAGAAACCATTAGAGCTGAAACACAAATTTTCTTCAGCCCCCCATAGTACAAAGCTTTTGACATTTGGACTAGCATTTTGGTATGTATTAAGATAATCAAAATCCGCCAGAAAGTTCCACATATCATTGAAACGAACTATACGAATCAATCATCGTTTAGTTTCACAGGGCTTTTCATTCTGTATGCCCTATTAGTATATAATCATTACAATGAGTTAAAATACACAGAAAATAGATAATCATGTCAATTTTTTGTAATGAGCAAAATGTTCATTCAAGTTGTAAAATGATCATCTTTCGACAGGAAGTACTTAAAGTAATTATAACTTAAATAAGTAGTGTCTCTTAATGTAACTTCTTATTTTACTGATAATATAATTAATTAAATAAGTTGACGTCAATTTGAAAAATTAGAGAAAATTATTTTAATCATCATATAGGATTTATGCACACGAGGAATCGTTCAAAAATAGGTAAAAAATATTTAGCAATTTTAGTAAAAAATTCCAATCTCTCTTTACGATATAGTATAACATTTCAAGTTTCAAGTATTACATCTAGAAGAATGTAGGCATCCTTTACGATTAGCCCTGTTGCACAATGTAGATTGTATTAAATTTTGAATATACCTTTCCTTGGACTTTTTAAATATTTATGGTCACATGTTCCAATTAGAAAACGGAAATGACATGGTTGATTTAATAGGCTAATGCAAATAAGAACTTTTTTTATTGCTGTAAGATATATTTGAAAACATTGCCTAAACTAAAAAGACAAAAATGATCTTACATAGCCTCTTAAATCACTTTCGTAAATCAGCAACAGATTTGTATAGCAGCTATGACCCATTTACCATTTGGGTAAATTAGCTGTCTTATGCACAACTTCATTAAACTTGGGATATGTAATTTCCATGACCCTGCTAAAATTTACAATAAAGAAATAGTTTTAATGATCTTGCTTGTTTTTAACATTATATATAGTCAAATATAGGTCAAAGAAAGGGAAACGTAAAGTGGTAGAAGGGGCACATTGCAGTTATGTAAAATGAGGAATCTTAAATGATATGATTCATTGCCTACACACAAAAACTACATTAAGTCATCCAATTGCTTGAATAAAATGTCATTTTGCTCAATATATTTTAAGAAATCTATTAATAGCAACGATTTTGTTCTCATGACTGAGTGTAACATTTATTCAGATTATGCACTCTCTCACCTCTTTCTCTTAGAATTTACTAGTCATTTTGTTTGTCGTTCTGGGACCCTCATGAAATACACAGTGAAAACATACGGTTTACTACTTTTTGTGTAGATTAAATTTAATTTTTTAAGTGAAATCCAGTGAAAAGTGAAACACAGTTGCAGCCATACTTGATTTATGCAAATTAGGAATATTTCTTGGGCGATAAAATATATTCAAAAATATTGCGTGGACAAAAAATAAGATAAATGCATACATTACTCGAACATAATGTCGCGTTTTTTTTTCAATTCAATATGCATATTTCTTTTATCAGTGAATGTATTGCACCCATTATCCGTTTATATCTATACAAATTAGGTAATGTTATACCTCTTAGATTGTATTGGACTTTTAGTATGTCATTCTAGGACCTCTCTAAAATACACAGAGAAAAAATAATTATATTGCTGTCAGAAGTAGCTTAAAATAGTTATTAATTAGGGATATGCAAAGAAAAGCTAAGTGTTGTGGCGGCCATATTGGATTTTTGCAAATGAGGAATGTATTTCTATGGCTGCAAAATATTTGCATCCACATTGCCTAAACCAAAAAACAAGGCAAATAAGCCAAAAACCTGCATAAATCATGTTTAGCCAAATATTTAAGTAGAAAAATTCTTTCAGCACCAAGTTTGTAACCATAATCTTTTTACATTTATGCAAATTAGGCATTGTTTACATTTGTAGGTTTTACTAGGCTTTTAGTATACCTTTGTAGGACCTCTTTGAAATACATAGTGAATAAATTATTCTATAGCTGTCAGAAGTAGCTTAAAAATAGTTATTAATTAGAGAAAAACAAAGAAAAGTGAAGTGTTGTGGCGGCCATATTGGATTTATGCAAATGAGGAATATTTCTATGGCGACAAAATATTTCCATCAACATTGCCTAGACCAAAAACGAGGCAAATAAGCCAAAAACCTGCATAACATATCATGTTTAGCCAATTATTTTTAGCAGAAATATTCTATCAGCACCAAGTTTGTAACCATAATCTTTTTACATCTATTCAAATTAGGCACTGTTTACAATTCTAGATTGTACTAGGCTCTCAATATGTTATTCTAGGACTTCTCTACAATACAAATTGAAAACATTTTTCTATTGCTATCAGTAGTAGCTTAAAAATAGTTATTAATTAGAGAAAAACAAAGAAAAGTGAAGTGTTGTGGCGGCCATATTGGATTTATGCAAATGAGGAATATTTCTATGGCGACAAAATATTTCCATCAACATTGCCTAGACCAAAAAGGAGGCAATTAAATTTGTTGAAACCACATTTGATGGATATCAATGGATTAATGAAGCATGAAAACGTATCGAAATTATTCTTCTGTAAATGATTTACGTGCTTTTTGGAGTACGAGGCGCCATCGGTGATTTACACAATCACCGATGATTTCAGAGATAGAACAGCTAGGAAGGAAATGTTTAGAGAGGAATTTTTAATATATATATAAACATATATATAATATATATTAAAAATTCCTGTCTTTATACATTTCCTAGCTGTTCTATCTTTGAAATAAGGGTGATAAGTGTAAATTATTTTTTTTTTATATTTGATGCCTCGTACTGGATAGCTCTCTTTCACGTTGTTACCTCCATGGTTTATGGAGGCATAAACGTTACCGGCGGTACCTATTGATTTTGGAAAGTCCCCTAAGCTAAAAACAGTGAGAGTGACTGTCACCGAAGGAAGACCATTTTCACGAAAACAAGGATGCGAGTTGTCGTTGAAAGGCGATCAATACCAATATCCCCACTCTATTTTACTGCAGACGTGCCTTCAAAATGACTCAGCTGAAACAGTTATGTGACCATCGCTGATTTTTTTCCAAAGGGATATATATCACATTATAATCATATCATTTCAAACCAATGACCACTAAAGTATGAATTACTTAGTTCTGTTGGTTTAGCGTCGCTTTCGATTTTAAAAACTTCACTGAACGAAAGCGGCGAACAATGATCGTTTCCTTTCTCCCTGATTCTCCTTGTCTGTCCCTCTGTCCCTCTGTCTCTATCTCTACATACACAGTCGCTGTCACACAGAGAATCTATCTATCTACCTATCTGTCTGTCTGTTTACCTTATGCTATTTCATAAGTTATGCAAATGGCAAATACTGGTCGAAAGGTTTTATAGGTCGTTTCTTTGTGAAAAACTCGGAATGAATCACTGGAAGAAACGGGAATGCGAAATGCATTGCGTGGTCAACTTCCGGTTCGCCTTGTCTCGAGACAAAGACGATCTCGCTAGTGTGAAGCAGTGCCGTTCTGAAGATACACAATGTTTTATTCAGATCAGAAGACATTCCTGACCCACTGCCGTAAGTGGGATTCAAAATTATGGGTTTAAATTTCCGCTCCTGCTAAACAAATGCATCTCCTTGACGTGTACACATGGTAAAAATAATCCATCTTTATTCCTAAGTTTCTGCAAAAGAAATTCAGCATTGTTCTAAAGTGAAACTTTCATCATGACACACCACAATAATATCAAGAGATCATTCAGAAAACGAATAATGATTTGGTCATGTGATCATAGCCTGGCAGTTCCAGAAAATTATCTGAAATATTGATTGCGTCCATTTTCTCGTAATCCCATGGAAATTTGAAAAGTTGAAATAAACAATCTGCCTAGTTGTCGTTCTGGGGCCAAGGATATGGTGAACAGAAGAACGAGCGTTTGCTTCATCGCTTGCTAACACTCCACCGTGTTGAAAATAATCTGCCATGGCATAACCAACGCTGAAGTCAAAACGTTGAAATACAGTGCCCATTGACATAGATAGTGGACCGATGTTTAAGTTTTTTAAAAGTCCAGGGTGTGCAGCGTCCAAATATCAGAAAATAAAATCTTCCGGGAATACCGATGTTACTTCACTACATTGCAAGTTATTGATGCTATGCTCGGGGAAGTGTTTTAGCATTCACAGCCATTGTCCCTCTTTTGTGGAGGGATCGTGTCACAGCAGAACAAGGTCGATCGACACTCTTTAGCAACAGTAAATTGCGCACCTGCACACGTCAATGAGATGAAAACCTGACTTTTACTAGTATTTTACGGTTGGGAAGTATGCCCTCACGACAAGCACAGTTTAGATATCAAGAAAATTCGAAAAAAGTCCAAGGAAATATGCCGTCTAAATTTTCTCCTGTGGTACTGTTTGATGCGGACCATCGCTAGTGCAGTTAGTCAGTCAAAAATAAAGTCGCAATCTTACACCATGGAGCCAGAAACGTTTCTAACTCCATGCTTACACCGATACGTTGTACCACTGTATATGCCGTTGATTCATGTCTAGGTACACATGCTCAAGTGCCAATGCACTCTTGCATTGCGGATTCAAAACCGGTATCGATCTTTTCACTGTGACAGTCCCTCCACCAAGCAAGAGACTGTGGTCAACCCATGGAGGTAAGGGTCAGCCACAGTCCGTGTGTTGAGGGATTAATCAAGGTTGAGCATATCATGGACCGCATTGCCATAATGATGGCCAGAAAATTAATCGTCAATAATCCCCTCATTAGGGACTGGACATAAATTACAGGGGGGGGGGTGGGCCGGTGTTTTTCGAAAAACCGCTGCGTAAAAAATAGTGACCCTTCAAAAGTTCATGCACAAAAATTAGTGACCCTCCCCTTATCCGTGCATGAAAATAAGTGACCCTCCCCTGTTACTCAATACCCCCCCAAAAAACCCGCAATGTGTAAAGACCCCCTTCTGACTTGCTATACTTTTAAGTCGCCCTCCCGAAAGGAAGACAAAATGTGGCCGATATAACGCGTTGTCCAAAAATATCAAATCATATGTGTGTTATTCATGTAAATGTACTTTGCTTGAAGTGGCAGGTAAAAAGTGCATGCCTGTACAAAAAATGTAATTTTTAGATTTTATCGATAATGTTGATTCACTATACATGTAGTCGACTATAAGAAAACTACGAACGTGTATTTTCCAGTATAAAACTAGCTATATCTGTTCATATACAGATGTTTAATAACTGATATAGATATACTTGATTAGCATGGGTTGTTTACAAGTGCACATGTGAACAAGATATTTGATTTTGGAATTTCTGTCAAAATGTTGATTCACTATACATGGGAGTCTATGACAAAACTATACATGGGAGTCTATGACAAAACTGTCAAAAGATTTTCAGAATTAAAATTTGCACTATTTGTGCATATATGGACCCTGAATAATTGACATAATTGTGCTTGATTAGAAGAGGGTGGTAAATGTGCATCTGTGTACATAACTTTGTTTTTGGAATTTCGCATAAAATGTTGATCCACTATACATGGAGTCTATACATGGGAGTCTATGACAAAACTGTAAAAAAAAATTTTCAGAATTAAAAATATGCACTATTTGTGTATATATGACCCTGAATAATTGACATAATTTGCTTGATTAGAAGAGGGTTGTAACACATGCATCTGTGTACAATAACTTTGTTTTTGGAATTTCGCTCAGTGAAATGTGGATCCATTATACATTGTAGTCTATGAAGAAACTATGAATAATTTTTTTTAAATACAAAACTTGGCAAATCTGTGTATTTATGTATGCTTGATTATTGATATTTATGTTCTTGATTAGTCTAGAGTGGTTACAAGTCCATGTGTGTGCAAGAAATTTGATTTTGGAATTTCACCGAAATGTTGATTCACTATACATGGCAGTCTATGGTGAAACCCTATAAATAATTTTTTCCATTACAAAACTTGGTAAACCTGTGCATTTATGTACACTCAATTATTGGTACTAATGTTCATGATTAGACTAGAGTGGTTTCAAGTCAATGGTTGTGCAAGAAATTTGATTTTGGCTTATCACTTAAATGTCGATTTACTATACATGGCAGTCTATGATGAAACTGTGAATAATTTTTTTCCAATACAAAAATAGGAAAATCTGTGCATTTATGTACACTTGATTATTGGTATTAATGTTCATGATTAGACTAGAGTAGTTTCAAGTCAATGGGTGTGCAAGAAATTTGATTTTGGAATTTCACTTAAATGTCCATTCACTATACATGGCAGTCTATGATGAAACTATGAATAATTTTTTTCCAATACAAAACTTGGTAAACCTGTGCATTTATGTACACCTAATTATTAGTATTAATATTCATGATTAGACTAGAGTGGTTTCAAGTCAATGGTTGTGCAAGAAATTTGATTTTGGCATATCACTTAAATGTCGATTTACTATACATGGCAGTCTATGATGAAACTATGAATAATTTTTTTCCAATACAAAAATAGGAAAATCTGTGCATTTATGTACACCTAATTATTAGTATTAATATTCATGATTAGACTAGAGTGGTTTCAAGTCAATGGTTGTGCAAGAAATTTGATTTTGGAATTTCACCAAAATGTTGATTCACTATACATTGTAGGCTATGAGGAAACTACAAATAACTCATAGGTTATCTGATCCTAAATTGTTATTCAAAATTGTTCGACCTGAAGCTTCCAGTTGTTATTGATGACACTGTGCACTATTCTGAACAGTTTGTATTCTGTCAATGTCCTCAAAAAATTAAAAAATGTACATACAGCGACATGAACGTTTGACACCGACCTATATCCAATGTATTGTCAATGAGAGAATGATGTCAAATAAGTAATCTCCCAAATTGTTATTGAAAGAGTCATTATAGGGGACAGTTATGCACAATAGTGTTGAATAAGTAGAAATCATGACAACTTAAATCAATGTGGCTGCTTGGATCATCAATACATTGTTTATTATACCTGAAATTTGCGCCCGAAGGGCGCGCCGAAAATGGTAATGGCAGAAAATGAAAGTGCCAGGAGGTATTTTTTCTTTTTTCAGTATTCCATAACGTGCACATGCAATTTCAGCTTTGATGCATGAAAAAAGGTGACCCTCCCCCATAGGCTTGCACAAAATTTATGACCCTTCAAAAATGCTTGCGCGAAAAATGGCGACCCACCCCCAAAAACACCGGCCCACCCCCCCTGTAATTTGTGTCCAGTCCCTTACCTAACACTGTGAGCAAACTAATGTCTTTACTCTTTGTCGCGAAGTACACACCGGTGGCGCTTTTCGCATCTGATTGACAGGCTTTAATAGGTGTACGAGTTATCATCGGCGAAGTTGTAATGAGGTGCAGTTCAGGAAAACTTATCCACAATATGAATGCACATTAAGATAACTTCCATCTTCAAATCTAGTGAAAATTTTGTAAACCATCGTCGTTATTGGAGAATAAAAAGACTTTTCTCATTTTTTTTGTAAACGGAATACTCACGAAGCAATTGTTCGTAGAAGACTATATTGTGTTGAGATAAGTGCCTTTATCATACATGCATGATCAAGAATGTGAAACACAGAAGTGATTCATCGATGAAATACTTCAACGAGTTAGTAAATGATTCAGAAGAACATAATTTTACTTACTGACTTTCTCACAGATATAGTATGCTCCACTTCCGTCAATTGCACAATTAATTTTATCCCAAACATATCCTAAATGCCTGTGTAGACAATACAAAACATTCTTTTACAATAAACTACTTCATGCGTGCTCAGTATTTTTAGCCTTAAACTATGAACTTAATCAAAAGACTGTTAATTATTACACCATTAAGTCCTTTGTGTATTCATGCATGTGGTTTATTCCTGCAAAGCATGTTCATTCGTAGGTGTACGCATATGTATATGTATATGATACAAAAACACAATGCAATCATAAAGGAATCCATGACCAACTGTACACCGAACAAGCTACAGACAAGTGTGTGTCCACATGAATAGAAACTCTAAAGAGACACAGGTATTCACTTTTATGGGATAAGAGGTGGACGACGTGACAACAGTGAATAAGAAGTTAAATAATCGCAAAAAGACTCAAATAACGCTCTCGAGAGGAAAGGAAATATAAATTGAAATAAATTGCTTAAACAACTACATAGGAACAATAGTGATGTGTTAAGATATACAAACAGTATATGTACCAAGAATAAAACGGCCATTTGCAGTATTAGATAACATTCGTCGTCCGAAAAATATTCTTTGTGCGTTCATAGACCTTACGACGACATTCTTGTAGGAAGTAACACGAGTGCGAGTGAATTACAATGAAAACCCCACAATATTGGTCAGCAACCTCTTAATATCATGAGGCCGTAGGCCTAGTTATGTTCACAAGCTTCCGACTAGAAGGTATGAGGGTGTCCATTGTAAACACCACAAAGAGCTCTAAGTCCTATTTACAGCAGAAATATTATCGATTTCAGTATTAAATTGGTCCTGTTGGCAGATACCAGTAAACTGTAACATAGTATATGACAATCAATGCAATTTTACATATGAATCAGTGGAGGCATGAGAAGAAAAGATCTCCATAATATTATAGCATTTGGTCAAGTAAGGCAGTAGTATAGGAAGGCTGGGTCTTGATGCGAAATCGTTAAGAGTAAACAATTCAGCCCCTTTTTAATGTGAGTGGCAAGGGGTCGGGGAATAGAGGGAGGGGTCTTGACCTCTTGCCTCTATTCCAAAATCCCTTGGGCGCAGCAGCCTTTCTGGAAGAATCCTTTAGACATAGATGATCATGCAAATAGTAATATAAAGCAAACATGAAAATAAAAAACCAACGCCGGTGGCTTAAGCTGAGCTCGACAGAGTTCAGTGACGTGGTCGGAAGTGCATGGTTAAGTACTACACTATTCACAACTTCAAGGTCAAGAGACAGTCGTGCAAGAAGCCATGCTATGGCTGTGGGAAGGGGTGACGGATAAACTTTCACTTTGTAGTTGGTGAGGACACAAAAATGTGTTTAAGATGCTGCTGTACTGAAAGCAAAAGGATTTGCATGGGAAAAGCAGGGAGGATATAAAATGAAGTCAGTCAGGTTACGGGCATTTATCTTTATTAAGAGTAAGGTGAATGGAAAAGGCAAGGAGTAGTGAATAGTTAAGGATATGGCAAGAGCAGAGAGACTTTGAGGGGAAACAGAGCTTGTACTCAGGTGACGGACATTTTATCTCCACAGGTTGGTGTTAAAGGGTCAAGTTAACGATGTGGTGCATAAATATAGTTCTGGCTGACCAAGTTCTTCAGCTTCGGGATCTCAAAATCCACCATACGTATCATGCTTTTCAGATCTACCTGCGGAGCTGCCAGATGGATGTTGCACTAAGGCCTCGTCTTATAGCTGACCTCTGAGCTTTCTTGGATGGTGTACGACCTCAGATAAGCCAGAGACTCACCAAAGAGGTTCGGGACCAGGGGGGGGGGGGGCTGAAGGTCCAGTTGGCGCTGAGGGTCTGCATTGGGCTAGACAAACAGTTGGTGCCCAAGATCACTCAGAGCCCGTGTTCCACTACAGGCAAGACGTGCTCCTACTATATAAAAGCCAGTGAGGTTGATGACGTGCTAGATTGAGTCTTCCCAACTCTCCTGGAGACATCGGAAAAGTGAACACAGATGGACTCAGCCTGGGTGGTCGATAGAGGTACCACTCTCTGGCTGGACATCGCTAAATGCTAGCTAGTGAGAGGTGCGTTTTACATCTCACTACCAGCAGCTCTCAGAAATAAGAAGGCTATCATTAGTGTAAAATTCAAAGGTGACAATTGCCTTCACTGGATGCTCCACTCGGTTTTTGTTTCCTGCAAAGATTCATGTGCACAGTCCATCCATGTACCCAATCAACATTAGCTGGATAAGGCCTTCGTAGGGTTGATGCCCTCACCCCTTTCCCAGATTTGTGAGGTGGAGAGACAGTGTGGCCTTGCAATAAATGTCTCTAGATGAGACGATGCGCCATCATCCTTCACATCAGCGAGCAGCCAATTTGAATGCCCCAGATCAATGTGCTGTTGATTGCAGCTGCTGGGAAATGCTAGTACACTGGGTTAAAGACTTCAATCAGTTACTCGTCCAAGAAACAAGCCAAACATGTACAAACACTTCTGCATATGCCGCCTCAATGGTTCAACCAGACAGAGCCTGCTTGAGATGCACAAGCTTGACTGCCAGGGGATTGGAAAGACGTCAATGAGGGCCAAGATGCCAGAATAGGGTAAAAACAAGCTCATGCTTGAGAACTACCAAATGGAACTCCCCTACCCCTTTGTAATCTACACTGCTTTAAGGCCCTGATCACTAAGGTGGAAAGCCCTTAGCTCAACTCACTGCAACTAACACACAGGTGACCAATCGTTACGAGCCCTACAGCTTCTGCTACGTGGTTTGTGCGCAAAGATAGCACAACAAATTCCCTTGTGGAATACAGAAGACCCAACGCAGCAGAGCACTTCCTCAGAGCTGTCCAAGAAAAGGGGCACTTGATCAAGGCATTCCTGACTGCCCAAAGGTGGCCCTAAAGGACTGGCTGGCCCATCGCTCCATCAAAACCTGCCAGGTATGCTGAAAGCTGCTCGACGGAGACACTGACCATGACAACTTCTATATGTAATAGAGAGTACTACAAAGCCAAATATTGATTGTAATCTCAAGCGTGGCTTAGCTCCAAAACCATGACCATATCTTTCTTCCATTACCTGCAGGGGTATAACTCCTTTCTGCTGGTTATACAGTATGTACAGTATGTAAAACACTGTGGTCCGGAAGGGTGCCTAAATGCAAGGTACTCCGCAAAGCATATTTCATACCTGAAAGAGCTTTTAATCAGTCACTTTTGATGACAGCGAACATTGTATCAATTATTTTCAGAAGTATCGATCAAAATCTGCACGCGTGCTGCTCGTGTGTCCAGTTCATCAGTTCATGTCATGAATTTGTCCACAGTAGCACTTATATATATATATATATATATATATATATATATATATATATATATATATATATATATATATATATATATATATATATATATATATATATATATATATATATATATATATTTAATATTTTGACTTATATACCATAACACCCTTTGGTTTGTTGTAGAAAAATGAAAAGACGACATTATTTACAGTTTTGGTAATACTCTTATATTTTAGCATGTTTTGGCACACTTTGCCAAGCGCCATTATGACCAAGGGATATGCGAGTGAGCAACAAAACAATGTATCAATTTTCGATAAAAGAATATCGATCGATAACTTCACTAATCGATTATACTGGGGTCTCTGCGCCTGTTCGCCTCCGTTCTGAGTTATTTTTTTTAATTTACTGCAATTTTCGTCCTTCATTTTCACCCATAGTTCATGTAAATTACAACAACCTAACAGTTTTTGGTCTGTACGACTTAAGGCACGCTGATTTAAATGCGTCAATTTAAGACCCTAGTTCTGCACATGTAAACGCCGTCTGATCGTCATTTTATTGAGGGAGAAGTATATTTTGGTGATCAGAATAAATACAATGCTAATAAAATAAGTTTTGTCAAGAAATTTAAAAATCTAAAACACAGGAATTGTGTATGTCAACTGAAGGATCATCGCGCAAATTTCTACTGTCATTAGTTCAGAATAGAGGAATTTGTACCTGAGAGAAGTGTACAATCTGTTCGCTACATTAGACGCCATTATTTTCTATTGGAACTTGAGCTTATTCGCCACATCACAAAATGAAAAGTTCATCTAAAAAAAAGTTTAACTTTTTTATGTCGCCATTATTTCGTACAATATTTGAGGCTACACATCTCATGTGGGTTAACTAAAACTCTATAGTTTTATTTTTTTTTCGTTTTTGTTGTTTGCTGTCTTTTCACCTATTTTTGCATGAAAAATACCGCTTAGGATTTTTTTAATTCCTTTATGGAATTCTCACCAGAATATCATAATGGGAAGGGCAACATATAAGGGGAATGGAATCTGCAACTCTTATATTAATATTTAGTTGTGCAGAGAATACATTATGCATAATTTCAACATTACATGGAAGGTGGATTGAACTCTCTGTTCGCGTACTCGACATTTGTGTGGCGAAAAGTTGGAACACTATTATTGCCTAAAATGGGGAGCCGTTGGACCTCAGTGAAATGTTTCTGTCGCGTATGTTCCTCTACTTAGAAAAATGCTTGATATACGTTAAGTATATTTACGTATATTGACGTATGTGGAACACAATATTAATTGTATGTGTAATGTATATCTTTGTATATGGAACATTTAATACATTGATATGCATAGTGTATATATATGCAGATCATAAGTATATGTAAGGTAGATCTTTGCACAATAAGTGTATACTGTACTTTTGCATTTATTAGTATACGTATTTGACACATGTACAGAATCAGTATATGTGTATATATTATTGTATATCAAGCATTTTGCCCATGACTTGTCCATGTACTCAAACTTCCAAGTACAGACTTAGAACATTACATCATTGCTATCAAGGTTAACACTGTTCTAGTTAAAAGTAGTTTAAATTTACTTCTAAAACCAGCGCTGGAAATCAAGATGACCTTGACTTTTCCAAGTTATCCCTTCCAGCCCTTGTCGTAGGCGAATTATCGATCTGTTTCCATAAGGAGCCAGAGAAACACCAACAGAGCAGAATAGAACACCTGATAGACCTTTCCCATCTAGCTGCAATCGACACCTGGTCAGACGTTAGGCAATATCATCAAGAAGTTCTGCAAGCTATTGAAAGAGGACAGTTCTCATGGACCTCAGAATTTTCAAGCCTCGAAGCAAGATGCTTGCATACCAAACTAAGCAGAGGTCACCAAGTTCAGATACTGTGCAACTATAAAGTGAACAAATTTAAGCATTCCACGTATCATCCCAACGAATACGGTGAAACTGAACATCATATTTGTTGTCCTTGCTCTTCATACGGAAGGTACAGTCACATCACCCTACCAATACCTGTCCTCACAAAGCCACAGAGGGATCAGGACTAATTGTTCATAACCATCAATATAACTTCACTTTAGAGACTGGCTTATCTATATCAACCCTTGTGGAAAGCCAAAGTCCACAGTAGACGAGAGAAGATCTATGGACAGTCTGCAAAAGACTTTATGTAGATCTGCATTAGGGTTCGATAGATGAAGAGCTAAAACATTTTGTCGACACGAAGATTTGTCTACAGATATTGTCCACATGAGGCATAATTATGTCTACAGTTTGCACCAACTTCATAAATGCTGGATCAACACTTGATGTACCATCCAATCTAAGAGAGTTTTATCTACAAAGTTCACTTAGGCAAACACAGAGCCAACAACTTCTACTTCAAAAGCACAAACTTGTCTACCCGTCTTAACTGAATCTTCAATTATTTATACAAAACTGGAGCTTGCTCTACGTACTATGTCCAACAACCAAATCCCTTCAAATCCTATCAAACAGCGGGCTCCATGGCAAAAGGCGTCAGAAAAAAGACAAGACGTTTACATACTCTACAACAATAGAGAAAAAATTAGTTAATTGATTTTTCACTAAAAGTCATTCCTGTTTAGAGCAAGGAACACACATGCAAATATCACGAGGATTGAACTACAGTCTTGTGGTACTAAAGTTGAAAATATAAAGATTTATCGGTAATTTATCTTTGGAAAAGTGACTGTAAAGTGAATCAAAAATTTTAAAAGAATAATAATCAATATATTTTCATTGATACTTTCTTCAGAAGACCAATACAGTTGCATATAATTCTAAGTTAACAACTGATTAACTTTAATTTTGTTCATCTATTTATTTATTTATTATTTATTTATTTATTTATTTATTTATTTTATTTCTCATCCAATTAGCGAACCCAATTTATATAATGAGGCAGTGGCCAGCTGACAGCATTGTAAAGGACAATCCCCTCATGCCATGTGCATCAAGCACAGACATTATGTATCTCTGGATTTATCACTAAAGGTTGTGTAATTTTGAAATAAAGTCAGTGATGTGCATGTGCAAAGGTATACATGCTTGATGCACACGGCATGAGGGAAGTGTCCCTTACAGTGCTGTCAGCTGGCCACTGCCTTCTCCGGAATTTTCAATCTGTAATCGATCATGGCATATACTATGGTATAGTAGAGCTTAATTTTGAAGGACGTGACTGGTGTTCAGCATGTGGGTAAATCGTGTCGGTCTTCCCAAAACAGATCCTAGCTGACACTTCAGATTATTTTAATATACATAAATCATGGGTAATGTTACCGCTACCATTGCGTACTTTCCTATAATTTTTGGTCTTATTTTTAATTGGTAGTCATTAAATTTTCCTCGAAACAGTTTATGTACATCTTTTTAAATTGAATTTACTGGTTCCAGCGTGCGAAATTCACGCTGACCCGATGGCCCGAAACCAGCTATTCCCAGGCTGGACCAGTAACTCCTGAAAGATGTCCTGCAGTTCCTAAAGACGTGGGCCAGTAACTTTCACTATATGGAAAGTAAGTTTACACAAACGTTTTGCTAAGCTAAATACCACACAAATTAAAATTATCCAGGGATACGAAATTTATTCTTTCACGAGATTTGCAAACGTGAAATTTCCAGGGTTTTCAAGGGCTAAAATAAAATTTCAGGGTTTTCAAGGGTTTTCCAGGACCACACGAACCCTGTGTCATGTACCTGCTAGTGATTTGCTGGTGCTGCCAATGAACTGCACACCATGTTCACTGAGCTGCTATTTGCAGCTCAAAGCTAATTATATATGCACAAAATCAGACAAAATGTTGACATCTGCAAGTTGTCTTATATGTCTGAGCAGCGTGCGAAATTCACGCTAGCCCGATGGCCCGAGACCAGCTATTTTCATGCTGGACCAGTAATTCCTGAAAGATATCCTTCAGTTCCTAAAGAAGCGGGCCAGTAACTTTCACTATATGGAAAGAAATTAACCCGAACGTTCTGCTAAGCTAAATACCAGACAAAATTATTCAGAGATACGAAATTTATTCTTTCAAGAGATTTGCAAATCGTGAAATTCGCAATTAAAAACTGAACAGACTGATCGGTACAGCATGTAGGCGAAAGACCTTACCTCACCTTTTCTCGCGAGGTAGTGGGCGCATTTCAATATGCTCCCCATTTGTTCGGTCGTGATCTCCTTGTGCCCATAAAAGAGTTATTGTTTAGCGTATGTCGAGGTAAAATAGATTTCCAGGACACCGCGACATTGCACTTTTGTATGACATCGGACATTTAACTACTAGACAACACAGTATCGAAATTAAAATTGATTTGTCAGATATGTGAGTTGGTGAAATATCGAATATAGGATATTTACCCACAGTTCTAGACAAGTCTAGGCTCGTACAATTTGAGTTAGAGTCGGACTATGGAAATCGGGCTTTGTTAGACAGCGGGGCCAGATCTATAAGGTATAGTGAAATCCCAAATATACATCTAATATTTACCCGCAATCTGACACGTATGGTATAATCGTCTAGTATCGAAATAAGAGTCGGATTGACGAAGTCGGGTCTGTCAAGATCTGTGGTGGTAAAATCTCTGATATACATTGGATATTTACCCGTGATTTGAAAGTCAAGAATCGACCAGAATCGATATTAGAGTCCCGAAATCGCCGATAGACTTCGGCAATTTTACATAGACCAGACGTGCCCGAAACATAAGGCAAGTCATTCCGGTATCGATATTAGAGTCCCAATTTCCAATAAATATAAAGTAAATATCTGTGATTTCACAGATCCGGCGTGTCGAGACACAAGGCAAAGTAATTATAAAATTGTATAGTATCGATTATTAGAGTCCCAAAAATCGCCGATATGTATCAGCTTGAGGTAAAATATCGGCAATTTCGCAAATCTGGTGTGCCGCAACAGAAGGCAAATCATTCTTGTGTCGTCTAATATCGATAGTAGACCCGATATATAGATTGTTATGTATGACAGAAATATTTTGGACGCTAAACTTCGAAACTAGAAAGTAAATGTCCGATATTTAAACATTGTGCAAAATCGCGCCTTCATTGTGATTTGAACTTGATGGCCATTTGCCTTGGTCGCCTGTAAAGATTACATTTTTGTGATTCGTCTTTCAACGTGGGTTTCGACACTTCGGTATTTTTTCTCTTCATCACTTGCCCATTTTTTTGTATTCCCTTTCTTGGATTTGATGATAGTCATCTTCCCTCAAAGAGGAAAAGCCAGAATCATTTTTGAAAGAGTCAACTATTGTAGTGACTCGATTTGCGTGTGATCCTGTGTTTGTAGTGCCAAAACTTATCCATCCCTGATCGGAGTTCTGGACGCTTAGCTTTTTCGTGTTGTGACATATTTCAACTTCAAGCCCACGCTTGTGCTCGTTTTCTCAATGTTAGAAATATTTGTTGTGAAAGTTTTTTAAGAAATACAAACGTTTATGTGTTTGTGTTTAACCTTTCACTGATTTCATATGTTTTGGCACTGAGATCAGTTGCCCAAACTTTTGGTTTTGACAATCATCATCATTCGCTTTCCTTTTAATAAATTAAAAGAAAGGAACAAAAGAGTTTGATGTTAGTATGTTGAAGTGGTGTCTTTTTATTTTTAATATATATATATATATATATATATATATATATATATATATCGTATATTCTATATTCATTTTTATATGTGTGTGTGTGCGTGTGTGCATACATTTGTTTGTATGTTTATTTGTTTATTTTTTATTTATTTCATTTTCTATGATAGTTTTTGTTTGTTTGTTTATTTATTTATTTATATTTCTGTATGTTGTTTATTTATTTGCATATTTGTATGCTTGTTTGTATGTTTGTTTGTTTTCTGGTTTTTTGTTTATTTATTTATTTCATTTGTTTGTCTGTTTGCATGATTGTTTGTTTGTCTTTCCTGCTTCCTTGTGACCACAGCCCTGCTGACTGATATAGGCAAAACCACTGGTTGCAATGCACAGTTTCTCCGCCTAAACAATCAATTTTTCATCCAAAAGCATGATCGATCTCCTATTTTGAGCACGCTCAATACACGATGTGCTAAGCTGTGCTTTAAAACTTACACAAAGCCCACTTTTCTCGCTCTATGCGATGGGACCATATCCGTATCAGACGGCATTGTGAATCTTGGTCTTTTCCATTAGCCTCGCACACAATAAGGCTCCCACAGTACACCAGAGACAAAACCGTTGATTGCAGCATGCAGTTTCTTTTGAGAAAACTGCCGATTTTAAATTCAAAATTGTGATCGATCCCAGTTTTCGAGCACGCTCATCTTGTTTTGATACACAATGTGCATAGCTGCGTTTTTAGACTTATGCAAAGCTCGCATTTCTCTCTCTGTGCGAGGGGACCATTTCGCGTCCGCCATTGTGAATCTCGTTCGATAGTCAGTAACGCTGCCCTGCTCCGCAGAGCTAGTCTAGAATGGGATGTGGAGTTGTGAAATGAAATTCAGAATAGCATACAGAGTTGTGGAATAGAAAACGGAATAACATATAGAGTTGTGGAAATGAAATTCAGAATCGAATGTGGCCTTGTCAAATGAAATTCAAAATAGCATACAGGGTTGTGGAATAGAAAATGGAATACCATACAGAGTTGTGGAATAGAAAACGGATTAGCATACAGAGTTGTGGAATAGAAAACGGAATAGCATAAAGAGTTGTGAAATGAAATTCAGAATCGAATGTGGACTTGTCAAATGAAATTCAGAATAGTATACAGAGCTTTGGAACAGAAAACGGAATAGCATACAGAGTTGTGGAATAGGATACGGAGTAGTGGGAGTGTAGTGGAATAGAAAACGGAGTTGCATATCAAGTTGTAAAATCAAAGTACTAAAGTACTAATATTGGCATGGATTAGACACCATAGAGATTCCCGCTTTACTACACATCGTTTTCACGACATTAGCCAACTTGTTTTGACCCATTGGATTTTTCTTGTACCAAATATGAGTGGTGGGGATGTAATTGATACTGAGATAAAGCAGACTGTCTGGAGTGTACATTTCTGGAGGACGACGGCTAGCGCATTGGCGATATGTCTTGACCGGGAAGCTGTTTATGGCATAGGGTGTCGCAAATATCTTAGGGTTAAACGATCGTGTTGAATTTCCTGCTTGCCCCAATCGCGTTTTTGTTTCCTTCTCGTTGAATTCGAGATATTCTTGGCCGCCGGCGGTTTTGTCCAGAATTTTATCACTCTAATTCAGTTGATGATTTTCTTGCCTGCCGCGAAAACCAAGCATTTTGTGTGTTGTTAGTCCACACTGCATTGAAGAGAGTCTCAGGGGTTGATCGGCCGATAACTTCCTTTTCAACGAGAATTTAGTCAGTCTGTCGGTGGCGTTTGGTTTGTTTCCCATTCCGTGCTTTTTCAGTTCTACTCTTTTGGCTGCGAGGCATTTTCGCGACTACTCGAACAACTTATCGCGTATGATGGAAAACCCGTAGCCGTTGTCTTGTAAAAAAAACCGATCAATACCTCTTTGATATTTGGTAAGAGTATTAGAATCATAGTCGCTGCCGTCCTTCTGGCGAGTCCTTAAAAACGCTGCCAGATAGTCGTCAAGCTCAGCAGAAGGGATGTCACATATTCGGAGGGTTTCGTTGGCCTCATACCATTCAGCCATAGCTGAAACTGTTTGCTAGCCGTGTTGGTGTTTCGCACAATTTTTTTTTTGAAGATTGACGAACTCCTCCCGGTCACTATCAGTAAACTCTACATAGCGTTGATGTTGTTGTTCGGGTTGGGGTGGTAAACTTTTAAAAACTTCTTCCGCAGCTAACAAATCTGACACACTGAAAAGTTCTTGTAGGTTTTCGCTGACAAACATGGTTGAGTTGCAAATTTGTTGTGATAGTGACCGTCTTATACCGGTGTCGTATGAAAATCATAAAATATTTGAGATGATAAAAATTATGTAAAATGAAGATCATTTTACTTCCAAATTGGTACGGTACATGCAAATGTTGTGTTTGTTATTATTTTCCTGAACGCATTTACCATGAATACATGATATTTTTGAAAGTTGAATTTGCCGGTCCTCCGATAGCACTTTTGCTTTTAGTCTGCGCGTCTGTACTTTAAATGCACGGACGGAATAGCTGGTCGGTCATCGATCTCTCAGTGCCTGTACAGTGTGATGCTCTGCTCCTTAATTTCTCAAGTAAGTTAATGCATGGGTGTTTGTACCCATCAAGCCCAAAAGTAAGAAAATGATCAGTTATCTTTAAAAACCACGCGATTTGATTGATATTTGGCCTAATTATTGGAATTATTGAATTCTTTAAAATTATGTCTGCCTAAATCTTGACGAGTTGAGTCACGTGACCAATCTGATATTTCCCGCCAAAATTTATGTCTTTATTAATTTTAATATTCCAACCGTAACCCGTTAAATTTTCTTGATTTTCTCTGCACTTTTGGAAACAACATCTATCATATTCTTTCAAAAATACATGGCACTTATGAAACTCTATCTATACTTCTCTCTGATATTCAAAATATTCATGTAAAACGTCAAAAATATTGTATTTGTGTTTTTTTGTGAAGAAATGTTATTCAAAATTCAATAATTTTGCATCTGCCACTAGTTCCAACACAAGTTCCTATCCCATTTTACATTAATTGGTCATAATATTTTAAATATTTTGATGTTTAACGGTTGGAATATTCAGTTATTTGCAATATACAATTTTGGCGGGAAAATAATAGATTATGGTCACGTGATCTGACTTAGGTAATATATTACGATAAATTTCAACTTAATCAAATGCAAAACATATTTTGGCAATTTTCAGAATTTTCTGACCAGGTCTGATTAAAAAGTATGTTCAAACTGATTTTACATGTATGTATGCCTATGCCCATGCATTAACATACCTGAGTTGTTCAAATTGGTAGCACTACTAGCACATTTATCCGATATCGACAGATGTGTTTTATTAGTTACCCCGCATTTCCCTATCCTTCAAAAACCGCCATTTTTGGAGATCGGACACAATATCGTAGCTTAAATCATAGACGGACACCATGGTTTGTTTTGATTAGGGCACCACGATGTAAGTAGTCCGGTATGCAAATCACCAGGGCGTATCAGGCTTTGTTATGCAAGTCATTAGGTCGTATCACTTTTTCATATTCAATATTCAATTGAAAGAAAGAGAGACGCGCTGATCATTCCTTTCATATGCAAATCAACAGGGCGTATTACTTTATTGACATGCACATCAACATGATATATCATGTCACTGAACTCAGTACAGACGCAAAACAGGGCATAGGTATATGATAATATAGCAAAAAGAATGTAGACATGAGCGTTTTATTAAGATAGAGTTAGTGCTTGCTATTACGTGAAAAAAGTGAACGTGTTTGAAGAGGTAGACCGTCTGTACTGCGGCAATTTGTAATATGACGCATTTTGTAACAACTTACGCAAAATGTAATAAGGGTATCAGCATTTTGTAATAAAATGGTCTACGCATTTTGTAATAAGGGTATCAGCATTTTTTAATAAAATATTGTTTACGCCATTTGTAATAAGGGTATCAGCGTTTTGTAATAGAACGCGTTTTGTAACATAAGTTAACGCACTTTGTAATAATTATAAGCATTCGCTGATATTGTAGGTATTTCAAAATGCTTTGTGGTTTCTGAATACGTAAAAATGTAATAGCATATACTGGTGTCGAGATTATATCTCACTACCAGTGCTAGGTTATCATAATAACGTCAGGTGAGGGGGGTCTGTTTTCAACTGATTCCCGGTATTAGGCGAACAATTATGAGTGTAATTGTTAGTAAAATAATCGTCCACTGGCGTTGGCTTCCTTATTTCAAGAGTCAATTCAACTTTCAACACTCTTACGAACGGTTCAGAACAAGTGATCACGTACTTCTACCAAATCAACCTCAGCGGGCGTTGTTCGGACAATATTAAGTCAGTTTAACTTTTTGTGAAACAAAATGTCAGGTAGCTGGAACTACATTAAGGTAACGACTCTGCTCTTTCCCTGAAACATTTTTTAAACTCATATTGCCCAGTCAAGTCAACAAGTCACCCCTAAATGTATTTTTACTTTCAAGTACGTGTAGCTGAAATTTATTTATATATGTATCCTTACTTGTAAACCAGAAATGGATCGCTTCTGGGCAAATAAATCCATATGTCAGTATGACGGTTCAAATTGATATAGGCACATCAGTCACATTTACTTTTTCAGACTCTTTATTTCATTCAAGACATCAGCTTACGTGGGAAAACAAGGCAACTCTCTACAGATTTACGTTTTATAAAACTGATCAAGTATACGTGATTGCTCATTGCACTGTTCTAAGTCTCCGCATTTTATCACAAGACGTTTCGTACACCTTTTCTATAAAGAGCCACTGAGTATTTTAGACAAAATAACCACGCACAGCCGAGTATATTCTTAAAATTTATATTGCACGTCACTTTTGTGACAGGAAACTGCTTTCTCATTGATCATGCTCTTCATTATCGGAATACCGCTAACTGAAGACGTGCTCTCGTTAGTAACATTTCAACATATATGAAGCGCGATGTCATGACATTTTGTTAGAAAAAGTGACTTTGACAAAAAACGGCCGATTAAAGTGGAAAATAAACGTACGAAAGGATGAAGTATTTTAAGCAACTTCTATACGTATGATATGTATTTCTCTTTTGTCGATGATTTACGATAATAAGAGGGGGCACGTTAATATATGAATGCTGACAGCTGATATTCATCAATATATACTGAAACAAATCATGGACAATGGCATAGTCCCCCTTGTAATTGGGAATTTGTCACTGGACGTGACTGAAATTGAAGTCGATATGATGTGCATGAAAAAAGGAATGCGGGTACCAAAGCCCTGTCTGTGACTGATGCCCTTATTGAATTGGATTGTAAACAAGTAGTGGCATAGGGCTACGTCCTTTGACCAAGTTTGACAGAATTAGGTATGCCATGCCCTACCTTTTTAAATATCAAAGTTCAAATTATATGCAATAAACTAGTTCAGGCATGTCTGAGTAATGGCTCTTGACATAAAAAAGTCAGAACACCAGGTGTGAACCAAAAATGTTCTCATGTTCAGTAAAGAAGAGACTTCCTATAATAAGCTATTGATACTGCTAAAATTAAAACGCCTTGCTTGACTGGTAAATCTTTGCATGATCGACATCTGTAACAAGTTTCATCAATTAAGTGCAGTCATTCAGAGTATAGATCTTTCATTACAAACATTGTTTCCCTATTCAGCAAATATGGGGTGCCACCCCCATCACAAAAGGTCATTTAATAAGTCGATAAATAATTCATCAGCAGGATGTCACAATTCAGTTTTACACTACTGGAAGATCAATATCTGTACGATGTTTCATAGAATTTGATGCAGGATTTCTGGACGTATAAAATTAATAAGGAAAAGTCATTAAATATGCAAATTAGCAATTAATTAACATTTTACTGATAAATGTAGTTACTGATAAATGTACTTATACACAGTTAAGCAAGATGAGCTCAGCATTATACCAAGTTTAAACAAATCTGAAGAAGTATTTCTTGACGTATCAGCCTAATTATTAACATTCATTGTGTGCAAATACGCAATTAATTGACATGATATGATTAATGTCTTCGCATGCTACTACAACACTTTGAGATCAACATCTGTACCGAGTTTTATCAAATTTGGTGCAATATTACTAGACATAGCACACTAATTAGGAAAATTCATTAAATATGCAAATTAGCAATAATTGACAAGAGACTGCTGATTGTCTTCATTAGCTATTACAACACTTTGAGATCAACATCTTTACCCAGTTTCATCAAATTGCTGTCGTTTTTCTGGACATATTTCCTTAATTACAAAATTCATAAAATATGCAAATAATTAGCAATGAAAAGACATGATCCTACTAACTGTCTTTGCATACTGTTACAGCTTTCATCACATTTGGGTGGTACCCTAATTAGTACCCTAATTATCAATATTCATCAAATATGCAATTTAGCTATTAAGTGACATAATCCTGCGAAATGTCTTGCAGAAAGTAACAGCTCTCGTATGTATACATCTGTTAGAAATTTCATTAATTTGAGTCAGTATTATTCGAAATATTAATGGATTTATGAAAATTCATAATGTATGCAAATTAGCAATTAATTGATACAATACTGACAAATGTCTTTATGTACTATTAAAGCTGTGAGTGACCGACATTTGTCCAAGGTTTCGTTATTTTGTGCTATCTCCTAAGAAACACAGCTCTATTTTCACTAATTATGCAAATTAGCATTAATTATGCGTGCCACACGTATGCTATAGTGCATTATCCTTGTACCAAGTTTAAAAGAAATTGGCCCAGACATGTCTGTGATATCGTCGTGGACGGACGGACGGACGGACGGACGAAACCCAAACCATAAGTCCCCACAGACTTCGTCCGGGGGGACTAATAAACACTGACGTGAAGCAGCACATTAAAATACTGAACGATAATTTATTTAATCATCTCATACACAAGGACGAAATAAAGCTCTATCAACAGACCTGCCACTTTTCCTTGTATGTAAAAGGTGACAATTATATCTACTGAGGCATGGTTGTGTTTTCTCAGATCTATTTCTTTCCCATTGTGTTCCTCTTTGAATCTACGCTATCTGCCAATGGTAAAATTTGTCTAGCCAACGAGCTAGAATAAGCTGCCCTGCAATACTATGATTAAGCTAAATTTAATTCACTATCCTACTTGTTATACCTGCTAAATATCTGCCATTATCATTAAATAGTAACAGCCATAGAAAGTTAGACAGACAGACCGACAGACAGATAGATAGATAGATAGATAGGCATACTCAGGCACTCTTTTCTCCCTCCATACCTCCCTCCCTCCCTCCCTACCAACATACATACATACATACATGCATGCATGCATGCCTGCATGCATGCATGCATACCTCCCTCCATACCTCCCTCCCTCCCTCCCTCCCTACCAACATACATACATACATACATGCATGCATGCATGCATGCATGCATGCATACATACATACATACATACATAAATACATACATACATACACACATACATACATACATACATACATACATACATACATACATACATACATACATACATACATACATACATACATACATACATACTCAACAGGTCAGATATACTTCCGCTTTAGTAGCTAAACTTTTTACCATGTCCACCCATGGTTAGCATCCTGAAATGTAAATCTATATTAGCTTTAATCAGGTTTTATTTATGTGAAATTTCCCTTACAGAGAGTACCCATATAGTACATGTACGATTATTTCGATTAAAAGTTTATTCGTTTACAGATTATTTCTGTTTGCTCTGAAGGGAAATGTAAAGTCTGCTTAAATTGTGAAACTATTCAATAGTTGTTTCTGCCCTGAAGTTTATGTGAATTTTTACTACATTCAGAAAGTTGATGATATTCTTATTGTTTGGTAGATTTAATGACATAGACGACTACATAACTACTACATTGTTGATCTGTTTTGTATCAATGTTCTGCAATGAAGCACAGTTTCTTGTTCAACTTCTACTTACATTATGAAATTCCCAATACTACAGTATTTAGTATCAAAACACAACATCCGAGCACGCTTTGTACATTTAGCGGAGGCATAATATACCTAAATATCCTTGTAATTAAAGATACGACAATATAAGATCCCCCACTGTTCCTTACTTTTGACATTCTGGGTGGGTTAGAAACCAAAACTTATGATGTCAATTTTGTTTTCTGTGACGATGCAAATTAAGTTGACGCCAAGACCTTGTAACTCTTCCACCGTCGGCTTGTGCCTATGTAGTCCCTTTAAAGCTTTTCCAACTGCCCCTCCGACTAAGGGATCATGACATTATTTTGGCTCTGCAAATTGATAATAAAAGCGGTTCCCAACAAGCCCTGCTGGCCAACCCTCTTAGATGTTATTCCATAACAAAAGTGCTCGTAAACGACTTATGCAAATCGCTTGTTTTGCAATTGAATACTCTAAAATCCCCATGAAACGGGGCTGAAAATCACAATTGAAACAAGCTAGAAAATAACAAACAAATCAGAATGATGGCAAGTTCTATCCGTACCGTAAACCAAACTACCGAACAATGTATGTCCACAAACAGTCTAATCACTCACCTACTATAATTAAACACAAACCTGACGCAATGAGCAAACCAATCTCAACAATATCCAGTGATAACGGTATCTTGATAAACACAAAGGTCACTACGACACAGCGTTTAAGTCAAGCGGGTACACAAATCAAATCGAATATATCAAGACCAACCAATCAGCGAGAAGAAACAATAACAGGAAAAACAACATCACCTGGTTCAACCCTTTCAGCACGAACGTGGAAACAAATATCGGCAAGAATTTTTTTCAACTTGTTGTCAAACACTTTTCAAAGGAGTCTAAGCTTCATAAGATCTTCGATAGAAACACAAGTAAAGAGAGTTACAGTTGTATGAAGAATATTGCCAGTATAATCAAATCGCATAATGTGAAGGTAATCACCGGGGACCAATGTCAAGGTCGACCAGGTGATGTGATTGCCGGGACAAGTCTACATGCCCCATAAAAGGTAATTGTCAAGTCAAAGGTGTGGTTTACAAGACCAATGTATAAACGGGGACAACACGGAAGGTCTACATCGGAGTCACTGATAACACCTTCAAGACGCGCTTCACTAATCACATGCAATCATTCCGTAACGAAAGGTATCGGCATTGCACGGAATTAACAAAGTACGTTTGGTCCTTCAAACAAAAGAACAAGGTCTTTGACATTTAGTGGTTAGTTATTAACAAAGCATCAAGTTACTCTAACATAAGCAAGCGATTTAATCTTTGTATATCAGAAAAACTACACATTATCAATGCTGACAAATCTACGCTATTAAACAATCGCTTGGAGTTGTTTTCAAAATGTCGCCACCAAAACAAATATTATTTATCAAATTTTAATACCACCTAAATATAATATAGTACGTTCCGATCATACATATATAAGACTGTCGAGCTAAGAATCCTTTCACTTCTTCTGTCTGATGATTACAGGATGCATGAAACCCAAGTAGCAGATCTAGATATCAAGGTTGTTCCATTTAAGATTTTCCAAGAGAACAAGAAGACTGCAATGGATTTACGGTATTCATGTAAGACACGAACAAATGATCACATGGTCAAGAGTGGTGTTAATCTACATGCTAGCAGCAAATAAATGTCACCTAGGGTATGTCATTCATTATAAGAAAATGCCCTATTAAAAATATTACAATTGGAAAAGTGGTTCAATATTCACCAAGTTGAATAATCTATATTACCATACATTGCTATCACTAAACAACAATGTATTCCAAATGTTCTATATACAAGGTAAGCTTTTTGGTTTGTATTTGACCTATATAATTGAGTCTCGGCAGTTGAAATCAAAATCTCACAAAAAACTTTATCATATATCACATTAAATCTACAAATGTTTAATCAATTACCATCTTTCGATGAGACACGGTCCATTACCACTCGGTCCTCTTGGAGTAAACAACAAGTTGTCCACGATAAGTCCGTCACTGGTCTTACATGAGTTTGAGAAGCAACCCTAGCATCAAACCAAAACTTGTTACCACTCAGACCTTCCTCATGTATGAAGTCTTCAATTGTTGGTGTTTTTCTCCTCCAGTGTCCTTTAATAAAGCCATTCCAATCCTCTGGCAAATAATGTGTGCTGCAACTTGTGTTGTTTTTCTAACGGTCATTGCAACAAAATTCGGTGAGCCTAAAAGACATATATAGGTAAAACCCTTGAATGTTATACTTAGCAGGGAAAGCAGGAAAAGCGTTTCTTTTAAATAGTTACAGTTTCTTGGTTTCTGATATTTTTAACACAAAAACGAACCAAACGCACTCCTAAAGGTCTCCATTGCCATAGCAACCAGCTTGGATAAGGTATCTACATTTTTCTCACATGGGCAAGCTTCTAAAAATATAGCTGAACATAGTACATCCGCATTATATTTATATTCAAGAACAAAAGTTCTGTCGAATTGCATCCTGGGTAAGACCACAGGAGCAGTGATCCACGTGTGTATTATTCATCGAACACATTTTACAATATATTTACATGGTATATTTTCAAACAAAAAGAGCCATGCAACGTATGTTACCTATTCTTTATGTTAGACACAGTGTTGGTAGAAACTCCGCTACATTTGCAGGTGCTTGGTAGTACCACTGTGTAATTCTCCATCATGTTATGGATATTTGTAACTAAAAGTGTAGCATGATGGCAATTTATGAAAGTTTGCTATATCATAGAAGGCACACGTTGAAGATAGTTTTTCACTTAGAGATCAATGGACGCTGAATTTGGATGTCTGAGTTTACAGTGTGTACTGAATGACTGTAAGTAGAATCAGCTGTTTTTGCAGGAAATACAGGAAGTATAGCCAAAAGTTAAAACAAAAAGTGAAGTAGACACTTTATAGCAAAGAGGTGAAACGAGCTTTGATGTAGATAATTGTACAGAAGATGCATTGACAGATAGTATTGATCAGTTGTCGGATACTTGTGACGATAATACAAGTAAAATGGATATAGAAAATAAGCAGCAACTTGCAGAGTTAAGAAAAACACAGAAACAGGTCGTTATCCAAAGCGTATAATTCGTTTTCCCATAGAACAGCTATGGCGAAGATAGTGGCTTAGAAAGTCAGGCGAGGTAATAAAATGTTAAAGACTGTCAAATATGCCAAGGTATGCTCCGTACATTGAAATGATGATTTTGTTTATACTGGATTTCGAGACCCTAATATAAATACAAGACGATAGTACACAATGTCGTTCTTATGTCAACATGATTAGCCTGGAATCGCCGGTTTTAACGAGGCAAATATAGGCGATTTCTGGATTCAAATAGGCGAAGACAAAGCTACACAAACCGTTCTTATCTCGACAGCCCCGGTCTGACAAATCGCCCATATATAGCCGAAAAATGTGGACAATTTCAGGACATTACCTGGTAATCGATAGCAGACGATGCTAGAATGACTTCTTGCCTACTATGTCTCGGTACGCTAGCTCTGTGAAATCGCTGATATTTACCCGATAAATATCGGCAATTGCGGGACGCTAATGTCGATATTAGATGATGGTAGTAAACTTGCAATATGTCTCCGCACGCCGGGTCTGGGAAATCACTGATATTAACCTGACAAATATCATTGATTTCGGGCTCTAACTCTGATACTAGACGACACTAAACTTGTCAAATCGAGGGTAAATATCCTATGTATATCGGAGCTTTCACCACCTATCAGATCTGACCACTCGACTTCATCTGTCCGACTTTTAGTTCAAAAAATAGCATCCATGGCCAGTGGTGAAGAATCCTGAACCTTTACATTTTTAGATTTATACATGCATGGAATACATTTTTTGCACTTAATGAATTTTTATTAAAAGTCCGCACGAAGTACACTTTACTATCGAAACTTCGTCGAGAGGGCCAATCGGATATGATCGGGTATTCGGCAGGGTCTTGCACAAAATACATTCTTTACATTTAATACATTTACATGGCGGTCTAGACTTTTGTGGAAGGCCTATCGGACATAATTGGGAGTTTGGGAGGGCCTTGCATGAAATAAATTATTACATGTTATACATTTTAACTCGACGATCGAACATCATCAGGATTTTTTGCCTTTCTTGCACAAAATTCTTACTTTAAAAAAAATTGACGATACTAGATTTCTAAAATCGCATATATATCCAATATATAGATATTTCATCACCTTACAGATCTGACTATCTCCGAAATCCTCTGTTCGATCCCAACTACGAAAAATAGTCTATATGTCAAGTCAGGACAAGCTCAACTACATGGTAACACATAAAATCAGTCGATCGTTCCGTAGTATTCACAAACCATAGATGGATTTTAAGCGACTGATGCAGGAAAATCTTTTTTAAAACATAGTTTTGAAGGATCGCACTGTCACGTAGTCTCTCCAATCTACTGCCTGGTCTGTACTATGGAGTACGGTGCAGGCACAGTCCCTCTACCGATTGCGGTGCAAGACTCGTAGGTTTCTCTTTCGTCGAGCCATAACAAATCAAGTCTTTACAATGAAACAGTCAAACATAAAATACACATACAGTATGGATCCCTACACAAAATACAAACAAACTCCAATTTGGGATGATCGTTCTAATTTTCTCTTGTAAGGTTTTAACGCAAGGACATCATTGGCTTACTGGAAGGATATTTCGTAAAACTCCCAGTATTATAATGGTTGATACTGCGTCGGTTTTGTGCAAACCCCTCTTTGTGTATCATATGTGTACCCTCTCTCTCTCTCTCTCTCTCTCTCTCTCTCTCTCTCTCTCCCTGCCTCTGAACCCCAGTGAAGGTTAGACGACCAACTTGACAACGGAGAACTATAAACGCCCGGCATCGCTAGATATAGGTTCTGACGGAACCGAAATCCACGATTCTGAATAGCCTGGTTTATCTCGTCTTCCATGATTTATTTTGCTGCAAGCTTAAGATATAGGCGATTGGTGAATACTTTTTTCTGCCATCTGCACTGCATAAAAACCCTATAATACTTACTGTATTAACATGGATTATTGCCTGTATTTTAGCTGAAGAGTGCATATACAGATGAATACAGTCAAGAATCCATTTTTTGTATTCAGCAAGCATGTATTCATGTGGATTCATATGAATTCACGTGTATTATACTATAATACAGGCAACTCATTAATGTGAATTTATCTGAATTATCGGGTTTTCATGCAGTGCTGTATATCGGATTCGCCAGCCATCGACATCGATTGAACATTGAACGACTTATTACCAGAACAGAAGTCCTGTCAAGTAAGGATCGAAATCCATGTCAATATTAAACTAATGGTGGCCCCGTTCAACAAACCGCCGCTGTCCTCAATGGTCATCACATTTTTCCTATCGCTGACAATGTTTACTACACACATACCGGTTTTGGAAAGAAAAAAACACTTCCCGACAAGGACAGAACACATAATTATATGTTCTGAAATGATGGAAGAGAGGGGCAATACAATAGTTTCATTCCTCAGAATGGAGAGTGCCTAACACAGGCTGGTCTCGCCTGCCTAATGAAAATTTGAGGCGTAATTCTACTGCACCCTTGGGCAACAAATGGTTATTCGTAGTACTATAGACGATACTGGCAGCGCACAGCAAGTAAGAAAAGAATTCGAGTTCTGCTCGGAGATGAAATTCATAAAAACCGCTAAGTAATCAGTTATTAGCGATATCGAGAAAAAATAACAAATATGGGTGTAAAACTTGATATGGTTATTTCGCCAAATTTATTTTTGTTATGTCTGATATAGTCATTCTTTCGGGCCCGGCAATCGCGGGTTAAAATAATGATTTTGCAATACGCAATGGAAAACTATGGTGTTTGGGGTAAACAGAAATATAAATACAACAAGTCATCGTTGATCACACAGTCCCCAGATGCTAATGGGTACTTTAATAAAAGTCTCGGAGAGGATAGAGTCCTATTCTTTAAGTAGGTCCTTCATTAAAAATACTGTGATACAGATGGGGGTTGATGGCCGAGAATAAGTTCGAATTCCATGGCGGTGAAAACATAAAACAGATGTAGGCCTCCATCCTAATTATGGTGACCCCTCTATTATTTTTTTGTTTCTCATCTCAAGAGGAAATACTTGGGCAGAACGGGCGGTCGAAAAAAAAGGCAAGTACTAAAAAAACTGTAATTTTTTCAGTTTGTCCTATCAGTCTCTACAATTTTAAGTGCAAAAAATACCGTCAATGACGCTGTAGTTTCTCTAATGTATAGCCAGGTCAGGTAATTGGTTGTTGGCATGGAGTTGTTGGCAAATAGTTGATGATGTAGGGTCATGAGATGGGATATGGACCCAAAGAACCCAAAAGAAGATTAAATATATCAATCAGAAAAAATTAAGCTACAGTATAAACTGCCTAAAGATAGTTCAATGTGGAAAAATGCTACATAATACAATTTTATTCTTTCTACGTGTCTGTTTTTTATTTGTTTGTTGTGTACCTTTTGCTTTTTATGCAGGACGTCATGGGAGATCATAGAACACCTTGTGTGGGAAATGAATTGACTTATCCTGTTTAAATAAAGTAAAATAAATAAACAAAAATAAATTTAAAATAAGAATTAACAATCAGGAAATAGAAATGTTGCACTACCCTGCTCACCTGAGTGCATGTGAAAAACACAACCTGGCGTCTGTTAATTAAATGTATACCAATGAACATTTTAAGTCACTATTAACTGTTTTTAATGCAATTTCTAGAGAGTCCTATGAAAATAATGAAAAATGCTTATCTGGTCTTGTGTTTGTAAAACCTAACGGCTGATAATTGTCATGGTATTAAAAAGTTAAAAGTGATGAAATTACTGTTTTTAATGCATATTTTCCTTGATATACCATGATCCTGTTAAAACTGTATGCTAAAAGTGTTTACAATAATTCTTTCAAAAAATAATTTAATCTGTGACCAAAGGATTTTTATTTTTGAGTTTAAAATATTCAAACACTGCAATCTGTTCAATCATATTGTGCAATGCGAATTTATAAAATGACTGGAAAATAAAAAAAAAAAATGGCAGAATAACGGTCTTTGTGATGTAAAATCATGGTTGACATAAAAATAATTATCTGTTTGAAGTATTACTATACTATAATTTAAAAAAGTTCATGCAGAAAACGTAACATATTGTCAGCAACATACTGTTAATTTGACTTTACTTCCAAATATGCCTTTGCCAGATACCATTTAATAGAGGGTGATTAAAATCAGCCATGTTCAGCAAAATCTACACAACTAGAATTTATTCTTTTCCAATTTGATTTGATTTGCTTATATTACCCTTGTATGACAGTCAGTACACTATGGACTATGAACACAACACAGTGAATAATTATGCTGTAAATGAAATGGTATGGCTGCATCCACATGCAGCAATAGGAGTGCATTTGTCCCCAACCCCCATTTCCAACCTGTCCCATCCCTGAAAAGATAGTTTGGTTTTATATTTATAATGTTAATATTTTCTGTATTTGTCAAAATTTGCGCATCTCAAAAACTTTGATCATAAACATTTTTATTTTTTACCTCATTATGACTGACTAGTCAGTTATACTGTTACTCTGAATATTTGTGCATTTTTCCTCAGTATTTGACATCATTTTCTAAAAGTTAAAATGCCTCTTTGTGTTGGTCAAGCTTTCCACAGGCAGTGACTAAAACATCAAATCAAATGTAATACTTAATAAAGGAAAGTCTGCCTCTGGAGGGCGGGCATCATGAACTGTATTTGTTAGGTATTTCGAAGGTGTAGTGATATCGCCCTCTATGGCAAAGGTTTTGGCTGTAAGCCTCGTTCTGGTGTTGACAAGCATGGCATGGCCAGCTTGCAAATAAAGTTCATGTGTTCACGTTAGTTCCTCGTCGTGTCATTGCTGCCAATAATCAAACATGGTGTCAGGAGTGGGATCTTGAAAGAATCATGGCAGCGTTCCAAGTCCAGGCACCAGACAAATTCGACTTTTCGAAGCCAAGTGAATGGCCGAAATGGATTCAACGATTCGACCGCTTCAGCATTGCGTCAGGTCTGTCAACAAAGGATGGGTCACTCAAAGTAAATACCCTCCTGTATACGATGGGAAGCAAAGCGGATGAAATTCTGCCGTCTTTTGGACTGACAGATGAGGAACTCAAAAACCTCCAAACTGTTAAAAGTAAGTTCGAAGACTACTTTATCGTCCGCCGAAATGTCATATTTGAACGGGCAAAATTCAACAACAGTAAGCAAGAACCAGGCGGATCCGTGGATAGCTTTATCACTGCACTGTACGGACTGGCCGAGCATTGCAAATACGGCACCTTACGAGAAGAAATGATCCGTGATAGAATAGTTGTAGGGCTGCGTGACGAGAAACTTTCAGAGAAATTGCAAATGGATGCTGATTTGACTTTAGTGAAGGCAGTCGACCAAGCACGTCAAAGTGAGGCTGTGAAAAGCCAACAGCATGCCATTCGAAACCCAACCAGCGTCAGCAACGACAATATGGATGCAGTCAAGTCGGGCAAACGACGAAACCAACGACGCAGTCAACAAATGAAGGGAAACGAATTTCATCAAAAATTCAAAAGCACCAGTAATAAGGGCACCATGGGAAGATCGAGCAGTCAGCAGAACAACAAATACAGTTCCGACTCTAGATGTTCATGGTGTGGAAACCAACCAAACCACAACAGAGCGAACTGTCCAGCGAAGAGCGCCACGTGCAACGCATGCTCAAAGGTTGGTCACTTTGCAAAAGTTTGCAGGTCTAGAGGCAGTCAAAGCCGACCCAAACAAATGAACGTTCTACAAGAAGCTGAGTTCGACTCAGAATTTTTGGGTGAAGTCAAATCCACTGAAGGCAAACCGTGGATGGTAGATCTAAGACTCTGCAGTGCCAATGTACACTTCAAGATTGACACAGGTGCAGATGTGACAGCAATACCGGAGAAAACATTCACAGAGATGTTTGACCGATCAAAGCTCCAGCCCACAGATAGAGTACTTTATGGACCAGGACAAACCAAGCTGGAGACTATTGGCAAAATTCAAGGAGTACTGCACTTGAATTCAAACCGTAGTGGCCGTAAACACACTGCCCAATCACGTCAAACCATTTATGTTGTGAAACACCTTAGTCAAGCATTACTTGGTAGACCAGCTATCGAAGCACTACACATTTTGTCCAGAGCTAATCTCAGCAGTATCTCTGAGCAACAAGATAAACTCATGAAATACAAAAAGCTATTTCCACAGCTATTCACTGGACTGGGCAAACTTGAGGGTAAATATGAAATCAACCTCAAGGATGATGTGAGGCCGTACGCAATTACTACACCCAGACAAGTTCCGCAACCGCTGATGTCAAAGGTAAAGGATGAACTGATACGAATGCAAAACCTCGGGGTAATCAAGCCAATTGATCAGCCAACCGACTGGTGTGCAGGCATGGTTGTCGTTCCGAAAGCAAACTCAGAACGTGCTCGCATATGTATTGACCTACAAAGACTCAACGAAGCAGTACACCGGGAACTTCATCCCATACCTTCAGTTGACAAAACTTTGGCACAGTTACAGGGAGCCTCGGTATTTTCGAAACTTGACACAAACAGTGGGTTCTGACAAATTGACCTAGTCGAGAAATCTCAGTTACTCAAAACTTTCATGACTCCCTTTGGAAGATTTGCATTCCGCAGGTTACCTTTCGGTATCTCATCAGCGCCGGAACATTTTCAGAAACGCATGCAACGAATCCTCGAAGGCTTAGAAGGAGTAGTATGTGAAATGGATGATATCCTTATCTTCGGAGAAAATCAGATGCAACATGACAAACGTCTGATGGATGTTCTGCGCAGATTAGAGAAATCTGGTCTAACTTTAAATCCAGACAAATGTGTGTTTTCAGTTCGTTCCGTGAGATTTGTTGGGCATATCATCGGTGAAAATGGTATCAGTGCTGACCCTCTCAAAGTTAAGGCAATCATCGAAATGGATAAACCTAACAACATCACTGAACTGAGAAGATTCCTGGGAATGGCAAACCAACTGAGCAAATTCACACTCGACTTGGCAGAGACTACAAAGCCCCTCAGAGACCTCTTATCAAAGAAAAATGCATGGCACTGGTCTGATGCGCAAGACGAAGCATTTTTCAAAGTGAAATCATTGCTTAGTTCGACACCGGTACTCACCATGTACAACCTACAGTCTGAGACGTTACTCTCTGCAGATGCGTCAGCATATGGCCTTGGTGCAGTTCTGGCACAAAAACAGACTGACGGACACTGGAGACCTGTAGCTTATGCGTCACGAGCTATGTCCAGCACAGAACAAAGGTACGCACAAATAGAGAAAGAAGCTATTGCTATAGCATGTCATGGCATGTCAACGCTTCAACAACTACCTACTGGGACTAC
Organism: Ptychodera flava; assembly: GCF_041260155.1. NCBI lineage: Eukaryota > Metazoa > Hemichordata > Enteropneusta > Ptychoderidae > Ptychodera > Ptychodera flava. The sequence goes on along the minus strand of NC_091928.1, from coordinate 56,993,559 downwards.
CTTTCATATTGAAACTGATCTCAAACCACTGGTACCCTTGCTTGGGACGAAGAATTTGGAAGACTTACCTCCAAGAGCCCAGCGTTTCCGCCTCAGATTGATGAGATATTCATACACAATATCACATGTACCAGGTGGAAATATGACAACAGCCGATGCGCTCTCATGTGCGCCAATCAAGTCATCACCATCACAGAGGATCTTGCACTCCAAGAGGAGACTGCAGCTTATGTAAACGCTATATACCAAGGAATACCAGCATCTTCATCACGCATTGAACAAATCCGCAAATGTCAATCAAACGACCCAGCTTGTCAGCTGATCACACTCTACATCAAAGCTGGATGGCCAGAATGGTCGAAACTAGCCCCAATCGCGAAACCATATTGGCATGTCAGAGGAGAATTAACCACTCATGATGGACTGCTTGTGAAAAGAAGTAGACTAGTAATTCCAAAGGAGATGCAAGGTGAATTACTACAAAGAATTCACGAAGGTCATCAGGGCATATCAAAATGTCGTGCTCGTGCAAAATCTGCAATATGGTGGCCAGGACTCAGTCGGGAAATCATCGACTTGGTGAAAACCTGTGACACATGTATGAGAAGTCAGAAAGATCGAGCTGAACCATTAATTCCTACTGAATTCCCACAACGTCCATGGCAAAGAGTCGCCACTGATCTTCTTGAGTTTAATGGCTCAACGTACCTCGCACTTGTGGACTATTATTCTCGCTATGTGGAGCTGTCAAAACTCAACTCTATGTCTTCATTCACAGTCATCAGATGTATGAAATCTATCTTCGCACGCCACGGTGTACCAGAAACTGTAATGTCAGACAATGGCCCACAGTATGCCTCAGAAGAGTTCCAGCAATTCGCAATAGACTATGACTTTGCACACGTAACCAGTAGTCCACACTACCCTCAGTCAAATGGAGCAATCGAAAGAGCTGTGCAAACAGTCAAACAAGTTGCTGAAAACAGTGGATGACCCGCTCGACACCACTGGAAAAGGATACTCACCAGCAGAGCTATTGTTCAACAGGAGAATACGCAGCACTGTACCAATCCTACCTGAGAAATTGGAACCATATCTCCCCAATAGTGATGTATTACGTGCAAAGGAGTCGTCGATGAGAAACCGTCAGAAACGCAACTTCGACATTCGTCATCGCGTCCAGGAGCGTAAGAGCTTATCACCAGGAGACAAAGTGTATGTAAAGGGAGATAATATACCCGCTACTGTTGTTCGTGCAGCGGGCACCCCGCGTTCGTACATTGTGCAAACACCAAAAGGAACACTTAGACATAACTGTCGTCACTTGACATATCGGTCACAGCAAAGTAAAGACATAAAACTATCTCCGCATGCAGATACCAGAGGAAATACAGACATTCCACAAAACATTCCTCTGAGAGCGCCCAAACAGGACACTCCACACAAACCACAGGAGATTGGAAGGGAAGCTACTGCCAGTGAAAATGTTGCACCTGCACAACCGTTTATGCAGGAAACTAGTGAACCCTACATGACTCGTTCAGGAAGAGTTGTAAAACCGCCAAGCAAATTAGACTTGTGATGTTCATGTTGTGCATGCAAGAAAACCACTTTAAGACATGTTTATGCTCATGAACAATCAGTAGAATATTGTTCTACACCTCTAGAGACTTCGCGGCGATGCATTAAACTAAACTTTTAATAGTTGTGTTTGTTCAAGTTCAAAGTTACACATATTGTCTTAAATCAGACATCAATTTTGTTGCTTTTCAAAAAGTTGTAAATCTGTAATCATCAGCAGGGACAACTTCATCTTAGAAGGGAGATGTAGTGATATCGCCCTCTATGGCAAAGGTTTTGGCTGTAAGCCTCGTTCTGGTGTTGACAAGCATGGCATGGCCAGCTTGCAAATAAAGTTCATGTGTTCACGTTAGTTCCTCGTCGTGTCATTGCTGCCAATAATCAAACAATTTCCTCCACACAACCCTCTACAGGTTTTGGACATTAAACATTTAACATGGTCGCCGTAGATGCCGATGTCAGCTTTTCCTGTCTCAATTTTCACTCATTTTCGTTCATATGACTCTAAAGCTCCAGAAAACGATTTGGAAGAAAGAGTACTTGAAATATTGAGGTACTCGCCCATATTTAGCCAAATTAAAAGAGAAAAATGCTACAAAGATGTCGACAGGCTTACAAATGACCGTTTAAAGCATATGATCCATCTGCAGATTATGCAACAACAGGTCCATATCACGTGAGGCCATGAGGGGATATCCACACAACGCAGTACCAAACACACCTAGCGCACACAAAGCGAGCAAACACAAAGTGAATAACCTTACAACGTCAGCTCAGTAGTCTTTAATAGATTGCAGTCAACAAAGTAGCCTGGGAGAATGGCTTCACACTGTGGCTAAGTCCCTTTTGATTTTGGCACAGCTCAAAATCGTTCTCCTACATCTCAACCCTAACCATGAACACCCCCATCAATTTATGATATGACCCATCACAATGGCATGGCGTTGACGGATATTGACGGACGGAAATTAGAAAGTTGACAGCATCATACTCGTTTTCAACTCTAATAGTTTCTCTGCCAATAAGTATACAAGAAGCTAAAAACGTGTATTTGTTTCAGTTTATTGTTCTGTCCGTTCAGTCACTGCAATATCTTGTCTTTCAGTTCAGTGTTCTGTGCTCCCTGTCCTTTCAGTCTGAGTCGCTGCAATCTCACAATTTGATGATGGTGGTGCTGTTGCTAGGATGATAGCCTCAGAGGCGGCGCAAATAAAAAAAGGTTTTTAGTATTTTCATGTCGGAGCTGAAATTTACTGTCGGTCGGGAGATGAGAAACACAAAAATTAAAATGTCGTCCTTACAAAAGGTCAGTAAATGAGTCAAATAGTAGCTAAGAGACTGGTCAGTTTCTTCAGTCGGGGGGGGGGCGGTGGATTCATAAGGGGGTCACCATGTTTTTTACTTTGGTGATAAGGGGGTCACCATGTTTTGAAATGCCCAATAGGGGTTACTTTTTGAATTTCTACACAGGCTCATACTAGCTTAAATGCATCGTACCAGCCACAAATTTCATCATTCAGTTGTAACTCTAATAACAATAATATATATTTTTAGAGGCCCTTCCAAGTGCAAAACTTTAATATATCAGACATATAAGTCAGAGATATCTGTATGTTTAAAATTTCTCAGCGCGCCCTTCGGACGCTTTACTTTAAAATATCAAACATACAGGCCTTTGCTGCTTACCTCCCTGTTTCGATGTCTGGTATGCACAAATTGTGAAACAGGGAGGTATTAGCAGCAAAGGCCTGTATTTCACAGCATGCCCTTCAGCTGCATGACTTCCATATATCAGATATATATATATATATATATATATATATATATATATATATATATATATATATATATATATATATATATATATATATATATATATATATATATATATATATATATATATCAGAGATATCTGAATGTTTATCATTTTGGGGAGCCCTTTGGGTGCAGTACTTAATATATCAGACATGTACGTCGGAAATATCTCTGTGTCTGTAAATTGAAAGTCTGTTTTGCAAAGTGTACTTATCATTATGGAATCTATGAAAGCATGGCAAGTTCCTGATTCTTTCTGTTTTCGCTATGAGAATTCAGTATTAGAAGCAACATGCACTAGTATTTCATAATCACATTTTTTACAACAGTTCTGGACATCTGGTTATACATAAAAAGTGCAATACATTCACAGCTCATTCAAAATACTGTATTCAAACGTTAGAATTGACACTTTTAAGTTCCTATCTTAGAACTGACATGACAACAATTTCATTAAAACACAAAATGACTGAATGTTTAAAATATACCCATAAAATAATATATATATATATATATATATATATATATATATATATATATATATATATATATATATATATATATATATATATATATATATATATATGACCCTTCATGACCCTTACTATATTTTCAGAAGATCGCCCTCTATCTTGTTAAGGCCCTCTGACATAAAGGTCAAGAAACTTCTCGATAAAACAATTAAAAGGTTAAAGATTAAATTACACCTGCGCAGACACGTTTTTCTTCCACTGTCTTAAAAGCAAATAGACATGCCACGTGGATCCCACCAACACTCCAGCCAAAAGTAGGACTGTAGGCGCAACGATGTTAGTTGATTTCCCTTTATGACATTCCAATTATTTAGAGAACCATTTAGAATGCAGTGCTTAAATATTTTTAGTAGAATTTAGTTCTTTCCTTCCGTTTACTTTAAACTTGATTTACCTCGACTCTCCGATGTAGACAATGAATGACCTTGTATTTTAATCTCTTTATTTACCCAGTTTTCACCGCTTCTTGAATAAATCTACTATAAACTGAAGCAACTGAGGAAGGTTATTCAAGTGAGTATCATGAACGGACGGTCAGACACATATGCAATATCACCAAAAGATGTGACATCTGTTATCACGAACAACATAGCAGTATGTGACATGTTTGGACTTAAAGTTTCAGAGAAAGAACAAAAACTACCACTAAAGTACTGGATGCCCAAGATGCATAAGAACCCATCTGGAGCTCGCTTTATTGTAGCATCAAGCACTTGCAGCACTAAACCACTCAGTAAAGCGGTTTCTAGTGTTTTTAAATTATCTTTTGAACAAGTACACAGATTCCATCTAAAAAGTAAATTTTACAGCAACATCAAAATTTCTGGGTTCTGAAAAATCTTTTTCCAGTTATTGAAATTTGAACGTCATCAACACTAGGTAAAAGGCCAAATGCATCTCAACATTCGATTTCCGTACACTATACACCAAAATTGAACATAAGGATCTACTGAAAGAATTGTACAACGTAGTTGACTTTGTATTTAAGGTTTGAGGGTGGAACTACACGATATATTGATTTCTCTTCTTCTAAGGCATTTTGGCGCAAAGAGAAAAAAGCCTTTGTTTTTCTCAGGCATCACTAACGTCTGCTATAAAACATCTCATAGTTGAAAGCTATTTCCAGATAGGTAATAGACATCAAATCAGGTCCAATAAACGTTATCATTGAAGGTAAACTATGAAATTTACAGGTCCAAGGAACATATAGATGATGACAAAGGCAATGGGGCCATCTTGAACCACAAAATAGTGGTGGTACCAGGTGTCCGGAATGGGTAAGCGTACCCTGCCAGCTAGCCGCACCCGTCAACATTGACCCAAAGCGACAAATTCATTGTTATTTGGTGAATTCACCAAATTACTTTTGTGAGTCAAAATTTGGTATGCTGTCACCCATCATTTGATAAACAGACAGGTCATATTTGGATACAACATCTCCGTATCTACCGTAGAACTTCTTAAATGATTTCACTAATCTACTTTCTGAGAATCCTTGCCTTACTAACTTTTGAGCTAATAGGCTGTGTCTAACTCGAAAGTCTTCATATGAATGGCATGCTCTACTGTATCTGAGGAGTTGTGAAATATACACACCATAAGCTGGAGATGATGGTATATTGCTCGACAAAAAGGGAAAGTTTATGATTTCAAAATTGAAATCGTCTCTTTGTCATACAGCTTAGTATATAGTGTATTATGTCTAATTTCAAACAATACATCTAGGTATGATGCCGAGTCCACACTTTCAGTTGTTTCTTTTATTTCTAAACATAACATACTCCTTTTACAAAACACAGGCATTCTTATGGGTATTGATCCAGCACCATTTTGGGCACATTTATATCTACACAGTCATGAGTATAGATTCATGTCAAAACTCATTCATACCGATATAGATCGTGCTCGAAAATTTCATGGATGCGCACAATTCATCGATGACATATGTCTTCTAAATGATGGTGGAGAGTTTGTAGATCATACGAGCAAATATATCCTGCAGAGCTCACGTTAAAGTGTGAGCATAATGGACAACATGCTACATTTCTCGAATTGGACATATATATATATAGTAGATGGAATATTCGTCTATAAACTCTTTGACAAGCGCGATGATTTCAATTTTTCTGTAGTGCGAATGCCAGATCGCGAAAGTAACATCCCTTCGTATATTTTTTATGGCATTGTATTGTAAGAATATCTTCGCATTGCTCGCGCAACACTTCTAATAGAAGATTTTCTTCCAAGAGTTGCCACCCTGTACAATAGGATGTTGTCTCAAGGAGGACAACAACCTAAAATTATCACACAGTTTCATAAAGCTATGTCAAGACATCCTCAACTTTTGAAAAATTCAATGTAACACCGAAAGACATCATATATAACATGACACTCAGAATAACTTAAGGTGAGGTGGTACCTGATCAGTACTGCTTGGGGAGCCAAGGCAGTTGACTGTATTGTTTTCAAATCCCCGAAAGAGTCGCCTTGGTAAATAACTGATGAACACCTAGGAGATTTTGATGACGTTATTTCTTTGCTGTATATTAATTGTTATCAACTTATACTGCTGATGTCATATCTTCATCATTCATATGACACAATTATAGATGAACCCAAAATTTTCTATTGCTTGCACTTGCATGACGTTACTTTACATCATTGCTGTATTTATTTCCATCCAAGTGAATTTAAACTGTTAAACTACTTTTGACTATATATATATATATATATATATATATATATATATATATATATATATATATATATATATATATTTACATATATATAATGAATGTATATATGAATATATATGAATGACTGAATGTTTAAAACATACCCCAAAAAACTTATAAATTATATATATGCATATACATAATATATATATATTGTGACGTAGCCACTCGATAGTTAATACTATATGATATTTTATGACTTGAATTTAGTTTGTATGACTGACAATGAATGACCGACAGTGACCTATAGTAACCCCTCTGCACGTGGTGCATCGTGAGAACGATTCCCTTGTTTATTTTCGTGACCTTTTGATGTAACCGTTCATCCGTCTTTAGTGAACGTATTGTTTTAACAACAGCTTAAGTCATTAACAGCGACCGGACACTTGAGCTGGACCTCCTGCGTTATGTTGACAGATGTACTGATGGGAGCGACCTTCCTGTCCTTTGCACGTATGCCGACTGTCTTTAGTTAATTCTTTAGATAATGATAGACGCATACCAAAGTCATGAAAAAGCCAGATATTCACCCAATATAAACTCTGCATGTTAGTGTAGTAGAGCGAAGCTGTTCGGAACCTGTTGCGACGCTCTGAGATGACACTGACCGTGACCGACGCCTAGACTAGTGTGAGACATAGAAGTTTTACCGTGTAACTTTATGTTACTCAGCTGAATAATGTGCTACGACTTAGAGTATATAACTGCGTACCGTTGCCGTCTCTTATACGTCTACTGCCTGACGACTCTCTGCCACAGAGTGCATGTACCGATAATAGCTACATCACAACCACGCTACGTGACATTATATATATATATATATATATATATATATATATATATATATATATATATATATATAATATATATATATATATATATATATATATACTGAATTATTGAATTGATATTCCACCTTTTGTTTTACCTTTGTCGCTAAGGAGGGTCACCTTCTTTTCGAAAGTTGGAATAGGGGGTCACCCTGTTTTCGAAAGTTGGAATGGGGAGGGGGTCAGCCACTTTTTGACGTCGGCAAAAAAATAATCCACCGCCCCCCACCCCAGGCCGAAGAAACTGACCAGTCCCTAATTGACAGGATGTTGCCAAACATTTTTGCATCCTATTATAACACTGACAGATTATCACTTGTACCATACTTCATAAAGTTTGATGCATTGCTTCTTGACATTCCCCCTAAACAACAAAAATTCATCATGTAAATGCAAATTAGCAAATGATTTAAACAATAACGCTATGTGTCACTCAATTGTATTTACAAAGCTATGAGATCAACATCCGTACCAAGTTTCACCAACTTTGATGCAGTATTTGTAGACATATCACTTCAATTAGGAAAGTTCCTTACATGTGCAGTTACAAAGTCATTAACATGACACCACAGGGGGCAGATGAAAGTCCCCTGGGGTGGGGAGGAGGTGCAACGGTTTACCTTTAATATTTGATTTTATTAATTTTGACTGTGATATTTCAAATAAAGCTTTCGACTCCAAACTGTCTGACTGTGTTTCCAATTCCTTATCTCCTCTTCAACCAGTGCACATACCACTCTAATTGCTGCGCAAACATTGCCAACTTGTTAATGACTGAGCGTATCAGCGGATTAGCTTATTTAAGTCAACACCACAGCCGTCCCACACGTAGTGAAATAAGGAAAGGGTTGAAGATCTCAGACACAGTGTCACAAAAAAACGCAAATCTGAGCAGATATAGAAGTCAATCGAAATTTAACGACTATCAAAAGCATCGCCATACCGATGAACTGTTACATGCCAAAGTACGCCGTCTAAAATGGTCATCTTGAGCCAGAAAACCAACCTACATTTTTGAGTCGGTCATGGTCCGATGTCGTCCGTAAGAGCGGAAGTCGGAAGTAGAACCCTTTGACCTCAAACCTGTTTATTTCCAGTCCAGAAGTAAACATATTTCCCTTGATGTTATATAATGAAAAGTTCGTACATTCTATATAAGCACGCTACAAGACTGGTTTTAATCAATCCTACAAAATCAAAACAAGGATTCAATTTTTATCCTTTTTGCCACAAAAACGTTGATAACGATGAGTTTGAGAACATAAACAAATCTTCTGAAAATTCTGCACAGAAAGAGCTGAAGGGTGAGGTAACACGTTTCTCATTGCCTCCTTGATCAATCGAGGTGGTAGCTTCTTCAGCCACAGAAAGGGAGAATTTTTTTCTCCTTTTAGCGAGGCTCGGACAGCATCAACCGAACGAACACCGCTGCAGGCAGCGCAATATAGATTGATGTATGTCAGTATTATACACTATCTGTATTATTCGATGCCACCGTCGATGCATCGTCACCGTACATCTAGCGTGTATCGTAAACTTAGCACACCGTCATCGACTTTGACCATTGATGCAAAAAATAGTCTATTTTTTACATCCATGCTGTGACCGACTCGTTTGCCCGGCTTCCCCGATAATACATCAGCGACTATCCATACCAATGAAGTTCTCACCTACTGTAAGCTTATTCCAAAAGAACCTCCACCATGTGCACATCGTATCAACAAAACATCTTGAATGGCAAGGAACACGACTTAGACTTCCTAGTATTACCCCCGGTATTTCAAGGCTTACGAATTTGCTTACATTTTCTTGCCTGTTCTCGTTTAAAATGTTAGTGTGTTTTTCCCTTCCGCGTCCATGTCAAGCGTAAGTTATAGTATTTTCCCCAAAGACGGACAGCTTTGTTTATTAAAACGTCAGCGGCTGCGTTTATGTTGTTGCGCGGCACAACAGAGGGTCCACGCTGACTTTTATATATTTTCGCTGTATTTTTATGCACTTTCCACCATTATCATTCTTCAAACACGCAACTCAACGACGGCAGAACATAATATGAATGAGCTAAAGTCCCAGGGTAGGAAAATGCAGTCAGGTACTAAATCTATGTCATCAAAAATTTTGTAACGTTGCTGTTCTCCTTCAGGCCGTTCAGATTTATTTAATTTTTTCTGAGCTGTCTCTCCACATGGTTGTTGTTTTTGACTTTCAGCTTTTCTACATTTTCTCTCCTGATCGGTCGGACGGTAGCCTAGTTGATTTCATAACTGACAAGGAGCTTCAGTTTCTCTCCACGAGAATATTTTAAGCGTCCACGGTCGTAGATTTCAGGCTTCCGATTTTTTCCCAATATTTTCTCTCCACAACCTATCGCACCAGGTCTTGGCTGTAAAGTGTTGAATTTTCACGAAATGTTTCTCAACGACCGTGGCTTTCAGGTATTCGACTTCATTTTCTGTCCACGGCCGGTTGAGGTCGTGGCCGTAAAGTGTTACATTTTTCCCGACATTTTCTCAACAATTGGTCATGAGGTTACGGTTTCAAGCTTTGAATCTGACTTTTTTCCTGGTAATTTTTTTCAACGATGGGTCGTGAGGTCGTGGCTGTAAAGTGTTGAATTTAGCCCGACGTTTTCTCAATGATCAGTCATGAGGTTATGGCTTTCAGGCTTTGACTTTTTTTCCTGGTAATTTTTCTCAACGACCGATCGTGAGGTCGTGACTGTTAGTGTAAAGTGTTGAATATTTGCCAACATTTGTCTACACGACCGGTCGCGAGGTTGTTGCTTTCAGGTTTTCGACTTTTTTCAGTAATTTCTCTCAATGGCCGGTCACTAGGGAGCTCCTTTATCGTTTATTTATGAATAATAAGTTGTTTACCTTCCTGTTTATTTACGAATTCATGAATATTTTAAGCGTCCAGTAGTTTTACGGACGACATCGCGACACTGTGTCTGTGATCTTCAACCCTTTCCTTATTTTAATGCGTGTTGGACGGCTGTGGTGTTGACTCAATCACTTAATCCGCTGATACCGACAGCGGATTAGCAAGTTGGCAATGTTTTCGGAGCAATTACAGTGGTGTATACACAAGTTGGAGAGGAGATAAGGACTTTTCGGTAATATATAAAGCAGTCAGATGGTGTGGAGTCGAAATCTGTATTTGAAATACCACAGTCAAAATTCATAAAATTACGTGAAGTAAGCCGTTGCACAAAAAACTCCCTCCCCACCCCAGGGGACTGACTTCTTTCCCCTATGGTGACACTGATAAATGTCTTTATTCACTGTTAAAGCAATGTGAGCTTAATATCCGTACCAAGTTTCATGAAATTTGATGCAAGATTTTTTGACATAACAGCCTAATTACGAAAATTCAATAATTGATATGATACTGCTATATGTCGTGAAACAAAATTGATGTGGATATCTATGACATAGGTCAATGTCCTTGTACCAACTTTCAATAAAATCAGCTGATACATGTCTGAGTAAATGCTCCAAACATGAAAAAATCGTGACAAAATGGCCGCCAAACAGCCATATTGAATCGTATCGTGAAATAAATCCACATGCATATGCATGATATAGGTCGATGTCCTTGCAGCAACTTTGAATAAAATCTATCAAAACGTCGCCTTGGTGATCTCGTCGGATTAAAACACCTCGGGAGAATACCCCGTGGTGAAAAGTACTATGAGTCCAAAACGAGCAGATTTCATAACAGTCACTAAATACATAGTTCATTTTGATGCTATCGATGTGACCAGAAATGAAGTTACAAGCAGCGCAAGTGGATACAAACTTGGGAATGCCTTAGACTATCAACAAATATTTCCCATATGTGATGCAAAAGAAATAAGTGATTAGGTCATCTATAACAATGAAAATGGGCGCTGTTTAATTTCTATTCCATTGAGAAGCATAGCAAACATGAGTTCAATGCATGTATGGATGGATAACAGATCAAAACGGAGATAAAGTCTTTCAATAACTGGCACTTAAGCTTTTGTATTGAAGTGCGGTAGTCGAGGTGTAGTGAGATACCCTAACTCATGATAAAACCTTCCTAAATGTAATCCACCAGCAATAGAGATCGTTTCAAATTTTTTCCTGTTCGTGGCTGGGCTGATAATAATCCGAAAATTTTAAAAATCAGTTTCTAAAGCATCGGCTTCTTTTTCCAAGGCTCTGTCTGTATCTCTCAATTCAGCGTCCACTCACTGTAAAAATAGCGGACGCTAGACGCGTCTTTACATGTTCAAAATGTAGATGTCGGTGTTCAAATTTGAACGGCTAGTGTTTATATTGTTAACACTAGTGTTCATATTATTAACAATGATGTTCTAAACCTGAACGAAGTGTTAACAATCTCTCCTTCAAGTGTTCAAAAACTCAGCATTACAGAAATTTTACAATACTGTAAAACAATTAACAATCTTTAGTGTTTCTCAATTTTCTATGGCTATATTAAATTTAATACTGTCTCGCTGTCCGGCAAACGTACACCGATTTTGGTGTAACGAAAACTAAGTGAAAAATATCTCCGGTCTAAAGTTGATGAAAGCATGTTTTTCCTAAAAAGGGAAGTATACAAAATAAATTTACTCGTTTATTAAAGGTTAAAATTTTGAAATTTTGAAAAGAAAATCAGATGACCACCATGAACATTTTTTTATTTTAACATCGGCGTGCAAGAGGCGTTCTACTCCTGAACACTTGGTGTTCAAGTTTGGTGCCTTTTTTTATCCCGTCATGCATCAAAACGGAAGTTGCGACATTTGTCTTGTAAATGCACGCCGAGGTTTTGATCGTGCGAAAGTAAGACAAGAAAGGGTAAGTCTTCTCTCAAAAATAGTAAAAGGTGTTAAATTTTGAAGCATCTGTCTTTTGAAATTTTTGTACAGCATTTTGGAGTAACTAAAATCCGTGAAGAAACCTTTTTCTTTCAGTGGCTGGTATACCACACAGTAGCTGTGAATACGCAGCGGTATTTTTGGCCATGGTGAATCGATCGCACTCATGACCCTTGACCAGAGCGCGATCGACATGCCACATTACCGCTTCATAATCACAGCTAACACACGTCTTTTAGTATTCACAATCGCATGTAAAACGGTATAGTCCGTGGGCTGGAGGGGCCCACCGTGCACCCCCCCCCCCCACATCCCTACTACATGGGTATTTGTTTGTTCTTTAGGACCTGCTGAACAAGAAAAAAGATGTTAACATTGAATATTTTGGGATGCACTACCTATCTGGGCTAGTTTTTCATTTGCATGTACTGCAAAAAATGGCGAAAATGGGTAGGGGTATTGGGTACTTTATCCTCCCCTACATTAAGTAAACTAGCATAAAATAGCACAAACTATACATTTTTTGAAAGCTAAGATTCTGCTCTTTATGAGAAACACCAATTTTAGCAAAATTAATTTGTGTACATCGAATAGGACGACTTTAAAATGAATTTTTTGACAATTTTGAAATTTTTTACCCAAAATACCATGTAACAATTGTGATTTACTTTTATTAAGCAAAATTTTGACAGCTTTTAGTGTTTGAATTATTTATTCCCACATATTAACAGGAAAAAAGTGTTAACATTAGATATTTAACTATACACTACTTCCTTGGAGTCAATTTTGAATTGCGTGTATCTGTATGGGGTTTGTAAAAGCTAGGGGTGGGGTACAACATTCTTTCCCTGATGAAGTAAACTGGCTTGAAATGCCATAAACCTTATAGTGATGAAGAAGAAAATAAATGTCAAAATTGGGTATTTACCATGCATTATTGTCTCTTGTCACTAAAATAGCAAGTTTTGCTACATTGGTAAATCGTGAATAGGCATTTATTGTTATGCAATGAACTAATGCACAACCTTAAAAACAAGACTTTAAAATGTGCAAACATAGTCATATTGCCATTTTCTCCTTCAAGTAAATAGATTATTGACGACTGTCTTTTTTTTATAATTTAAGTTTTAAATATTTTTCATAAAATAATTTGATAAGACGTATTTGGAAAATTGTCTATGCCTCTTTGTCTTACTTATACAGCAAGCGTTACTAACAATCTATTAGGCCGAGGCTAGAGGGGGCGTCTACGTGCACCCCCCAACCCCACAGGATAACAAACCTGTAATTTGCAGAAGCCTTGGGATCCCTAGAATAAGAAATGGGATTTTAACAGATAAAATATAGGGACTCAATAGCTGTTACGGTCATGTTTTGAAGGGTACCACAAAGTCACGATTTTGTGACCCACATGGATTTTTGTCAAACCTGTCTTCTTGTACGTGATCTGCTGAGCTTACTGTTTAACATGACCTACGTAATGGGGTATCATTAGAAAGGTGATTTATTCTTCTTGAATATGGTATATTGCAATATGCAATATCTTCTATAGTTTTCATGAAATAGGGCCATAATTTACCCCATACCCCAAGTTTTATGTCACAAATTACTGTCAAAACTAATCTAAATTCCACCAATTATTTACCTATAGGATATAGTACCCCATACCCCTACCCATTTTTCGCCATTTTTTGCGGTACATGCAAATCAAAAACCAGCCCAGATAGGTAGTGCATCCCAAAATATCAATGTTAACATCTTTTTCTTGTTCAGCAGGTCCTAAAGAACAAAAAATACCCATGTAGTAGGGATGTGGGGGGGGGGGGTGCACGGTGGGCCCCTCCAGCCCACGGACTAGTAGTTAAACATCGCAGAGTGTACACTCTATTATTCAGCATATGGGTGTTGGCTTATTTTTTTACTATTAATCAGTTGATGACAAGAAGAAGCCAATATTTGTAACAGTATCGAAAAGAGGCACTGTATACCAAAGTCACTTCTTTTCCTTACCTAATAAAGCTAACTTGTCTTTCATTTAAAGTCTCATGCCGCCATATTATTGTTGCCGCTTGTGACAAAATGTATTTATCTTTGGATGAAACAAGATGCTTCGCAGAACCCTCCTGAATGAAATAGTTCCGAATTCAATATGTTGTGTGAGAGCTTTGTGCGCTACCAAAATGATTGGTCTAGCAAAGCGTCAGAGCCAAATTGCTGAAGTGCCTTGACATGATGAAATTCGTCGAAAACATATATATCCAAAAAAATTCACATACTTTCAGAGTTTTCAGTTTTTAAATTGTATAGTCAGTTCGCGAGTCATTTTTATCAGCAACATATCTCCCTAAATGGTTATCACGCTTGAAATATAAAGTACGTTGACTACAAATTTACATATGGTATAACGATATTAAAACCGTTTTACAGAATTTGCTTGGAGACCATGACATGATTAGGCTACATGTAAGCCATTAAGGCCCATGATTGCCGTGTATTTTGTCTCTAATTTACAGAAATAGAATAAATTCGGATTGGTGAGTAAAAAAAAAACGATTCAGTACTTTCGATAGGATTTTCTGACTCGATGTGCGGTGCTAGATGTTCGTTGTCTGCTCGCAAAGTGATTCTTTTTCACCGCGGAGTGCGGCGACAAAACGTTATGGGACGCCACACTGTGTGATTGACAATCTTGTGAGATGAAAGTTGCAATTTGTGAACCACTTACAGACCTTACTGTTGATGAACTCCCCCCCCCCCCAACGTGGTATAAAATTGAGACAATATTCGGAAAGGGCCAATCATGGCGCAAGTTTTAGAGAAGACAATCAACCCGAGGGATATGGGAGGGCTTTATTTTTAAAATGTCATCCAATGATAGTTTGGATTTATTTTATAGACATCCTGAAGGAAGTTATTCATTGATGCCAAGTCGCAACTTTGAACAAAGCGAGAGCCCGGGGCTGGGGATGTTTGAGTACGATCACCAGGCCTCGACAATATTTACCCAGAGACCGACGTTGGCGTTGATAGATCATACCATGTAAAGTTTTCTTACTACTATCTCGCATTACTTTTTGGGGGATATTTTGTAAATCACACATTTCCAATCACGTAAATAATAAGCTTAGGCTCCATGCACTGAGAATAAACCAAGGGACGGACTACGTCCAGGTGCAGCCAACGAACAATGCACTTTTAAAAAGGTCCTTACTATGATAAGATATATTGTGCATGACAAATAATGCGAGTTGACTAATTTTAAGTCAAGAGGGTAATTAATTAGCTGTTCATAATTTGCCCTCCCACAGACAATTTTTCGACTTACCCTCCCACATTCAAATTCATTTTTACCCACTCCCCACTTATTTTTGCCTGTTTCCCCTCCCCACTGTGAATTTTTGAAGCTCCCTCGCCCTGTAGCGAGAAAAAACTTGCCAATTTCCCCTGCCCTGGAAACAATTCCCCTCAAAAAGTTTTTCGCCAAGCCCTGTCCCCAGGACAATCAACCGATATCCGCCCTGCCCTACAAAAAACCCCTAAAATTTGCTCCCCTAACACCTAAAAACATGTCCCCTGCCCTAGCAAAATTAAAATTTCCCCTGCCCTCGAAAATTGCTCCTGGAATAGCTTTTGTGATGAATAGCTCCGTTGGCTGCACCTGTACGTCGCATCAGAACATTCACAGAATATTCACATCCTTTCGTGTGATGATCGACATCCGCCTCTCCATCCCGGTGACGTGTTCCGGTGGTGTCACTCTCGGAGCAGCCGGGTACGCACGCTCGTTAGAAATTTCGCGGAAAGGGGGTGACTTTCGTCGGACATCACAGAGACATCTATGTCCGTGAAATTGAGAAAAAGGGTTTTTCAGATCACCCTCCGAGGCTAGGTCTGGTTCTTCTCCCAAGACGCTTTCTCACTCGAGAGAGTAAAACCCAGCAGCGGTCCCCAAAGCCATGATCCAGAACCGTCCCGGGAGAACCGTACATCTCATCGTGAAGGCGATTGTAACTACGTGCCCATTCCTCATATCAGTTCGATTAAAATTAGTATGTTCTGGCTGTTTAGAAATCCAGTGACCGTCCCAGTGATGGTAAACTTTGTTCTTGTGTTTTATGATTTGATACGCTGCATTACGGAGGGGGGGGGGAGATAGCTAATTCAACATCCAACAACAACTTCCTGTATGACTGGCAATATGGCGGTCGATGGTAGAGGTGTTCTTCGCGGGAGATGCAAAACCTGTGCAGAATGCATGGAATTTGTCAGTGAAAATGACAGTTTGAGATGCGGTTATTGTGGATGTGTACCTGGAGTACACACAGTGATTCCAGAAGTAATTCAAATGTTGGAAAGTGAGTTCTCCGAGTCAAGTAAGTCTTTTCAAAAACTTAGCGAAACTCATAATTTAATAAATGTAGCTTGCTGCAGATCCGTAGCCCTACCAGTGCCTTTGCTGGTTGTGTTGGGGATCCGCAGCAAAAATGTAGCTAGCTGTGCTGTTTGGTCCATGATATCGCAGCGGTGCTCTGGCGTCTATCGAATGCGCTCGGGTCAAGGTCTGTGGCGATGACCCTTGACCTGGGCGCGTTCAATAGACGCCACAACACCGCTGCGATATCACAGCTAGGTCCATAGCTACTAGCTTACAAGTTGTAAGGCATCGCTGGTCAACTCAAGTCAGCGAATCAACATGATAGTGCTTACCGTTATTTCTAGTTGAAAAAGTTGTCATTTAATAGATTGTACTAACACTTGCATGAGGTGTTTGTAGTTGTAGTATTTCTCGTTAGTTGGTTGTCATTTATTGGTAGATTATCTGTTCAGGTTATTGTAATAAAAGTTGCATGTGGTGTTTTGTACTAAGAAGTATTTCTAGTTGAATTAACTGTCAGTAGATTGTTCCCAGGTTTATTGTACTGACATTTACATGTAGTGTTTTGTAGTACATGTAGTTGTATTAACAGTTGAGATTGTTGTAGATAGATACCCTTACCGAAATGACAAAGTGAAAACTAGCTTCTAGCATGCCAGATTGATAAACAGTTCATGATAGTTGGAAATCAATATGCCTAAAAGATATTTACAAATAGCTACTGAAGTGTTTAAGCCCAGGGACACTTCTGTTCGTGCTGTGTATACATATACCATACATGTTATTTTTTTGCATTCATGTTTGAAACGGGTAAGTCTGAGAGCGGATTTCAGGCCATGCACTGTTTACATGAGATAAATATGTTTAATACCGGTATATGCATATTGCTGACTTGGTTTTTTTTTTGAAGTGCAGTTTTATAAAATAAAGCACATCTTATCTGTAGAAACCTGCATACCAAATATCATAGCTATCAGACTTGTAATTTTGAGAAACCCTTTTTCGACCAAAAAAATTGTAAAAAATTCCCCAAATTACAAAATTGTAGATTTCGTCATCGTTTGAAAGACTCATCACATTTTTATTATCCCCATTAACCCGCATACCAAATATCAAAGCTATAAGGCAAGTAGTTTTGGCGAAAACAATAGTTTGACCAAAGTTTGACCAAAATTAAATCGCATATAACATTGATAATTTTGAGTGGTAACAAAAAATGTCATCTTTGTTTGTAAACATTCATTGTTTAAATTTACGACACATATTTACGAGCACTGGACCAATAAGATCTTCATGTAGATTTGGTTTTTGTTTTCAACATCGAGTGACTTGAAAGCAGTTACTGTCAGAGTCGAAAATACCATGTGGTTAATGTCAGCCCTACGACACAAACAAATTGAGTTTCAGTAGGGATATTCAGTCGTCGATAGAGCCACGGTCACTCTACGTTATAGCATGGAGGTAGAAAGAGGGGGCTTACTTCCGGGTTTACAAGAATGCCTCGCTGCAAAACTAAAGTTTGCTTAAATTATATTCCCTTAACGAAGAATTAGTTTCTAGTAGTCTTTAAAAGCATCTTGAGTAACTTTCACGAAATATTTCAAGGATGGACGCACGAAATACATTAGATTTGTACTTACTCTCATAGTACAGCTCTGAGCTGCGCGATTGAATGAGTCTATCAATAGTATCAAGGGTACACAGCTGACTCCGTGTCAAAGGTAAGTCATGTGATGTCAGAGGTCATTAAATGAACACCTTAAAAACGCTTGTTTTTGTTCTAAACAAAGAATCGTAACCGTAATTGTCGTATAAATTGTGTGCACAGACATTTCAATTAGTTGCCAAAAAATCCCAGCGAATCGAATCTTCTGATCGCAAGTAAAACGGGGTCGACGCTTGACTTCCGTTATGAACCAGAACGAGGC
Organism: Ptychodera flava; assembly: GCF_041260155.1. NCBI lineage: Eukaryota > Metazoa > Hemichordata > Enteropneusta > Ptychoderidae > Ptychodera > Ptychodera flava. Next base: position 56,974,910 of record NC_091928.1, on the reverse strand, counting down.
TTGATCAGTTTGAACGTCAATTTGACATCAACAGTCAATTTGAACTGTTCAAGGCTGCCACGTAGACAGCTTGCAGCTGTCGGTGTCAGCTCCGTTGCTGTGTAATCGCTGTCATTTTTTACACAAGAAATCATGACTTTGGTGTGTTGTGAGAACGATTCAGGCGTCAGAAAATGAGTTGAGTCTGTAAAATACCATTGTAGCGGATTCCTCTGCATGTCCTGGAAGACTGGCGATTCAATGGCGATTTGACTCTCGAGACGGCGTCACTGCATGAGTTTGTACCACCAGTGGTTGACACGAATTCAAATGTTGCCATGTAATGGCAGCAGAATGATGACAAAACCACCCTTGATGCCATCTACATTACTCAGGGTAAGTGTAGTTTTAGCCCTGCGGACAGGTTTGTGTGTTCCTGGCGTTATACGGCCACAGCCACAGCCCTGCAACGGTCTATGGAGATAACTGTGTTCTTGCAGCGAGATTCAAAATGGCGACCTCCATGGGCAAAGTGGTAAACAACCTGTCGAGTACGTTATGTTTCAGAAAACGAACGGCTTTGGACGTTAGGAGAAGTTCATCGCATCTTTTCTTGGGTCGGTTAGGAGGTAAAGGTAGGCAGGGAAAGGATTTTGCCCCGATAGAGCAGAATTTCGGCAAAAAAGACCGTGTTTTTGTTAAGGTCCGGATCAGCTCCAGTTATCTCCATAGACCTTTGCAAGGCTGTGGTGGAAGCCGTATAACGCCGAGAACACACAGACCTGTACGCAGGGCTACTGTTGCTAAATCATTTGTATTTCTGTGTTGTTATAAAATGCATTGGCAAAATTGAATTCAGTCAGACAGCCAAGCCAAGAATTGTGGTTAATTTTTCTATGGTTGTAACTTGGGGGCAATTTTTAGCGTTTTTGGTCAAAAAAATCATTTTGTTTTGAAAATTTATATTCACGATCCTTGGGTTGACCTCTGTCAGATTTATTAAAATTGTGGTGATATTTATTTATCTGCGTTTTTAGCAATTTCTCTTATTTTTTTCCTCTGCTGCCTGAATTCAATGCTTATCAAACAGGCTACTTTCTCAGTTGTCATCTGTCCATCTGTCGTCCGTCAACAATTGCCTTCTCCTCTGAAACCGTAAATCCGATTGCTTAGAAATTTGATAATTATTCACTTGGCATGACTTCACTGCTCATGCAGGCAAAGTCAAATTCCAAAGCTGGCTATCACCACAGTAGAGGGGCTGTGCTATCACCATGTGTGTCGATCAAAGGCTGATGATAGGGGCAGAGTAGTTTTTGAAAGACAAGATATGACAGAATATTTCCTGAGAATTCATAAACTTAACAATAAATCAGGCTACAAAAATAACAAAATTGTAAATGGCCAATCATACATTTACTTTTTCCCGTAAATTTTTATATTTGTTCTCAATTTATGAACATTATGAGCGACAGCGAGAGCACAGTTGATAGGGTTTTTTTTGTAGACGAAATATTTCATTAGATCAAGCAGATTATTTCAGTATACTAATGTATAACTGGACAGATTTCATTTATCAACAGTAACAATAGTGATTACACGTGTGAAGGACATGTTTTCAAACAATGCACAGTACTTTTTAAGGATTCTGTGGGGAGCAGAATATAAACATCAAATGGAACTATTACTAATCATGTGTTTATAATAATGTACTTCACCTTTTTTCTTAAACAGAGCTTTGTTTCACAAAAGTAAACAACTACGAGCTGGGTATCAAAGACTGACCCATAACCTTGAAGCATTAAATGGTAAGTAAAGTTCAACCTTAGGATTCCTAAATGAATAGTACTCTCAGTGAGTCTGTGCAACTCGAGCTTGGCTTAAAGAGGGAGTTTTCCAAGGGTGATATTTACATATGTTCTCGCTTGAAGGTCAATTATTCCATTTATAACTTGCGCAGATTTTTACAAATAAGATTAACTCTGTGGCAGAAGTTGCATTATAGGGCTTCATCATGGGAAAAGCTGCCAAGATTGGTGCTTTCATCAGGTCATACGGCAGGGACCATCTTCCAATGGGTATGGCATTGTCAGTAACGTTTACACCAGGCTTTGTGTATTTACATAACTATTGTGTATTTTTTTTATTGAAATTGTGACTCACCCCACTATACGATTATTTTTAATTATTTTGTTTATTATTTGTATATTGGGGTGGGTCACAACTTTTAACCCCCCAAATTGCATTTCTCTGGCTGCATCATTTGTATGACTGATCCTCATTACCAAAAGTCAATTCCTAAGTTGGCGGCTTCTGTGCAAGTCCCTGCTGGGTCACTTTTCATTTCATTTACCACATTTACTATGCAAATACTCACAGCCTTGCATGAATGTGAGAGAGTGGACAATGCCATACCAATCAGAAGATGCACCCTGCCATATCATTTGATGAAAGCGCCAAGCTTGGTCTATTTTTCTCATCATTCAAAATAAATTTAGTTGATGAAGCCCAAAAATGCAACTTCTGCCACTATTTTTATCCATTTTTGTAAAAATTATCAAGTTATAAATGGCAAAAATGGCAATTCTTGAATAAGTGACCAAAAACAAATATTAAAAATCTTCTTTGGTGAACTCGCCTTTAATACAAAAACCTACCTTTTTCCTATGCTGCGTTCCAATTTGACTTGAGAACGTTCATGTACATATGCAATGAAGTGTACTCAAACCAAATGAGTGGACGTTACATAGTAGACTGTGTATAATTTTAATTGAATTATACCAATAAACATTTACTTCGCTTGAACCTTTGCAAATCATACAATATTGACTCATGAAGTTTAAATGAGGTAATAACATACTTGGATAAAATGTTCTGGCATATATACATTAAGATCAAGTACAGATCAATTTTTATGGCAACGTTTCTGTCTTATTCCGTACATGAATAACTTTAAAGATTCATTGACTTAATAAAGAGGGAAATCAACATTTTTTCCCGCGGGATAAATCATATGAAAAAATAAATTTTGTTTTATGTCATTGATTCTACTGTCTATGGATATACTAGTTTGAAGGTATTTGCAATATGAACAGATTTATACTTGTACAACAAATCACATTGGATCATTCGCAAATTGAGGGTATATAATAGTTTCTTTATTTTTGACTACATGCAAATTTCATTCTTCAATGTTTAATAGCTGTTGAAAGAGTCAAAATTGTCAGCTTTTAGCAATTCTAACATTTTACATATTTTTGTTATAAACTTAATAAGCTTTATATCTTACTTGATGTTTTTTATTTTTTCCAGCTTATGCATAGGACAACCTCAAGATGACAGGTCAAGCAATAACTGAAACCATAACAGACAATCACAGCTTACACTTTTAAACAGAGCTCATGGTCATGGCAATATGAAGTTCTTGACTTTATGGACACTTGAACATTTTTTCAACTTAACAGTTGATGTTGATTATGTTGATCAGCTTTTAAAGTCTGGTGGATTAAATTTAATTAATACCAAATTTTTTAGCTCTCGCATTATTTTTGTTTGTGCAGAAGAGTGTTCTGAAGTGGTAAGGTGATGGCAGTTTCTCAGCAGCAGTGATAAAAAAGTTTCAAGTTGTTGGGGTGACTATAATTCAGAGTGCAGAAGGTAGGTTGATTTTATAAAGCACAGCATTAGGAAATCTACCCAGCAGAGAGGCAGCTAATTGCCAGGCCGAGTGGCAGCTTACCTGTTAATCTTTCCAGAAGAGATCCAGAAAATCTAATCCTGGGCTCTCTGGGAAAGATTTTCCAGGAGCTCTTGTGCCCTTGAGGGACCTTCATGGAAGAGGAGAGATTCTTGATTGCCAACATGTCAGAGATGTGTTGCGTTCATGTGACAAACATGTTGCATTGAACAGCACAGATTTTGGGTGTAGCTGCCTGGATTTCAAGCCATACATGCTTCTAACATGTATTGTTCATGTTTCAATTCATAACAGAAAGTTAAAATCAATATGGTCAGACACATGTTTTGAAACCTGTAGGTAGCATGTATATGACACATGTTTCTTACAAGTAAGAAACACAATGTAAATGGGTGTCATTTCGGTAAGGGTAGTTATCTGAAAGCAGGAGAGTACTATTTATCTTTGCTGAAATTCTGTGAAAAAATGGTTGTTGCTGGAGGCAAATTTCCCTTAGCTACAAGTGATTTTTCTACAAAAGGATTTTTTTTTTTTTTTTTTTGTTTTTGCAGCTACAGATGACGGATGATGTCTAATAACTCAAGAGCAATCAACTAATACAAGATCAAAACGGATCAGAAAAGTGATTGTATATGAATGTGACTGATGAACATATGGTGAAGACAAAACATTGAACGATCACTGTATTTCAAGTTTTCATTATGTTACTAAGCATATATTGAACAAGGCAGTCTGTTACTGTGCACATCAAACATAAAGTCAACCCATGCTAAGCTAGTGTATTATGTGTTCCTTTTTCACCAAGAGTCAGCACACTTGCTTTGAAATTTGTAATTTATGGTATGCAATTGTATTGGCAAACATTTAGGTAAAATCTCCCAGATATCGGATAAAAGGGGTTGTTTTTCGCAGTGATTTTCTCCCAGATTTTCCAAAAAGGGTGTATTTCCAGAGAAAAATTATGGGAAAGGGGGTACATTTCAAACTCTGCTAACGAGCGTTGATACCCACCAGTTCAGAGACTGCCACCGCCGAGCCCGGTGTCAGCGCCGGCTGGACTGGATGTTTTTAATCACGGCAATTTGACAGCAATACTTGGAAAGAAATACACTACATCCCTACTCATTGACATTATTATTCAAACATCCTTTCCCAAACTCCTCACTTTGCGCGATATGCACATATATACGTTTTTCCAGGCCAGGAGATACGGCGCGCCTTTCATCGGCCTGTAACATACATAGGAGTTCGTTGACCTCATTGTACGTCTGGGCATGTTTTGCCTGTGCAAACAAACAAGAACTTGTGACCGAAACGGTATACGCTCTTAAAAGAGGCGTAGATTTAGATCAATAGATAGGAATACGATAGGAGCCATGAGCTTTTAAAAATTATAACCTTCAAACAACATGAACTATTCAAAACTTCAACTTTTAAAAGATATTTCGATTTCGCCTGCGTCGCCCAGTCAGTCGCCATTTGTGGAGGGACCGTGGCTGAACTGCAGAAGGACTCAACTCTAAGGAATCTATTTCCAGAATCACCAATCATTGCCTACAAGAGAAACAAAAACCTAAAAGACACACTAGTCAAAACAAAATTCACAGAAGTAAAGAAACAAAAAACAAACAAACAAACCAGGCCACCAAATGGACTCACAACTAGACCCAAACATTGATATTCTTGCCTCGCTATTCGATGAGCAAGATCACTAAAACACATTAAAACAAGTCATCGTTGATGACACAGTCCCCACTTGTTAATGGGTGCTTTGATTACAGGTCCTCAGAGAGGATAGAGTCCTCTTCATTAGGTCTGTGATAAAAATACTTTTGAATAAATTCGCTTGATACATGTATGAGTTGTAGTTCAGGACATGAAAAAATCGTAATAAAATGGCCACATGGTGGCCATAATGGATCGAATCACAAAACAAATCAATGTGCTTATATATGACATACGGTAGGTCAATGTCCTTGTACCAACTTTGATTAAAATTGGTTGAAATATGCCTGAGTTATGGCTTTGTACATGAAAAAATCATAACAAAATGGCCGCACAGCAGCCATATTGGATCGTATCACAAAACAAATTAAAATGCATATGTATGACATTGGTCAATCTCCTTGTACCAACTTTGAATAAATTTGCTTGATACATGTCAGAGTTATGGTTCTGGACATGAAAAAACGTAATAAAATGGCCACACGGCAGCCATATTGGATCGTATCACAAAACAAGTCAATGTGCATGTGTATGACATAGGTTGATGTCCTTGTACCAACTTTGAATAAAATTGGTTGAGATATGCCTGAGTTATGGCTCTGTACATGAAAAAATCGTAACAAAATGGCCGCACGGCGGCCATATTGGATCGTATCACAAAAAAAATTGATGTGCATAGCTATGACATTGGTCAATGTCCTTGTACCAACTTTGAATATAAATTAATCTGTAGAAACATGCCTGAGTTATGGCTCTGTACATGAAAAAATCGTAATAAAATGGCCGCCTGGCGGCCATATTGGATCGTATCACAAAACAAATTGATGTGCATATGTATGACATAGGTCAATGTCCTTGTACCAAGTTTGAATATAATCGGTTGAGATATGCCTGAGTTATGGCTCTGTACATGAAAAAATCGTAACAAAATGGCCGCACGGCGGCCATATTGGATCGTATCACAAAAAGAATTGACGTGCATATCTATGCCATTGGTCAATGTCCTTGTACCAACTTTGAATAAAATCAGTTGAAACATGCCTGAATTATGGCTCTGTACATGAAAAAATCGTAATAAAATGGCCGCCTGGCAGCCATATTGGATCGTATCACAAAACAAATCGACGTGCATCTGTATGACATATGAAGTAATCCTTGTACCAAGTTTGAATGAAATCGCTTCAGGCACCTCTGAGATATCTGCGTGAACGGACGCACGCACGCACGCACGCACGCACGGACGCATGGACGGACGCACGCACACACGCACGGACATGACCAAACCTATAAGTCCCCCCGGACGGTGTCCGTGGGGACTAAAAACTATTCACAAACACAAACTAAGGAAAGAATCTACATTGCGACTGATGAGAAACCACACTCGGGTTTCGAAACGCAAGCGTCAAAGGGCCACTCTATCAACTTTGTAACACCATAGGTCCGGCTGCGTCTCGCCATAAGCTTTCCCCACACAAACAAAACATTACCGTACACACTAATCCAAACTTCTCTACAAATATCCGAGGCGAAATAAACATTTTTATGAACGCAAACAATCGGATAAGAATGCAGGAGCACATTTTTGAAACAAACCAAACACAAACTCGACACAAAAACATTTTGGATAGTTAGGTGGGGAGCCTCTTTCACACTTTATACAGACAAGCGTGAGCATCTAGCGACTGATGAAATCTGCTGATGATGTCATGAATATGTAATTCGGTGAAAGTGGCCGTCGACGCGTCGCGACTGGCAGTGGCGCTGCACTTGATAAGTCTTAGTCGGGTGGTTACCGTATAAATGGAATAACCGATCGTTTGCTGAGACGATCAAAAGGTGTCAAGTGCGCCTCCGATTAAAGTAGTGAAGTGAACTATGCATAAGTAATAGACGGGGCCCAGAACGTCGTTTTAGGCCCAAACGACAATCTGAGACCCGTCAAGTTCTGTGTGGGTGCAGGGCTGTCATGTGGTGGGGGGGGGGGGGGGTGCGACTCCGCGCCTTGTCCGGAGTGTTCGTTTGATGTCGCTAATTCACATTAAATCAAACTCATTCACAATTTTAAAGACGGGACGAGTAAAAAGAGGTATGGCTGGGGTAAATTAACATGTTTCGGGACATTGTACGCGTAAAGATACTTGAAATTAGCGCTTTTCGTTTTTGCTGAAATTGTTCCGTTAGAACATAGGGTAAGCGACGGGGGTCACGTATAGCAGTAGGGCGCACTTAAAAACAAGTCGGTCGCGAGACCCCCAACGGAGACGGGATATTATGATTATTAATCGCAAACACGGATATAATTTAAGCAAACAAATTAAACCAGGTGAATGTCAGAATAATCCGCAAGAAACATACCAAAATGTACCTCATTAAATGCGATTGTGTTTGTTTTATTTGCCTTTATTATGATTTCTCGAGCGGGGGCACCGTCAATTGTTAGGGTAAGCGAGAGTACACGGAATTTTGCGAGAGACTTTGAAAAATCGCATTTTTTATCAAAATTATGAATTTTTATCAACATATTTCTGTACCACCATGTTCCTGAATGAGAAGAGAATGTGTGGCCGCAAAACAGGACCTCTTTAAGATCTGTGCTCGGAGAACGGGGTGAAAAAATGGTCCGGGCGTAAATAGGTCTACCTGAATTCTTTTACTATACAGTAGTAGCTATTCGAAGGTTTAGTGATCTCAAGTGTCAATATTTTACCAGTTGCCCTATGTCTTTAAAAATAGTTTACAACCCTTCTTAAGTGTATTAGAAGAAAGGCAGCGACAAGTATAAAAGATTTCATAATGTCTTGGCTACATGCATTGATATTGTTCAGGAAAGCCTGGGTGCCAAAACGTATGCGTTCGCAAACACCTCTGGAGGGGATATGAGATTTCAGGAGGGGCTTGAAAAAATTAACAACACGCCAGGCGTGGCTCTGAAAAAATGACGTTGCAAAGGGGGGAGTTGAAAATTTATCGAATATCAAATTCCTTTTACCTTCTCGTGTCTATTTATAGACAGAGAAGGTATTAGAGTTGAAAACCAGTATGCTGCTGTCAAGTACTTCCGTCTGTCAAGACTTCCGTCTGTCAAGATCCGTTGACGTCAATGCCATTGTGATGGGTCATATCATAAACTGGTGGGGGTGTTCATGGCTCAGGTTGAGGTGTGGGAGAACGATTTTGAGCTATGACAAAAATCAAAAGGGACTTAGCGCATAGCCACAGTGTTAAGCCTTTCTCCAAGGTTTCTTAGTTGACTACAATCTATTACAGACTACTGAGCTGACGTTAGGGGTACTCACTTTGTGTTTGCTCACTCTGTGAGCGCTAGTGTTTGGTACTGAGTTGCGTGGATATCCCCTCATGGCCTCACGTGATCTTGGCCTGTTGCATAATCTGCAGAGATGATCATATGCCTCCGAGTCTGAAAACTGTCATTGTGTAAGCCTGTCGGCATTTTCCTTGCATTTTTTCTCATTTAATTTTGCAAAATATCGGCGAGTACCTCAATATTTCAAGATAACCCTTTCTTCCCAATCGTTTCCTGGAGTTTCAGAGTCATATGAACGAAAATGAGTGAAAGTTTTAGACAGGAAAATCGGACGTCGGCCATGTTCAATGTTTACAGTACAATCAGAAGTTTACGTGGAGGAATTAACCAACAAACAAACACTATTCATGATGCCCGCCCTCTAGAGGCAAGCCCTCCTATATGAAGTACCACATTTGATGCTTGTGGAAAGCTTGACCACACAATGGAGCATTTAAACTTTTAGAAAATGACAAATTGAATAAGAAGGTATTCAGAAAATGTCAAATACTGCGGAAAAATGCGCAAATATTCAATATAAACAGGTTAACTGACTGGTCAGCTATAAAAAACAATGAAAATGTTTATGATCAAAAGTTTTTGAGATGCGCACATTTAACAATACAGAAATTATTAACATTATAGAGATAAGACCAAACTATTTTTTCAGGGATGGGACAGGTTGGAAATGAGGGGTGAGAGACAAAGGCACTCCTATTGCTGCATGTGGATGCAGCCACACCATTTCATTTACAGCATACTTATTCACTGTGTTGTGTTCAAGTTCCATATTGTACTGACTGTCATACAAGGATAACATGAGCAAATCAAATCAAATTAGAAAAGGATCAATGCTATTGTGTGGATTTTGCTGAACATGGCTGATTTTAATATTTCGCCCTATATATTTGGTATCCAGCAAGGCATATTTTGATGTCAAGTCAAAATTAACACTACATTGCTGACAATATATTTTACCGTTTCTGCATGAACTTTTCTTTTTTAAATTATAGTATATTAGTACTTCAAACAGATTAACAGTTATTGTGATGTCAACCCATAATTTTACATCACAAAGACTGTAATTCTGCCAATTTTTTTTGTTTTTCAGTCATTTTATAAATTTTGCACTGCACAAGATGATTGAACAAACTGCAATGTTTGAATTTGTAAACTCAAAGAATAAAAATCCTTTGGTCACAGATTAAATTATTTTTTAAAAATAAATTTACTCTTAAACACTGTAGCATATATTCTTTACATGGTCATGTATTTCAAGGAAAATATGCCTATTAAAAACAGTAATTTCTTCACTTTCAATTTTTTCAATACTATGACAATTATCAGCCATGAGGTTATACAAACACAAGACCAGATAAGCGTTTTTCATCATTTTCACAGGACTCTTTGGAAAATCAATTAAAAACAGTTAAAAGTGACTTAAAATGATCACTTGGTATACATTTAATTTACAGATGCCAGGTTGTGTATTTCACATGCACTCAGGTCAGTAAGGAAGTGCGTCATTACTATTTTGGACTGTTAATTCTTATTTCTGAATTATTTAACTTTTTTCCCACATTGAACTATCTTTAGGCAGTTTATACTGTAGCTTAGAATTTTTTTGATTGATGTATTTAATCATCTTTTGGGTTCTTTGGGTCCATATCTCACCTCATGCCCCTACATCATCAACTATTTACCAACAACTCCATGCCAACAACCATTACCTGACCTGGCCACACATAAGAGAAGGTACAGCGTCATTGACGGTATTTTTATATATCTTCTGGTGCTTTGACATTTCCTGCAAATGCCATTTTGGCGCGCCCTTCGGACGCAAGTTTGATTGTTGATTAAAAAATTTACTGATGATCCAAGCAGCCACATTGAGCCAAACGATTTAGGACATCATAATTTCTACTTACCCAACCCCTCTGTTGCGGAAAAGTCCCCTATATAATGACTACAAGATTCAACTTAATCTTTCAATAACAATTTGGGAGATAACTTATTTGATATCATTCTCCCATCGACAATACATGGGTATAGGTCAGTGTCAAAAGTTTATGTCGCCGTATGTACATTTGTATTTTTTGAGGACTTTGACAGAATACAAGCCATTTAGAGTAGTGCATATAAACTATTTAGAATAGTGCATAGTGTCATAAGTAACAACTGGAAGCTTCAGGTCAGCCAACCTTTGAATAACAATCTGGGAGCTGATAAACTATACGTTATTTGTAGTTTCCTCATAGCGTACAATGTACAGTTAATCAACATTTCAGTGAAATTCCTAAATCTTCAAAAAATTATTGCGCACACATGGACTTGTATCCATCTCAGTCTAATCACATACATTAATATCAATAATCAAGAGTACATAAATACACAGATTTAGCTAGTTTTGTATTAAAATATTCATAGTTTAATCGTAGTCTACAATGTAAAGTGGGTGAACATTTTCGGCGAAATTCAAAAATCAAATTTCTTGTACACATATGCACATGTAGCCACCCTCTACTAACAAGTACAGTTGTGTCAATTTTTCAGGTTCCATATACGCAAAAATATTGCAGATTTTTAATTGGGAAAAAATCATTCAGAGTTTTGTCACAGACTCCCATGTATAGTGGCTCGTCATTTTCGGCGAAATATTTCTTCTACACATGTGCATTTGTAAACACCCAGTGCTAATTTAATTAATTTATATCAGTTAACATACGTCTATAGATGAACAGGTATTGCCATTTTTATATTAGAAAATACACATTCATAGGTTTCTCATAGACTACCATGAATAGTGAATCAACATTGTCGAAGAAATCCAAAAATAACATTTTGTGTACGCACATACACTTTTTACCTGCCACTTCAAGCAAACTACATTTACATGGATGATCATACATACACATGTAGAAATAGAGCTAGTTTTTATTGAAAAAAAATATTAAATAGTTTGCCTAATACACTTACGTGTATTATGATTGATATTTTTGACGAAGCCACATTTTGCATCGGGGACTACCAAACTCTAGCAAATCAGAAAGGGGAACTTGAACACATTGCAGGTTTGTTATAAACATAATATCATTTTAACTGCGCGTATTTAAAATTAATAGTATGAAAAGTCTTTCTTTCAACAGTGACAGACCTGTTGTTAATTTGTTGTTCACAATATAAAATTTCAAGAAGAAATGAAGAACTAAATCAGACATATCAAACGATGAATGCTTAAAAGTGTATGATGGTGATATTTTAGGATAACCTATCATAAAATATTTCGTTTAGATTCTTTTAGGATAGTTATATATGATAATTTTATAATGTTACTTCAAGTCGTCAATCAATATAATAATAATAAAATTAGATGATATATTGAAACTTAACCTGGACAAAGATCTAGACCAAGCTACCTCTATACCATGTATTGATCATTCATAAGGGGCCACGACGCTTGGACCGTCTATGATTACTTCTTCGATGATGAACTATGGCGGAATTTCAAAGATTTTAGGGACATATTACTAGAGGAATACAAAGATCAGGTGATCTCGGATTCCATTCCAAAAACTTTGTAGTATTTTTCAGGGAAATGTGGCGTCGTTTCCTATAAGCCTCTAATAGTGCAGCCAGGGAAAAAGCTCTTCCAGAAGTTACGGGAGTCAAGGATATCGTGCGCATCCATACAGAGAACATGTCTGTGGAGAGTAAGATGTATACAGTTTATGCAGAAATGGAAATCTTGGTATTGGATCTAAAAGATAAAAGTGTAAAAATTCGTACAATGCATGTTTTCTTACCACTGCACAGTGGTCTAGCTTGTACGCTCGTAAACATGTGTCACGTAGATTTTCAAATGCAGGACAGAGGTATGACTGAGTGGGTCGTATTTCGCGAAGCATATTTTCTGCCTGACATCACCTTCGGCGGGTCACTAGTGACGACAGCGAAAATTGTTTTAAATTTATTTTTTAATAAAATCTCGGTCGAAATCTGTTCACTTGCAGATTGTGTGTTAAGGTCACATTATAAATATTTCCATAATTACCCCTATATATTGACTTACATACCATAACATCAATGGATTCGTTGGCTACTTGTACTCAAATCGAATAGATAACAATTTTTTTCTGTTTTGGTTGATAGCATATTGCACAGTGGCACGTTTTGGCCATGCTTGGCGCCACTGTGAGCTGGAAAAGGCATGGGATTGAGCAAAACAACACTGTATCTATTTCCAATCAAAGAATATCCCTCGATAACGTTCACTGCACAATCACAGTCGAGACTCTGTACCCGTTCACCTCTGTTCACTTGACGTGTATTTGGCGTGTACAACGTCAAGGAAAACCGAACTCCAGCGAATTTCACCTTTTATCCCTTCATGCATGACGTCATAGGCGATAGACGAACATGTGTGATAGCTTACCAAAGCATTGGACTCTATGACTGTAGTAGTGCATTTCTGCACGTAACAATTTTTTAATGCTCAGTAGCATGAAAAATAATAGACTGTTGTGCAGTTGAGTGCAAAAATGACTCAAGGAAGAACAAAAACGGAGTTAGTTTTCCCATAGTTTTTTCCACAGAATAGCTTTTTCGAATACGGTGGCTAAAGAAAGTTCGGCGATGTAATACAATGTTAAAAGCTGTCAAATATAAAAAGCTATGCTCTGCACCTTTTAACGCGTACGATGATTGTTTTATAGGGGATTTCGGGACTCTTATACCGATACAAGACGATACTACACAATGTGGTTCGTATCTTGACATGACTGTTGTGACTCGGCACGCCGGTATTCATTGCCCGATAAATATCGGCAATGATTGCGGGACTCTAATATCGATACCAGAAATCGATACTAGATTTACTTGTACTGTGTGTCGGTATGCTGGGTCTGCGAAATCGCGATATTTAACCGATGATTATCAGCGATTTCGGTCTTTAACTCTGATACTAGACGATACTTTTTCAAATCGTGGGTAAATATCCGATGTATATAGGAGACTTCACCACCTAACAGATCTGACCAGCCGACTACCTTTGTCCAACTCTTAGTTCAAAAATAACATCCATGACCGGTAGTCAAGAATTCTGCAGCATGTTTTACATAATTAGATTTATTCATGCACGAGATACATTTTTTACATTTAGGCCTGAAGCATTTTTTTTCATTAAGTGTCCACACGAAACTTTCATACACACGGCTATCGGGATTTCGTCGAGAGGGCCGATCGGATTTCATCGGGAGTTTGGGAAGGCCTTGCAAAAAATACATTCTTTACTACATGTAAATCATTTTTACTTGACAATCGGGACTTGGACAGAGGACAGATCTGACATCATCGGGAGTTTTGGGTGATCTTGTACGAAATACATTCTTTACAACAATAGACGATACTAGATTTTTCAAATCGCTGGCAAATATCCAATATATATCGGAGATTTCATCACTTAACAGATCTGAGTAAGCCCGACTTTCTCAGTTCGACCCCAACTTCGAAAAATAGACGAGACTATAGATTTGTCAAATCGCGGATAAATATTTTCCGATATATATCGGAGATTTCGCAGCCTTAAAGATCTGGCCAAGCTCGACTTACATGGTAACACATACAATCAGTCAATCATTCGTATCATTCACAAACTAAACATTAATTTTAAGTGACTGATGAAGAAAATCTGTTTTAGAAACGTAGCGTTGAAGGATCGCAGGTTTACTCGGTGTCTCCAATCCAGTTCGGGGTCTATACAAGCACAGTGACTCCCTCCACGGAATCATACACAAAACGCAAACAACCAAGATATGAACGGTGATTTGGAGAGTTTCCAATTATTACATATTTCATATTACTATATTGATTCAAATTAGTATGGTTTGATTTCAGTCGGGGGAAAGTAATACAGATTTCAGAAATAGCGCTGTTCAGACTCTTCATAGTCGTCTTAAGAACGCGAACTGTTCAAATTACTCCTCCAGCTGCAAGCTCCAATCATTTGTATCATAGATATATGTCCAAAACTCAGTAACCCAAAGCACAAACCCTTCATATTTGGTTTGATGGTGGACCTTAAGACACCACATCCTTTACCTCATTAACAATGCACATATCTATTCTGGGTAAGCCAAAATACCAAGACGTCAGATTTTTGTATATCGGATAACAATGATACAATTTTTTTCGACAAAATGTCATGTGACCTTGTTGACCTTTGACTTCAAAAATAGATGTATCTCCATGACTCAGTAACCAAAGTGCTACACCACTCGTATTTGGTACGATTGGAGACCTTATGATGGAACTTTCTGTACCACATTAATTATGTACATATCTAATTCTGGGCAAGCCAATAAGGCTAAAGGTTAGATTTCTGTTATATTGGGACAACTATGACATGCAATTTTTTGACTAAATGTCATGTGACATCGATGACCTCTGACCTTAAATATAGATATATGCCCATAACTCAGTAACCCATTGCACAAAACCCTTCATATTTGGTACGATGGTAGACCTTATGACACCTCATCCTTTACCTCATTAATTATGCACATATCGAATTCTGGGTAAGCCAATAGACCAGGAAGTCAGATTTTTTTGTAAATAGGGATAACAATGATACAATTTTTTTTGACAAAATGTCACGTGGCCTTGTTGACATTTGACATCAAATATAGGTATATGTTCATAACTCAGTAACCAAGTGCTACACTACTTATATTTTGTATGATGTGAGACCTTATGATGCCACTTCCTGTACCTTATCAATTATGCAACATATCTAATTATTGGCAAGCCAACAAGGGTAAAGGCCTGATTTTTGGTATATAGGGATAATATAGAATACATTTTTCACAATATGTCACGTGACCTCTATGATCTTTAACCTCGATTTCACAAATATACCCACAATTGCAAATAAAGCTAGAGGTCTGATTTTCGGTCTACAGGGTTAAGTATGGGAACAAGGCTTTTGTCAAAATGTCACATGACCAGCCACTTCCTGTACTTCAACGACTATTGACATATCTAATTCTTGGCTGGCTAGTAGAGTTATAAGTCTGATTTTTGTTACATAGGGAAAACTAAGGGATAAAATGTTTTTTGCGTGCTGACCTCGAAATACGTTTATACCTATAAATCAGGAAACACATATTTGGCTGATGGGACACTTTATAACGCAACATCATGTAACTTATTAATTATGCACAAACCTGACTTTGAGCTAGCCAATAGAGCGAGAGGTCTTTTTTTGTACACAGGGGTAACCATATGATTAAATGTTTTTAACAAAATACCATTTTATGTCAATGATATTGTACCTCTAATATACATATATGTTCATAACTCAGTAACGACAAGTGCTACACCCTTCATATTTTGTATGATGCAACTGACCGAGTGCGATCAACAAGCCACAAAACTGCTGCGTAATCACAGCTGTAAGCCATTGTGACCATATTCATGTGGTTTTATATCCAGAGACCTTAAAATAAGAGTCGTCAAATGCAAATACAGGACCTTGGTACTTGAGAGTGTTCGAATTAAGTTGTGCCTGGACATAGGCATGACTAAGGTTTTCGGATTGGGCTGGTTCTCACATTATGTCAGATCACTTTGTTGTAAATCGTGGTTACACTTACGCAACCAGTGCATCGTCAATCACAGGAAGTCATGCTTCAGCGACATTGGTGCTATTTTAATATTTGTAGAGATTATGAAAACATTAAAGAAAAATTATAATAACTCACTGAGAAGTGCTTGTCTCTCAAATTTTAAAACCACGTAATTGATTGTATCTTTACAACATTTGAACTACTTGATTATTTTCGTGACCCAATACTGTGAGGTCAAAAACTAGATCGAAGGTACCTGGAACAAAAACTCTTCCACTTGCTAGCTTTGGACGCAATATGTAAGCATCTCACCTGGCTGTGCCTGAATTGGACTATGGGTAACTATATGATGGGTCTTCATTGCCTTTGCAACCTGCGATTTTTAGCTGCTGAAAGTTGTTAACAATGGTGGCATTTTTTCCAATAATGTGTATGTTAGAGGTGGTAAAAAACACTTCGAGTAATATAGAGGAAAATATGACAGGAGGAGGGTAATATGAACCCGAGGGTGACTATTTTGAGTTTGATAATGATGATATTAGTTATAATGAAACACCCATGTTTACAACAATAATACCGTTGCAGAAGCCGACCCATTTCTGGCTGGCAGCTCGCAAGTCGATCGATTAACTGAACAGAAAAAAGGGCTTACAGAGCGAATGGTTGATGAATTCCTAAGATCCGGCAACACGACATTGTTTTGCACTTGAATCCTAAGATTAAACCCCGGCTCGAAAAGGCCCGGATCAGGATTAACTATGGTGTTAAGAAGATTATTGGGTGTTTATGTATGTATGTTTTAATCCTTGAAATTGCAATCGTTATATAAATATGTTGCTAGATTTTTGGATCAAGTCCGCACCGGGCTTTAAGAACGTAAATCTGTAATATAAAGATATCGGGCTGTCAAAGATGAAAGGAGGGGGATTTTAGCCCCTACACTAATGAAAGACCCAGGAGCTTCTGATTTGTATGAAAGTATTCAGTAAAGACAGCCCTTCTAGCAGCTATCGCTTTAGTGCAAAACCCTACTATGAGAGTTCTATATGACATTCTGAAGTTTGGTTACAATCAAGTGTGCCGGCTGAAAAGCTGACACTTTGTCACATGGGACGACTTAGAGATGACTCACGTGCGACATGATGCTAGTGGTAAGGCAGAAAAATAAAGATATCGAAAATACAATTATCATAATAAGAATGATAAGTGGAATAATATAAACCCCGATTAAAGGTCTTTTATTCATGAATTAGAGATGGCAAATATGTGTCTTAATAAGTTTAGAAAATGAAAGACATTAAATTCCGTCAGAGCAGATGGAACTGACATCCGAACTCATAACAAGACTAGCCAAAATTAATAATCGAATTGGAGAGCAACATGATGTAATCAGTGTTGCATGTGAAAGACTAGGACAGACTAGCTCTCTTCGTGATGTAATTTCTGATCCAGAATTGTCACTGAAACCACAGCTGATAGAATTATTGAAATAGCACGGTGTAACGATTACTGCTCTCATTAAGGCCATCAATATCAACAATGGTAACTCACACAGAAGCTCAGGTAGCCGATGCTATAGTTAAGGAGGTGGCTCACCAACAGTTAATCAGTTGATCATATCCCTTGTCAGTTTCTATGAAATAGAGCAGGATCAGTGGTCATGTTCGCTTGAGAACAGCTATGGATATTTTTGACATATTTCAAAATAATCATACTAAATAAGATTATGCATCGATGTATGTAGGAACAGTCATGCTTGGTGAAAAGAATATTGCAAAGTTTCTTATTAAAATACAGACCTCTTTGATTTCTCTGTTTAATTGAAATTGTGTAAACTCTGGCGAGTAAATCGTCATATCTTTCGGGCAAATCCAGGTCAGAGGCTGAAAGATGATAACGTGATCATAATATTTTAGCTTTCATCAAGGAATGACAAAAGACTAACTCTTTTAAGCGACTGAATTAACACTGGGCGACTGCTTCCTTTATACTAAGGTTTGCACGACCTCGCTCAGCCGTCGGTTCCGCGCGAACATCTGGTTTTATCAATAACCAGACGATCTGTTCTCTCGAGAACGATCCATGAAATATCGGGCAAAGTGAGAAAATACCTCAATGTGTAGCAACCTGGGGTGTTCGTTATTTACATATCAAAGAAAAGAAGCATTTCATGAATTTATTATCTGAATAGAATCATGAAATACATATGAAAAATGAAGTGCGAGTGAATGTTATTTGTCATCGGCGGTGTTGTTTACTGTTTCTCTGACTGAGAAACATGCGTCCGTTCGTGTGACCTCAAAGTGTTTACACTGTACGCAAACATTAGAAATTTTAGACGGCACATCTGTTGCCGCTGACGTCAAACATTGGTTCGTAAAGCTCATCTCTTTCTCTCGCTTGTATATTACAGGCAGTAAAAACCACGATGCAACAAGAAATAGAGCGTAGACAGGAATACTACGAAACGAGTATTGCCGGTGGTACCGTGAACAGATCACACACAGACCAACGAACTGGTAATTTCGATCTTTTACTGGAGTTCATTGGTCCAGAGCCGGGGCTTATCAACCCGCTGCCAGACGATGCTTCAGAAGTCGAATGGTTTTTGCAAATATTCGACGAGGATCTGATAAGATTCATTACCCGATGCACTAATCGTTACGCTAGACAGAGGAGAAGGGCAAATGCCAGGGAACGGCAAAGATCGGCCTGGACACCGACGACAGTTGTCGAAATGAGAGCATTCATTGGAGTGATGGTGCTATTCGGAATTTGCTGGCAGCCTGAAATCCAGCTGTATTGGTCGGACCATGTTTGCTTCGGTCATAATTTCGTCAAGAGAACTTTTTCCCGTGATCGCTTCAAGCTACTGATGCGATATTTATACTACAGCACACAGCCGTACTGTGCTCGTAACACAGCCATGTATACAGCCCAAAAAATAAGTGAGAACGGGATAGGATGTTGAAAGTACAAAATGTCATTGATCGAGTAATGCAAACAGCCGAATGCACCGGAGCCCGATGTGCGAACTGGCAATCGATGAAGGAGTCATTCCCTACCGGGGCCGCACAAAGAATGTTCTCTACAATCCAGCAAAACCGCACAAATATGGAATGAGAGTTTACACTCTCAGTGAGTCCGCCACGGGTTACGTTTTCAACGACAAAGTCCATCAACCTGTCGCTGATAACTGTCATCACTTGATCCAATGCTGCAGACGACCCCCGAGTTTTCAGGGGAAACAGACCTGGGCAAGTTGTTTCCCGGCTGATTCGACCTTACTATGAGTTAGGACATCATGTCATTATGGACTCATATTACACTTCTGCCCCGTTGTTTGACCATCTCTACGTGCATAATATTGCTGCCACGGGAACCTGCAGGATATACACCTTAGGTTTACCCAATGAAATAAAAAATGCCACAAACTATGATCCACAAGTCGTACCGCCTGATGCTGACGACGAAGAGCGATGGCCACGTGGTAGTTTCTCGGTATTTCAAGATGGCGCAATGACAGTATGTGCCTGGAAAGACACAAAAATGGTGAAATTTATGAGCACGGCAGTCTCTGCACGAAGACCGAATCGAGCGCTAGTGCAGTGAGGCGCTGATGTAAAGATAAAAGAACCGGTGCTTTTGAACGAATTGAAGTACTATGCCCGAACGTTGCTGTAATGTACAATCAGTACTTCAGAGGTGTTGACTTGACTGATCAACAGCTGGCTTACTACACGCCAGGTCGATCATCGCCACGGTGGCACAGAGCTGTGTTTTACCACAAGCTGAACAAGGCACTCATGAACGCTTTCCACAACATGGCATCAGTTCATGGATACGGTCAAAGTGGATCGAGATACAGACGTCAGCTCATGTTTCGCGCCCAAGTAGCAAAACAGCTGATCGGTAATTTCTCATCACGGAAACGTTCCCCAAGAGCAACTAGTCTGACGGCACCACGTCTCATTCCTACCAATGTGGAAAGAGTTGGTCATCGAATGGGTCGCAATCCGGACGGAAGACGTAGTTGCGTGATGTGTCGACGTGCAGGACGGATAGTAGGCCATGGAACTCGTCCCAATCGTGTTCATGAGACAATCAACTGTTGCCTCACTTGCCAGTTACCACTGTGTCACCCACGGTACAGACAAGCGTGCTGGCGAGAGCACAATGTGTGAATGCCGTTTGCAGAGGACCCAGAAACTTGACTATATATCACGGACTGAACATTTGTCGGTATTACAACCCTTTATTACACAGTTGACATGGAAATAAAAAAAAATTCACTCGCAAACTATCGGTGAGTACGATGTACTTTTGTGTGTGGTTTGTGAAGTGAATGATTGAGTCCAACACGTTTGCTTGGGTAAATGATCGAGTTACAACGATGATTGCATCGGATGATCGCTAGACAAGGTCTCAGCCAGAGCAGTTCCTGTTTTGGCAGAGAGCGAGTCGGTGTGCGATGAAAAATGCATCTGAGTAGCTAACAGTCGATTTCCCCGGTCTGTCATCTCTCAAATGCGTAATAAAATATTTTTTATTATGCAAATAGTATTCGACATTTACATACGGCTCCCTAGGCTGTACGAACCTCGAATACATCAACACAGTAAAGATCACATGTCAGCTCAGGGTAGTTCAGACCATAACTGCTCAAACTGACAGCTGCCGGCCGACAAACATGGAAAAGTGAGATCGGCCTTGTGGGAACCTGTCACTTCAGTGTTAATAGGAGTGTTTCAGGACACTAAAGACGATAAAGAGGCACATCATCTTCAAGAATATTGGGTACTTTGTCTTTTATGCGACAGGGGTAACCTTTTTATTTTCCAGTCAGATGGAAATATTCATGTTAAGATAAAACTACTCCTTCGTATATAATATGCTTAATTAGTGGAACGCCCGTCTAAGTCATCAAAAGAACCAGTACTGCATAATTATTGCAGTTATGCAGTTATATATTACTGGGGTAAATTGACATGGGTTTGAACATAATTAATGGCAGTCTTACTCAAGTACAATAAAAGGCCATGACGGTCACTGCCCAGACCTTTTTCCGACATATTATAGCCAGAATTGGAAATACAAAACAGGAAGGATTTAGATCGATATATGAGATATCATGGACTCAATGGTTATGAAAGTCGATCTGTGCTAATTACTTTTGGTCCATCCAGAATGTTAGCCAACCTCAGATCTTTTGTTTGAAAATATGTATATATAATGCGGAATCGCTATGAGGAGTTGCATGTGACGAAGATTGCTATAGCAATGCAGCCCTTAAGGAGTGTATTTTGGTTCATTTTTCTCGGTTAGAATTTGAGAAGCCAAGAAACTGTAACTACTTTTCTATTTTTAGCTTTTATCCATACAGTATTCTTTCTATAAGATGCTTCCTCCTTTTTGCATTATTGCGTTTTGTTTTGTTTTTTTTAAGATGAGAGGCGTCTACATACAATCACAGACTACCTATCGCGTCGAAGGTGAGTATTCTTTCATGGCTTCTAAAGCCACTGGAGATAACAGTATTTCAGTGATTTTAGTATTAGTATTCAGATATCGAAATCATGTTCAAATCACACTTACGTCTGCACGTTGTTCTGTCAGGTTGCAACCGATACCCCTGATAACAATCACAAAAATAGGATCCTGGGTATTAATGCAAAGATGGTCACATCCGTGCTTTGATACAAGGCACTCATTAACATCTGCGCCAGGAGGAAAAAATCACACATGGGGTATTATGTTTCTAATGCTATGTAGTTAGAATTCTGGACAAGAACTCATTGTTCAACTATTTTGTTGGTTCTAAGCCCAGCTGCATTCAATGAAATAAGTTTTAGGGAAAATGAGGAAGATTTAGTGAAATAAGTACAAAATAGAATTACATTGTGATGCATTATAATACACCTGCATCTGTCATCTATGGAATTTTGTCGTAACATTAGGTTTGAGTATTAGAGGATATTGAGTCCAATAACTTTGACGCGGGAGTACGATATTAATGTTGTTTTGGAGACTGTTTGATCTTTGACCTCTTAATACCTTTAGTCAACTCGGGGGAAACAGGAGAAGTTTCATGATGTTTGCAAATAGCTAATCGTTCACTACTTGTTATCAGTCAGTAATGGTCAATGTGAAACATGCAAAGTCGAGTAAAATTATGCTTTTAAACTAAATTTATACCACATGCACTGTACTGTGCAGTTTGAAGATTTATTCTGTGCTCTATAATATAATGCACATGCTGCACGCATTCTCAGTCTACTCGCTATCACGCGATGCAAAGCAGTCGAATTCAAAAGCAAAAAATCTCATGCTTACACTTTACTTTCAACCTTTTTGATAAAAGTGGATTAAAGAGGTTAGGTTATTAACGAAAAAAAACAGACAATATGTCCTCATACTTCATACGCTTTACTACGCGTCTCGGACAATACCTTAATTGCAAGATTCATTCAGACAAGAATTCCGATATTTGTGAATAACGTGATATAATTATTTTTGATTTTGTTTCATGTCATACATGAACACATTATAGTAAAACAGGGAAAGCCTTCAGCGAGATACTAGAAAAAACAGAGCCTAACCGAACACATCACATACACTTGTGTGTAACCAGGACAACAATACATCGATTGCCATTGTGGAATTGTCACAATCTATCAGATTCGAGGGTAAAACAGTCAGTCTCTACATATTTGTACACGTCATTCAGGAGTTATAATCTTTAAAACAAGCAATTTTGCAGTGGAATTCTCCATCGGAAGACGTTTGAATCTCTTGCTGTTGTTCTCTAATGTATAGCTTGTGAAGACTTAATCGATAATAGGGAAAATTGAGTTATTATTACTGCCCTGTCCTTAAACAAATACTACACAGAAATGAAATATTAACATAGTCTGAGTAATTTTTCTGTTCGTTGGTATAGCATGCACTCAAATAATTGAACCGTTTTTATTTGAGATTGCATAACAGTTACTTCGATGGCCCGACATTTGTATGGCGTACTATAATTAAGGTAGAATGCACCTCGGGGACAGATATTCGGACTCTCAAACTTTTACAAATCTCTTCTGATATACCACATGTGCAGGTTCATTTTAAAGCTCTTGGCGAAAAAAAAAAACTATTCACGGCTTAGTTTTTCGAAATTCGAAAAAATTTATTTTTCTCCATAGAGTTAACACGGGATGGCGGCCATTTTGAATTTCTAATATCGGTAAATCTTGGGTAATTTGTTTCTCTAGTACCAAAATTTGCAAGGTGACCACCTATTTTTATTCTTGATTTGAAAGAGAATGATTAAAAGATTCTTTGAGAAAGTTAGAGCAAAAGTTTAAGTCTTTCACTTTCGAGGTGCATACTACCTTAAGCAAACGCTTTTATTGTTAATGTATACGTTGAATGTACTATTCTGACTATTATTATATACTTTTTCATGTGAATAAACAAAGCGAGGTTAAGCACGGAGATGATATAGCCGTCTCCGATTGAATGGTTGACACAAGCAAATTTTTTATACTCTGTATAAATGTTAAATCATTTATTCTCAGTAAATCATATTTAAAATCAAGTGCTGGATAAAAGGGAACAACATTAGGTTTTGTATATGCTAAAACTGTAATGCATTACCTTGTCCGTACACCTCAACTTCGCACAAACTAAACCAATTGCGTCCCGATTGGTGAAGTTCGCGACTCTGTATACTAACATATCTCCTTTCGTAGTTTCTTTACAGTTGATGATAGTGATCCCATTGTTGTCGACACCAATTGGTTTCCCACAAACTGGATTTTCAAATACTCTTTCAGAATTGCCAACACGTGCTTTTGCTCCAATCAGACCATTTTCTGAAACAGCAAAAATGCTACTTAGGAGCACCCCGTTATACAATATTCTTACCCATTGGTAAAAGTAATCAATAGGGCTATACTAGAGCGTCACAACGTGAACATTAGTTCTCTACCCTTTATCCACCAAAATTAATCAACTTGGCAACATAAGAGTTCCCCCGTTTTGTACCAAGATATCTAAGTAGACAGTTGCTGTTAATTCTATGTTAAAGGTATTTTGCGGAAATGCGAGATTATGAGAGGTCAATTTTCAAACAATATAGAACGATGTTAATATGAACATTAAAAATCCCAACAAAACTTAATTTATTACGAATTACTACTATGGGACAGGCCATGGAGTTAAGTAAGGCAACTGATACGACATTTGCCCTTCTAAAGGGTAATATGTGGAATCTACGTATTGTTCGACGTACTTTCGTTTAAACTCTCAGTATGGCCACAGGATCAATAGACAATTTATCGTCATGTTGTACGGGTTTGTATTTGCTTCATGTACGATTGTTGTTAAATCCCATTGAAGGCTACTATGAGAAAAAGAACTTCTTTTTAGGTTGCACAACATACAGGTATTGTGCATTTCGTTTGACTTGGAGTGATTAGAAATATCATCTAACTGTAGCCACAGCATATTTCCATATGTATTATTTTATTATATATTGCAAATACAAAACCATTTTGCTAAGCATGATGCATCATGCATCATAAAAATTTATAAGTAAATCTGTACCATAGCCAATAGTTCAGCCAGGAGTGCGCGTACCATTGGTATTTGGTATAACTCCCTTTCAAGGCTTTGTGAACAGCCTATATTACAAAATAACAGAAATATCCCAGATGATTTTTAAAACAGTTGTGTTCATTTCTATTATCGTTAAGCGCGACTATTAAATATGTTAAAGGAAAAAATGCAATGTTGGCGTGTCCCCCGACCCATCCCGTCGGCTTTTTTCGCCTTTCAGATGTTTGCCAGACGTTGCTGTATCTTATAACGGGATGTAAGTATTTCACATTTTCGTACGCTCCCCACGGGGAGTAACTTCTATGGTGTCAGGCTTGCTTACAAAATTAGTATCATACAATAATCAGTGTTCACGCTAACGCTCGCCAAACTCGCAAAATGCGATAATATTTGAATGTGGCGAAAGTTATATTTAAAGATTAGCCTATAAATTAAAATTTTGACTTATGATCAAAGGTAAGAGTAGGCTCCTCTGATCACACACGGGCCTTTCTTAATTGTGTGAGCGGGAGAGGGGCAGAGACAAGGGAAGGTGCTCGATGTTAATGAAGAGACATGTGACGTCCAAATGCTATGCCCATGACCTACTAATGGCGTCGCCTAAGTCTAACAAACTGACCCTGATTGAAACCGCACATAGAAAAATCAAAATATTGAACATTTATGTGTACTTTTATGTCAGTCACTCTATCAGAAATGCCAAGAAAGTACACTTCTCCAACCTAGTGATATAACAATAATTAATATAATGATAATAAAAATAACAATAATAATAATAATAATAATAATAATAATAATAATAATAATATAAGTAAAGTTAATTGCACGAGTAGGTGTGCTGTTACAGTTGTAATCACCACACTTATGGTCAGGAACTTGTAAACATCACGAGGCCTCGTGATGTTTACAAGTTCCTGACCATAAGTGTGGTGATTACAACTGTAACAGCTCACCTACGAGGTGCGATTAACGACTTATACCACGAAAAACAGGCCAATCTTCTGTAAAATTTGAAAAATACTGTCAATAAATCGTATACTTTTGATTTGAATACCCACAATGGAATGGAGTGACCCATAGTACATCGAGGGTTCACAGAGGTCATTATGCACCTGGCATGCGAGTTTGGGAGAATGACCCATCCCAGACAAGTAGGACAAGGGCTCTGGTCAACTGCAAATCTGCATTTGAATAAGGGCTACAGAGTGGTATAATGCATCTGTGTAGAAGGAAACTATTTTAGTCTGATTGGTCAATAAAATGGCTTGCCTTACTCTATCTTGTTGGCTATTGGCTAGCGAGAAGGAATTCAATCTGTAGATGCATGTGATCGCCTCATGGATGCATCAGGCTTTCAATACCATTTTCGTGTTTTCGACTGGTCATGATGGACCTTGTCAACTTGTCTGATCTGATGACTAAAGAGACTTCCTAGAGCTCCATGGACGGCCATGTAAAAAACAACCAAAGTGGATTTTACACGGGCAAACTGCCCTATAAGAGCAGCCGCTACTACAGAGCACATAAAATCCATGATGTGTATTTAACTCATAAACAAGCGACCTAGCGGCCGATATAGCTCCGCTGTGTTTATGTAGAGAATAACTATTTTTTACACATGTTGATGAAGAAGGTGGAAATCTTTGATAGCTCAATGCAGTGGCCAGAGAAAAGTGGCCTAAATAGCTGCAAAAATACAAAATTGAAGATTTCATCATACTTTGAATATATCACATCAGATCATCCCTAAGAAAATGTCAACCAAAGCTATCTGATGAGTAGTTTTTTGAGAATAAAATTTTCTGACCAAAAATAGAACAATCCACGCTGAGAGCTGGGTACCAGATTTGCATAAATTCAAGGCATGCAAATGATATTATAATGAGGGACAGCCTCTCTTTGAGATGCAGCCTTGAGAAGCATCATGGCAGCCCTGCCGACCGTAGGATACGGATCACCTGAAATTTCTTGCTCTATTAATCCGTAATCGTTCCTTTTCAAACAAACGAAAATCATGTATAAGCATTTTGAAGAGTAATGAACCACCAGGTTCCTTGTTTGTGCAGTTTTATAGCAATAAAGTAAGCGAAACAGACATTTATTTTCCCCGTAGCATTGTGGCCTGGTCCATAGCAACGTCTAAAACATAGGGGATACGCATCTGTAGATTGATTGGCTAAGAAACAAGGGTTAAAGGCTGTGAACCCTATTCAAACTCTGTATACATATTCATGATTGGTTTTCGTGCGTTCTGTATGAATTGGAACAGTGTAGGACTATGCTAACGCGAACGACGCACTTTTACAGCGCTGTAACTATGCGATGACCTCACCCCAGCGTTCAGAAAACTCCACGTATTTGATACCCGTGGTAAGATGTTTAGTGCTTTCATGAAGTTTATCTCGTGTATAAAGATTCTGTATACATTTCTTTTGAAATTGTAAGTGCCAATTCTCGATTAAAAGTGACGTGTAAACCCGGACGTTGTTTTGCCATATAAATAACTACACCGTGCATGTGTGTCGGCGAAGCCACAGACGCTGCACAGACACGCGTGACACTGTGCATGGAGGGACATTACGTACAGATACCCACGTACCCTGTAACTGAAGTGGTACGTCCACGGTCAGTGTATACGTGCGTGTAAACTGGCGGCCATCTAAGTATGAATAGGAGTGGCGAAGTCAGATTTAGAGCCAAAGTTTCGCCGGCGATTTTTCAGTAACTAGGACCTTGAACACCAAAAATAATTAGTTACACAAAGTAATGCAGGTCTGGTCTTGGAGAAAATACCCAATTGGGGTCGTCAAAGACTTGTTAACGAAAAGGACGCACTTTTTAAGAGGACCTTGCACTGGCGGCGGTCAAAAAATAACATCGGGGATTCACGAAAAACTACTCCACAGAAGTTGATTTTTTTCCCTCCAGACTATGATAACACTTGTTAGGAACGATATAGAACGGACAACTTGAAAATCTATGGAGCGCCTTTACAAAAATCGTATTTTCCCACTACGGAGAAAACCGACCAGCCGTCACTTTTGAGTGCTGGGCACGTGTGTTGGTTTGAAGCAAAATCCTCATTATGCATGCAAATTTGGTACCCAGCTCTCAGCGTGAATCAGTCCGGGTCATCTCCAAAATTGGAGACTCATTTTGATAATGTATTCCGGCATTCAGCCAATCATCGACCAGATTACATCATTAATAAAGTACAGGTCACGCTGGGTCACAAATTACCCACCAAGTGTGATCGGCAGTTTTGGGCCACTTATTAAGTCCCTGTCTTGTGAATTTTGACGAATTTCGACAGTCAACATAATCCACGTGTTCTGCAGAAGGTCATGTCCAACAAAGAGTCCGATTAGTGAACAAATATTCGAAATATTGACGATTCATTTCTACCCCCAGTTTATCGATTTCGCTCAAGTACCGAGAATCATTTTGTGGATGTTCATCATCTCTATTAGAAATACTGTTATAAAGATTATTTGTGTAGGTACGCGTATAACATTTTGCAAGAAAGAAGAGCAATGTCAGAGCTTTAAAACGATACCTGTTTTGTAGTTGTCAAACGCAGACTAAAAATGGTACGCGATTTTGAAAATGTGTTGACAGAGTGGCCACACAACTGTTCCCCATACGGTAGAATTTGTATCGCTGCCATCTCCGATACAAATGGGGTATTCTGAACGATCTATGTAGGTACACGATTTATATTTCGCAGGACTTCAAGCCAGAGTGTAGGAATCACAGCGATGTATGGGGTTTGGTTGTCTTAGCCAGAATAAAACTGATACGCGATTTTGAAATTGTGTTTTGACAGAGTGGCCACACAACTGTTCGACATTATGACAGAATACGGCGCGGGAGTTCGACACAATATGGCGTACGTAACGAAGGACGCATGTGGAGGTTGCCAGGAAATACAATTTTTACTGGCCGCGCTGATTGGCTAATGAGAGGGGGAAAATATTATGGTATAGCATCTCCAATTTTGGAGATGACCCGGACTGACAATTGCCCCCAAAAATAAAAATTGCAGATTTCATCATCATTTCAATAATATCATTTAGTTAATCTATAGAAACCTGTATACCAAATTTTATAGCTATCAGAGAGTAGTTTTGGAAATACACATTTTTTGACCAAAAATGGCAAAATTGCCCCAAAACTACAAAATTGCAGATTTCATCATAATTTCAATTAACATCATTAAAGTGATCTGTAGAAACTTGTATACCAAATTGCAAAGCTATCAGATGAGTAGTTTTGGAAATACACATTTTTTGACCAAAAACGAAAAAAATTGCCCCAAAAGTGCAAAATTGCAGACTTCATCATAATTTCAATAAATATCATTTAGTTCATCTGTAGGAACCTGTATACCAAATTTCAAAGCTATCAAATGAGTAGTTTTGGAAATACACATTTTTAACCAAAAATGGCAAAAATTGCCCCAAAAATACAAAATTACAGATTTCACCATAATTTCAATATATATTACTTAGCTCATCTGTAGAAACCTGTATACCAAATTTCAAAACTATCAGACCAGCACCTTTTGAGAAATACATTTTTTGACCAAAAATGGCAAAAATTGCCTTAAAAATGCAAATTTGCATATTTCTGCACAATTTGAACAAATCTGAAATAGATCATCCCTAGGGACATATGTACCAAATATCAAAGCTATCTGACTGGTAGTTTTGAAGAAGAAGATTTTTAAAGATTTTTTTACCAAAAATGACAAAAATTGCCTTAAAAATACAAATATGCAAATTTCACCAAGATTTGAACAAATCTAAATGAGGTCACCCTAAGTAAACTGCATATCAAATTTCAAAGAAATCGGACAGGCGGTTTCAGAGAAGAAGATTTTTTTACCAAAAACAGCAAAAAATGCCCCAAAATACAAATATGCAAATTTCACCACGATTTGAACAAACTTAAGTGAGGTCACCCCAAGTGAACTGCATACAAAATTTCAAAGCAATTGGACTTGCGGTTTCAGAGGAGAAGGCAATTGTTGACGGACGACGACGACGGACGACGACGACGGACGACGACGACGGACGACGATGGACAACGATGGACGACGACGGAAAATCAACCTATTTGATAAGCTCCACGTCGCTGACAGCGGAGCTAAAAAGTACTTGGCGATGATTACACCGGACGGGATTGTACTATCAATGACCCTTGCCAAGGGGATAATCAAGTTCTCCTGCCAGAAAATACACGTCTTTACACAAAGCGAATGTGCAAGATGGCTTGGCCAGACTGCCAGCATACTGGATATTCTGGCAGGGAAATGTATTCTTTTACTAAAATATTTATACACACACGAATTCTGTAAAGTTCTAAAATTAAATTCATTGACCAAAACAATTTGTTGTGTGTGCGGCAGTATCACAGAATTTCTTTTGACTATTCCACAAGCGTTACAAAAGGCTGTACTTATTTCCATGATATTTGTCACATATGTCTTGTGTTTGATAATTTCAGGTGAATGCGACAACATCTCTGTACCATCAGGGATTTGAAGAGCAGCTTATCAAAGAACAAACAGGTCACAGATCAGATGACAGTTTACGCGCCTCAAATGCATGTCTACTGCACAACAAAAGCATGTGTCGAATATATTACTACCACCTCCATCTAGTGTTAAATCAGAGGAATCTGTAAGTAAACCAGTTTCTCAAGTTACGACAAAACAATGTAAACAAAACAGACAGATTGGTCAAACCCAAGAAGACGCCAAATCTAAAGATGGACAGTCTTCATCAACAAATCATGTTGCTTACATTGAGCATGGTCCAAAGAAAGTTAAAATTGAATTATCAAATGTGATGCTATAAACATACGGCTAGTTTTCAATCGGATTCGAACCCACAACATACGGCATCAGTCGCCTAGCTGAGAGGCCACAGACAGAACCACTCGGCTAAATCTCCACTCCCAAAAATGAGTAGTTCAATAGCCGGCTAAGTTGTTACATTTTTCTGACTGAGACCGCTCAACACGTTGTAGAGTTCGGAAGCACTCACGCACGCATGCTCACTATCATACATCGCACATACACACTTTATCGAAGCGAAGAAATGAATTTTATCGCTTTTTAACTGGGGCGAACGATAACCTTGGGGACAATTCTGTCCACCAGCAGAGTTACCAACCCAGGGTAGAAAATACGGCTATAACATATCAGTTTAACAAATTGTCTTCATTTTGTTTTTGAATGTGTGTGAATGCTTTAGACATCTCGACTTGACCTATTGTTCTCTTGCAAATTAGTAATCAGTCATACTTTTTTCATATTTGAATAAGTAATCACTACACTTTTATTGATATGATAATGATTTTCTTTCAATAAAGTGTGGTGATTACTTATTTACATATGAATAAAAGTATGACTGATTACTTATTTTGCATAAGAACAATAGGTCACATGACCTGGAGTGCTATAATAATAATAATAATAATAATAATAATATAATAATAATAATAATAATAATAATAATAATAATAATAATATGCCTAATAATAATAATAATTAATATAAGTATTATATAGAAATAATAACGCGAATAATAATAGGTTCAATTTCCGTGAAAATTTCACCATTAGGGTATTTTTGGTCGAAAAGACCAAATATGATATCGATTTCACTGCCCCATGTTTCCATGGTAACCATTTTAGGGGTTGAAAATTTCAATTTTTCTAATATCCCATGAAAAGTTACTTTGATTGATATGAAAATTATCTAGTGGGGGAGTTCGGGTCAGAGAACACAAAAACCAGACTTATTTTAATGTTTCAAGTTGCCATGGTAACTATTTTGCCATTGAAATAGAATTTTTCCCTAATTCCTATTAAAAATGTACTTGGACATAAATCCAAGTATTTTGGGAATAACCTCATTATTATACACTTTTTAAATCCAATTTTACCACGAAAAATCTAAAATTAAAGCTTTTTTGGGGATGCCGTCCCACACTGCACTGAGCGATCGCGAGCAAACTGAGAACGCGTTAAGCGCGTCCGCTAGGCGCACAGAACGAAATTTCAAACCCGCATTCACAGGCTTTTGATTCACCACTACTAACGTTGTGAAGTACCGAATGTTTAGAAATATTTCCCCGCATTTACGTAATGGTGTTTTGAGGTCAAAGGTCAAATAGCGTCCAATAACACCAAAAGTTGCTTGTACTCCGCGTCAAAGTTATTGGACTCTGCGTCCTCTGATACCGAAATTTACTGTACGAAGAAAACTCCATAGATTGCAGACGCAGGTGTATAATAATAACGATAATGTATATTGGGGCCATTCTGGTCAAATTATTGTTTTCCGTTAATTTTAGTGTGTTAGAATTAATTTTATATAGACCAGAAATATTTTTCAAGCAGTTTTAATTTTGTTTCATGCAGTCATCTCAAATAAGTGTTATATAGTATATTACTAACTTATTATGTATTCAATGAATTAAGTTTATGCCTTCAAATTAATTTTATGTGATAAAATTAATTCTACT
Source organism: Ptychodera flava (assembly GCF_041260155.1). Classification (NCBI taxonomy): domain Eukaryota; kingdom Metazoa; phylum Hemichordata; class Enteropneusta; family Ptychoderidae; genus Ptychodera; species Ptychodera flava. The sequence goes on along the minus strand of NC_091928.1, from coordinate 56,942,441 downwards.
AGTATCTCAAATTAATTTTATGAACCCTATTCCCCTTAACACCCCGTGTACCATTATTTATCACAAGCAGTAACAGTAGCGCACAGTTTTTTTATTTAACACATGATTCACTGGTACTTATTTATTTTATGGATTTACAATAATGATTTCTTTGCCTCATTCCAGGAAGAATAATGAAGAAAATTATTTCTGATTGTTTAACTATAGTAAAATTATGACCATGTAGTGGTGCATTATTTTAGTGTGACCTGGCGTGACCCCATAAACTCTATGATTAGCTAGATCCCTTTCCATGGTAGCAACAGCTAAATTTGAACACGGTGCCTGTATACCTTTAAACACTTTATTAAATCCAGCAGGCCAAGACAAGGGGGAAATATTAAAAGATAAATGTTTCACGTTTAATACTGCCCTACTTGTATAGGGCTCTCACTTGTGCGAACGTCGTAGGAAACACTTATTGCAACAATTTACCCTAAATATAAAAAAATCGGCTGTCAATTAAACTGCGGTTGCTAACCAACAGGAGGTAAACAGTGAGACCAAACGTGCCCAGAAATACGAACGCAATAGACTAATCGTTTTGCGTGTGCCAACTCACAATTATAGAAAACCGCAAAGACTGAGTCGTTTTGGTGTGTGCCGGCTAATCGGCTAACAAAAAACAGGAAACCGCAAAACCGCAAAAGTGATAAAGAAATGTAAATAGCTATGGAATAGTTTCTATAAAAATCTCTACACATGTATATCAACCTGGGGAATAAGATTTTGACCCGTAGCACAATATGCTCAATGGAATAGCCAGTATTATTTAAAAAGGCGATAGTCATATCAAACTATTGACATGCGACAAAAATAATTAATCTTTCCACCTTTCAGCTCGGTGAAAAAACGCATTTATTGATTCGCCAAAGCCTGTGGATTCGCTTATTTTTGCACAAGTGCTGTGTACATGGACATAGGAAAAAGTTCGACTCACCCTCTGGATTGTTGAGAATATAACTGACTGTTTCAGTGAATCCGCCATGATGAGAGTTCGCGAATCCAAAACTGTAGCCGTGCTCGAATACAAATGTCTTCTCATTAAATTACGTTATTGTATACAAGAGTTAGCATTCCAAAGTCTGTCACCCTGTTTTTTTCAAAGTTTGGAGAAGGGTGGCATTTCCATCTGAATGATTGAACGATGTGAAACACAAAATTCCATCGCATATGTTCCGGCAATATGTACAGTAGAAATACGCTGCAGTTACGTAAGCTTCTAAGCTTTTTCAATTTCAATTCATTCATCAATTAACTTATTATCCACAAAAAATGTAGAAATTTGCCTTCAGGCTCATCATATACAAATAAAATAGTACAACAAGCAAAAGATTCTATAAAAAGGGACGCTATTACACATTGAAATGCTTAAAAACACACACAAGGTAGCGACATAGATACAAAAATTGAAACATAGACGGAAACAACAAAGGACCAACTGGAGGTTTAAAACAACTAATCGAGTTTGAGTTTAAAATTGAAACTGCTGATGGAAGAAATGACTTTTTGAAGAGTTTTTCTTTGCACGAGGAACCCGAAAACGTCTCCCTGACGGGAGTTTCTGGAAGTAACCATGGAGAGGGTGATCAGAATCATTGACAATATTCTGCGCTTTCCTTTTCACTGCCAGCTGGTAAAGGTTTACAAGGGAATTTTGACGACAGCCAATAATTTTTTCTGCCATCCTCACAATACGAGAAAGCTTACTTCTGTTTCTGACAGTCAAATTTCCATACCACAAAATGATATTATAGGTTAAAACACTCTCAATGAGGGATCTGTACACCATTTGTAAGATATTTTGACTCACATTGAACGATTTGAGTTTCCTGAGAAGGTATAATCTTTGTTGGGACTTTTTCGCTATATAGTCAGTATTTTCATCAAATGTGAGTTTTTCATCTAGAAATGAACCTAAGTATTTGAAACATGAAACGACTTCAACAGATTCATCGTTGATTGTGACAGGAGTAAAATCCGGGCAAACTTTACAACCAATGACAAGCTCTTTTGTTTTACTAATATTCATATCTAAATAGCTATCTATACACCAGTTCTTTAAAATTTCAACATTATGGAAATATTCAGAAAGAGAATCTTCCTTTTTGAGTAGCCCAACAAGAGCCATGTCATCAGCAAATTTGAACAAACAAGATATTGCAGTATTGCACCTCATGTGATCTGTGTAAATAGAAAATAGAGTAGGTGATAGCACGCAACCTTGTGGTGCACCAACATTCAGTACAATTTCCTCTGACATGTAGCCATTTACACATACCCGTTGTGGTCTTTCTCTAAGAAAATCACTGATCCAGAGAATTATGTTGGCATCGACATTCATATTGATAAGACGTCTAAGGAGAACATATGGTTCAATGGTGTTGAAAGCGCTTGAAAAGTCTATAAAAAGAATACGAATGTATGCATTTGCGGATTCTAAATGTTGAGAAAGTAAATTAAAAAGAGTGATAGATGCGTCTTCAACCCCTCTATTAGCTTTGTACGCAAACTGAAACGGATCTAACTTATCAGCCACATTACAAAGCAAATGCTTCCGCACAATACCTTCCATACACTTGCTCAGAATTGATGTTAAGGCAATGGGACGATAGTCATTCAGCTGCTTTGGGTTGGGCTTCTTTGGAACTGGAATAATTGTAGATTGTTTATATCTCCACAAAATGGCCACAGGCGGCGTGAACTTTCTGAAAGGATTCCTAAACGTCCTACTTGGTACCTTAGACACTAACATGTGATATCCTGAAAAGTGTTCTCTGCAGTGATTCCAGTTTCTGTCAACATTCAACTGTTCAACGACACGATAGCACGAGCATAACTGACACGCGCACATAGACTCAATTGCGCATGCTCTCTGAAGGGCGTGCGCGTGAATTGCGCGTGTTCCAACAGTGAAGAACGCAAATCGCAGGTCTCTGCCAGACTACCGTCACTGGCAGGGAGAAACATGCGAGATGTGAAAAAATGTTATTCTTCAATGCCAATATGACGCTTACGAGGTTCGGTGGTCGCAGAAAAAAAAAATTTCAGAGAGAGAGAGAGAGAGAGAGAGAGAGAGAGAGAGAGAGAGAGAGAGAGGAGAGAGAGAGAGAGAGAGAGAGAGATTGTTAATTTATGTTGGAAATCTTTTTCATAGTCGTGAGTTTTGATGGAAGAAAACTAAAAACAAAATAATTGAACTGATTGACGTGTATCCATAAAGTTCGCACAAAAGTAAAAAAGTCTAGGCCTGCTGGTATCGCTTAAACTGCTTAATGTCACTTTCCGACAAGCATTACCTCTTGGGTTAATGATATCCCCTCTCTCCGAACAGTATGATGCATAATTCTGCGCTGCACGTACAACAATTGGAAGTCACCCCATTGACAAAATTAAAATAAACAACACATCTTTTTCAGAATTCCAACACAGCTTCAATGAACTGTTATTAGATTTCTATATAATACTTATAGCCCCTAAACTTGTAATAATAATAAATAATAATAATAATAATAAAATAATAATAATAATAATAATAATTTATTTATAAAGCGTTCATATCCACAATAAGAGTGGTCAAGGATGCTGAAATAATATATACACATCAAAAAGCTATTATAAAACTGCAAAATATAATTAAACCAAAGTCTAAAAAAATGCAGATTTAAAAAAGGAAAGTTTTAACATCAGTTTTAAAAATTGACAAGCTGGGAGAACACCGAATATCTAATGGTAGACAATTCAAGGGTATGGGGTTGCTACACTTAACAAACGGTCTCCATACTTCTTTACATGCGATTGCAAGCTCCCAAGACACTTAAGTGACTATATTCTTGACTTTGAGAAGGCGTCGTTATGTCGCCCTCTCTTGTTGGGCATTTCTCTGGAATTGTTGTTTTGCGCGTTTGTTTTCTCTTCCTTCTTCCCATATCGCCTTTGTTGTGTTACCATGACGTTAATAAAATTTCCGACATCCTACCTTATATTGTAGTCTTGACGTGATGGTTAAACGGGGATTGTTTCCCCATTGGTGCATGCTCCCAGTACAGTGCTGCGCCAAGTCAAGATGCACTGGCATTTGTATGTTACTCAAACGGCATGTCATAATCTACATACACTAGGATAGTTGGACTAGTCAGCTTCTGGATTAATGTTCCGAATGAACCCTGGCATTTCTCTGCCCAAACGAAGGGTGGCGTTACCTGTTTTCTTGCAATCGGTGTTCTTACCTTCCATCACCTAAGAGGATGTCCTGCTGTGAGCTACGTTAAAGATCTTGGTTGACAATCCTAGAGTAAATTTTCTGTAATATCCAACAAAGCTGAGAAATGACGTCACCTTATGCGCATCCTCATTCACAGGCCATATCTTGAGCCCCTTCGTCTTATGTGGGTCTGTCTCTACTCCAGCCTCTGATAGCCAGTGACCAATGTATTTAACCTTGTATCTGAACAACTGACACTTCTAGTATTTTATCTTCAAATAATAACTCTGTAATCTGTCATTTACTGCCTCCGGTCTCTTGAGATGCTCCTCAAATGTTACCAGGAAGACATGATATCATAAAGATACATCAAACAGGTCTTCACAGTCAAACAAACCATACATTGCTCCATTGTGCGCTGAAACGTGGCTCCAGCATTCTTCAAACCAAAACGCATTCTGCAGCACTCAAAAAATCCCAGGGGAGTTGTAAACGCTGTGTTTGGTATATCTTCCTCTGACATAGCTATCAGTCAATAGCCGCTCAAGTCTATAGATAAGAACCACTTTGTGCCGTTGAGAACACGAGAACACCCATGCTCCCTTTTACATGAGGGATCTAGTATGCATCTCTTGTCGTTCAGCTGGCATTCAGCTGCTATAGTCCACACAAAGGCATATACTCCCATGTCTCTTATGAACAACAACAATTCTGGCTGCCCATGGCCTATGCGATTTGCTTACAGCACCACTGTTCAAAATACCTTTTGAAACCACCTTTAATTCATCGTTAACTGTTGTTGGTATCCTGTGATGACGTTCTTTATTGGCTGATTATCATTGAGATGTATCTCATGTTTCAAGATGGTGCAATGTCCCTAGTCATTCTCAGGTTCAGAAAACAAGATGGCTTTGCAATCAAACTGATGTTGAGCAGCAGTCATCTCTTCATTATACGTAGCTTTCGATAAGTTAAACTCTAGTCGTCCACTCTCGATAATCTTCCTATCTCTTTTACCACAGATCTGTTGTTGACTAAAAATGAGCCTGAGGTCTAAGCTAGTACCAACCACTGCAGGTGCAACACAAAGCAGATAATGTGATTCGATGAGCAAGTCTTCCACGTACTATTCTACGGACGCTTGTAATGACAGCAAACATTGTATCCATTCATTTTAAATACAATTATTTTCAACAAATATATATATATATATATATATATATATATATATATATTATATATATATATATATATATATAATATATATATATATATATATATATATATATATATATATATATATATATACCGTATGCTCTGTGCCCAAGTTCAGAGGTTGCCATAAAGCCATTATGGTGATAACTTGGAGGGCACATTGTATACATTTTGTGTGTATTGTACCGGTATATATATATATATATATATATATATATATATATATATATATATATATATATATATATATATATATATATATATATATATATATATATATATATATATATATATATATACGTTTATTATTATATTTATTTGGTATGATAGGCCACGGTCCTTCATACGATTCATGAAAATGAATTGTCATAATGGACAACATTTGGTAAATAAAGAATACTTGCAGGCTATTTATAGCAGATCTAAAACACACAGAAGGAACATTCATTGCATATTTTATGATAAATTCTCTCTCTCTCTCTTAAAGTTATTAACAAGAATTTCGACAGACCTAACAAAGTGTCACGATTTTGCGAACGCATGAGCAACATAATTTTGCCATTGTCGGTGAATCATAATAAAAGGGAGGCAAAAATTATGTTTATTACATGATATATAGGGCAAACGAGATGAAAAATGGAATTCGTTTTCCAGCTGATTTACAGCATATATTTGAAATATTGTCATTGATCTATTAATGTTTTCAAACGTCCACTTTCTACACGTAAATTATGGCTTGACACTATGAAAATACACAGAGCTCTACTAATACACCAATGTCAACTACAAGTAAATATTTCTCCGATTTAAGGTAGTGACTCAGGTTCGTTGACACATATTTTCAATCAAAAGTTTACCTAAAAAACGGGGTCTCACACCCACCATGTGGTACATTTTCTGTAGGTCTATATTTGAAGAAGGTAAAAATTTTGTTCAGTTGTCAAAACATGCATTCGTATGTTTGTTTAAGTCAAAAACGTGTGATTTTGAGTTTTTTCACTTAATAAAGTATATAAGTAAGAATTGGCAGCACCACTAAGTTATCTGTTAACGGCACTAGACAGCTGGATATACTGGGAAAAAACCGTGTTTTGGATTTTTGAAATTCGTTTTTGTTTCTGCACAGTGAGCCTTCGAAGTGTGAACTGTCGGATTTTTGCATAAATTAACGGCTTTTGTTCACGTTTGTCAAGTTATCGTCCCTTCAGGGGGTTTATCAAAAATCTAAAACACAGTTTTTCAGGTCTAATAATGAAGTGTTAGCATACGAAAAAATTTGGGAAATCCGCCCACGCGTCGCCGACTTATACTCGTTTGAAGGTGCGCATACATAGCAAAAATCGGAACTGAGAAAATCGACGATTTGTGTAAACGTCCCATTTTTCACACAAAATCGCCGAAAAAGTCAGATTTTTGCGCGTTTAAGAAAAATTCATTCGATCTGGGTCTAGGTTAAATATTGGGCATCAGATTGGAGAATTTCTGACAAGTCCTGAACACTAGTTCGCCTAAAAATGATGAAAATTGTGCGTAGAAACGTGAGGCTTTTCAGCGTAAGCGGTGGGTACTGTTTACACGATAAACACTAGAAAGATCATTCAGGGCATAATCTGTTTGTCAAATACGTATCTAGCTTATTATTATATTAACTGTACACTGTTTGGTAACGGTTAGAGTCTGGTTACAAGTCTACAAAAGTTTAAAAAAATAGAGCCGGAATGGTTTACAGGTCTGCGTTCTGCCGACGACGCGCGTTCGCTTGCTCGCAAGCGCTCGACTTCCGGTCTCATAGCCCGTAATTTATGCACGTAGGCCCTACCAAGTGTGAAATGGTTGTCAAGTTCATTTTAGCGCCGATTTTTGTGCCTATAGTACAAGACGTCACTTGCTTGCTTGCTTTCGAAGATGAGACGACCAACTCTCGATGCTCTAAAATATTCGGTAGTTGAGAAGTTCAATGCGAGTAAGTCGCACTTGTTTTTGTAGTTTTCACGTGTGATCTGCTGCAGTCTTTTTGCTCACCATCAGGAATGATACCGGGTTTTTCGTGCGCTATTTCGCTTTCGACTGTGACATGTACTATTATGGTCCCGGGTATGAAACCAAAATCAACTTCAGTTACACGTAAAAGCGATTCTTCATGACTTAAAATAAACGACTGAGGCGATACTCGACAGATTCACTGATTGTAAAACTGAAACGGCAACGTGTCGCGACACCCAGCGACACTCTCTTGACCACAGATAGAAAAAGATCGGCACCGATTGTGAAGCGACATTTCACGTACGTTGCTGTGATCTAGAACGACATAACAGTGTCGAATTGACAATTTAAAAACTAAGTCCAAAATATAGCTGCTGTTTTAGAATCATATTTTCCAGTGAAGATTAAATAGAGTCTCTTAGGATCCCGTCTTATACTGCCGGCTGTCGTCAACCATGCTGAAATTGCGTCTCTCAGGAAGACGTTCGCGCATGCGCAACATAGTGCGTAAAAATTTACATAATCTCCTTCAAGGTATAACGATAATATTGACAGTAATCTGGACCGTTCAAACAATGATTCTCACATGATTCTCGCACTGGTAAGGCATTTTCCATTATAAAATTGTTTGTTGGTAAAAATCTGGACCCGCTGCTTTCAACAAAATCAGGAAGAGAGCCAGTTCCGGCATTGAAATCGCCACAAACAAACAGAGGAAAATTGTCAAACAAAGAAGTGTACTTAGCAACTTCATTTTCCAGCACCTAAAATATTTCTTCGTTTGCTTATTGTGAAGAACCCTCGGTGATATATATATAACACAAACCAGGCATGACTTAGCTATGTAATTGCCTTTGAAGTGCATTTTTTATCCACAAAATGTCACCAGATGATTACACTTTCATGGAGTGAAGTTTTGACAAACAGTGAAACACCTCCTGAAAATCTCCCATAACGAGCAATTTTTTCCTCATTAAGTTAATAGATAATAATCTGGTAAATTAAACTGTGAAGAGTTACGTGCCCAGATTTCTATGAAGCAAATGACATCAAAGCCAGTAAAATAGGAAATAAAATCAAGATCTATAAACTTATTTCTCAACCCGTTGATATTCCAACACATAAAAAGAATGTCTGTACACACACTTGCATAAAACTGTACCTCCGTTGTCCACTGTGTCATGATAACTTTGGCTTAAGGTAGAACGCACCTCGGGGACAGACATTCGGACTCTCAACTTTTACAATTCTCTTCTGATATACCACATGTGGGGGTTCATGTTAAAGCTCTTGGTGAAAGAAAACTTTTTACCGGCTTAGTTTTTCGAAATTCGAAAATTTTTAATTTCCTCCATAGAGTTAACACAGGGAAGGCGGCATTTGAATTTCTAATATCGGTAAATCTTGGGCAATTTGTTTCTCTAGTACAAAAATTTGCACGGTGACCCCCTATTTTTATTCTTGATTTTGAAAGAGAATGATTGAAAGATCCCTTGAGGAAAGTTAGAGCAAAAGTTTAAGTCTTTCACTTTCGAGGTGTATACTACCTTAAGCCTAACCCCTATCTGGAATTATATCCGACAGCGCGAATACCATTAGATGATTCGTCAAGTACATATAGTTCCATCTATCTTTAATTTGTCATGATTGAAAAAAAGGACGTTTGCCGTCTTCTCGGGCTTTGTGTAGGAAATTTCCAAGTTTCTTTCACGTTTCTCGTACTCCGGGTGAGAACTCCTCTGACACTCTGGTATCTTGTATCTTGAGGGCTGATCTCGCTTGAGGTACTTGGTCGCGTTGTTTATATCTGAGAAATCTAGCGATGAATGGTTGTGACTGGGACTTGGCATTAACAAAACATCGATCTAAATCTACTCAAGCTTTACCCCATATATATTGACTTCTATAGCATAACATCACTAAAATCCGTTGGTTTCTTGTACTGAAATTGAATAGACAACAATATTTTTTTCTTTCTTGCTTGACAATTTTGTGTGTCAGTATATTCTGGTGCACTTTGGCCAAGCTTAACGCCATTGTGAGCTGGGAATGCCACGGGAGTGAGCAAAACAACACTGTATCAATTTCTGATACACGAATATCGATCGGTAACGTTCTCTGCACAATTGCAGCAGAAACTCTGCCCGCATACCCCCGTTCTTTGTTATTTTCCCAATTTACTCAAATTTTCATCATCCAAACTCGCCCGAATTTTGTATAAATTACAACAACTCTACACGTACTTGGAAGTGCATCAATTTGAAAGCCTTGTTTCTGCATATGTAAATGCAATTTAACCAACAACAATTTTGCAACACTATATTTTCATGACCACTACAAATACAATGCAAATAAAACAAGTTCCCCCGAAATAGAATCCTACCTGGGCGGCTTATGCACACTTGTTAACGTACCGGTATTTAGTTGCTTATGTCTGTTGTCATAATTACCAGATGATGTGCTCATCTGTAGAGGTGGTATGCCTTCATCCACTTTTTCAAACTTAAAACTTCTATTAAACCATTCTGTGCAGTTGTATTCTTCCTTTTGGCACTGGTAGACACAGCTTGTACATCAATGTAGTTATGTGTACTGTTACTCTCTTGTTTACATGTAAGCTACCTGGAGCGTTTAGCAGCTTATCACCACTCATCATAGACTTGAACAACGCCTCTCTACCAACATTCTTCAGCACAATTCCCAACATTGACTGTGGTTCAGATTTATTGTTTACCAGACGTCCTCTGCCATCAGGGGTATTAAAGCCCCCTCCCTAAAGGAAATGCCATGCCAATATCCTGATAGGGCGAAACACACATCAACAAAACAAATCACTAATAGTGACCCTACCAACATGTGAACAGTACAAACAAATGTGGCTGTCAAAAATAACATAACAACAGCAGTTATATATTTCACTTAAACAACAGCTGTTGTTACTCAATACTAACTGCACCCAAAGCAGCCATACCTTGTGTGCAACTCAACTGAGTATACTGCATCTCAGCCCACATTATTACCGCTCATTTGTTAACAACTCGAAAATATTCTTACCACAACAAAAAGGGTCTCACGTTGGGCCCAATTTTTACCCGCTATCAAGAGACGGATGAATATTAGACGACCAAAGCCCTGCCAAATTAATTTCCCTAGCAGGACATACTAGTCCAGTACTAACGTTAACTTCTGTAGAGCAGCTCCAAGGCAGGGGGAATGAAATGAGGAACAGCCACACTGTCGTATTCCGTAACAATCAACATCGGCATGTACTATTTGCATCAAATCATTTACGTCTACTTACAATATAGCATACTGCTCTTCAAATTACAGATATTACACTACGGTAACAATTACTCTGATGATCGATTTCTAAATAAAAGGAGTTGCACACACTTTTGGTATATTAACTCTGCTTCAAACTCCCACTAAATGCTGTACAGTTTCTACAAAATATAATATTACCGTTGTGGTAACTCAGACATGACCATGTGGCTATGTTACGTGCAGAGAAAACGAACAAAAGGGTGAACTCAGCAGTTAACGTTTAAACAAATTTATTACGAAAATAAAACCAATTGCTAAGTCAGGGATAGAGTACAAGCTTTAAAAGTGTACAGACTACTTATCTCAGCTGGGACGGCAAAGCTCCAGTCTCAGAGTTGTAACAGTCAGTTGGATGAATGAACAGTCCTTGCAGGCTTGAAGCTGCACAAAGTCCACAGTATAAATCCAGCGTTGGCAGTGAAGGTCTTGAAAAGTCTTGAGAATGACTACTGCTGGAGTTTAGTAACACACAAGAGACACGATCCCAAAAGTCTGACTGGAAGCTGAGCACGTCCCTTTTATAAAGGCATATAAGAACAATCTAGAACTTTTATTGACATGCTAATTACTGTTCTAAAAATTATCTCCCTTACACAACTAATCACTTTCCAGAACATTCCAAACATGACTAATTGAATTCAAGGTTGTGAGGTCATCAAGGGCAGTGACCTTGAGAATGTTCTAGACTAATTGAACTCAGGTCATGATGATGTGGGGAAATGACCTACATAACACACCCCCTCTTCAAAAAAAAGAAAATTTTTCAAAGAAAAATCTTTCTTTTACAAATGTAATCTTGAAAAGGATTTAAGTACTCAAATTTTGTTTTACTCTAAAGTAAAGTTTCTTGAAAGTGAACAACAATAAAATTTCTTGAAAGTGAACAACAATAAACTCTAAATACGAGAGAGACAGTCTGCAATTAAATTGTCTCTGCCTTTGATATGTCTAATGTCAAGATTAAACTCCTGTAACATTAAACTCCATCTTAGCAATCTCTGATTTTTGCCTTTAAATTTCTGCAGAAAAACAAGAGGGTTGTGATCAATATAAACCACTATTGGCTGATTTGAAGAAGTAACATAAACTTCAAAATGCTGTAAAGCTAATATCAAAGATAAACACTCTTTTTCAATTGTAGAGTAGTTTCTCTGGGATTTGTTAAATTTGCGTGAAAATAGCAAACAGGATGATCTATACCATGACTATCCTCTTGCAATAAAACAGCACCAGCAGCCGTATCACTAGCATCTACAGCTAATTTGAATGGCAAAGTGAAATCTGGTGCAGACAACACTGGGGCACTTTGCAGTATGGCTTTAAGTGTATCAAATGCCTGTTGGCATTGCTCTGACCAAACAAACTTTACTTTCTTTTTAAGTAAGTTAGTCAAAGGCTCAGTAATTGTGGAGAAATTTGGACAGAATTTTCTGTAGTAACCAGCCATACCGAGAAAGCGCATCAGTTGTCGTTTGCAGTTTGGTATGGGAAAACTTGAAATGGCACTGATTTTGGCATCAACAGGTTTTACCTCACCCTGTCCTACAGTATGTCCGAGGTAAGTTACCCTCGCCCAACCAAACTCAGATTTGGCAAGGTTGACAGTCAACATTGCTTTACTCAGTCTCTCGAAGAACTTCCGCATGAGCTTGATGTGTTCCTCCCAGGTGTCACTATACAGGACGACGTCGTCAACGTAAGCTGCACACCCGTCTAGCCCGGATATGACGTCGTTGATCATCCGTTGGAACGTTGCCGGAGAGTTCTTCATTCCGAATGGCATCACCTTGTACTGGAACAATCCGTCTGGTGTAACAAAGGCGGATATTTCACGAGCACGATCCGTCAGAGGGACTTGCCAAAATCCCTTCAGTAGGTCAAATTTCGTCACATACTTGGCTTTTCCCACTCGGTCGATGCAGTCATCAATCCTCGGGATTGGGAAAGTGTCTGTCTTTGTTAAAGCGTTGACCTTCCTAAAGTCCGTGCACATACGATAACTGTGATCTGATTTGGGAACAAGTATGCACGGCGAACTCCAGTTACTTTTACTGGGTTCAATAAAGTCATTGTCCAGCAGGTATTTGACTTCTTCCTGGAGATATTTCGCTTTTGTTGATTCAGTCTGTATGGATGTTGTTTTTACAGGCTTACTGTCCCCAACATCAACGTCGTGATAGATGACGTTTGTCCTCGTTGGAACATCTTGAAACAGGTGTTTATATTCATGGAGCAGTTCTTTCACCTGTTGTTGTTGTTCTGGCTGGAGGTGTGCCAACTTTGTAGACTCCAGCTTCTCCAGGATTTCTGAGTTCTGAAGCTTGACCGAGCCCAGCTTTGAGTTTAGAGTATTTTCACTCAAGTCAGTTTCAGTATCACTATCTTCATAATGGTTTGAACTGACTGCACTGACAGGCTGAGTTATAGTAGGATTATCCCTATCCAAATATGGCTTAAGCATATTTATGTGACATAGCTGTTTTTGTTTTCGCCTGTCAGGTGTTATTATGATGTAATTTAAATCACTCAATTTCTTATCAATTAGGTATGGCCCAAAGTAACGAGCATGGAGTGGTTTGCCAGGAATTGGAAGTAGAACAAGAACTTTTTGACCTGGTTCAAACTTCCGTTTTGAGGTGCTTTTATCATATTTGGTTTTCATTGACTGCTGAGATGACTCAAGATTTTCTCTGGCTAATTCACATGCTTTAGAGAGTTTCGTACGAAAATCTGACACATATTGCAAAATATTCAGACAATCATCATCGTCTGATAGGAATTTCTCTTTAACGAGCTTAAGTGGGCCACGGACTGTATGTCCAAATACAAGCTCAAATGGGCTAAACCAAGAGACTCTTGAATTGACTCTCTAACAGCAAAGAGCAGAAAATGAATTCCTTCATCCCACTGCTTCTCTGTGTCAAAACAGTAGGTCCTAATCATGTTTTTCAAAGTTTGATGAAATCGCTCAAGAGCACCCTGACTTTCTGGATGATAGGCGGATGACCTATACTGTTTAATGCCTAGCTGATCCATTACTTGTTGAAAAATTCCAGACATAAAGTTGGAGCCTTGATCGGACTGGACACATTTAGGGAGGCCAAATAAAGTGAAAAATTTGACTAAAGCTCTCACTATAGTCTTTGTCTTTATGTTTCTCAGTGGTATGGCTTCTGGGAACCGAGTTGATGTACACATAATTGTCAACATGTACTCATTTCCTGATCTTGTTTTTGGTAGGGGCCCAACACAGTCTATTAGTATCCTACTAAATGGTTCTTGAAATGCAGGAATTGGCTGTAAAGGGGCCTTTGGAATGGTCTGATTTGGCTTTCCTACCATTTGACATGTGTGACAAGTTTTACAGAAATGTGCTACATCCTGCCTGAGATTAGGCCAATAAAAGTGACTGAGAATTTTATGATAAGTTTTCCTGATTCCTAAGTGACCAGCCCAGGGCGTTTCATGGGCCAGGCGCAATATTTCAGCACGATAGGGCTTTGGAACCACAATTTGATGTTTTATAGCCCAATCGTCATCAACCAAAACGTCTGGAGGTCTCCATTCACGCATGAGAATACCAGATTTTGTATAATAGGAAACAGAGCTATCTGAAGTTTTACCTTCATCATCTACCCTGTCAAACAAAGACAAATATCTGGGTCTTTGTGTTGTTCTGCAATGAGATTTGATCTAGAAAATGTCTGACTTTGGTCAGCAGAAGTTTTACTGGAAGTTTCAAATCCACGAGGGATAACGGAATGATCCGTGTCAAACACCTGACTGAGAAAGGTGTCATTTAAGTCAACATCTGTGACACTATATTTTTGAGAGTATTTGATTCTCAGAAGTTTTCTTTGACATGGCTCGAGTAATAGCACATGAAGGAAATAAATCAGGTATCTCTTGTTCAATTGGCTCTGGATCCTGATCTAAACTAGGATTATCAGTCACAAGTGGATTAGTAATGACCTTGTCCCCAGCAAGGTCGTTTCCAAGAAGAAGGTGAATCCCTTCAAAAGGCAAAAAAGGCCTAATACCTAAAGCCACAGGTCCAGAAACAAAGTCCGAAGACAAATAGACATTATGGAGAGGAACAGGAATGAAGTCATTGCAATCTACCCCCTTAATAAGAACTTTAGAACCTGAAAATGACTTTTCAGAAAACGGCAGGGTATCTGCCAACAAAAGAGACTGGGAAGCCCGGTATCTCTTAAAATTTTGACAGGGGTAGCGGAAGAAAAATCACTAGAAAGTGATATAAAACCATCATGAATAAATGGTTCGAAAATACCCATAATGCTATCTTGAGAAGAATTGACCTTGACCTCATTAATTGGGGATAAGAGGGGTTTAACCTCAGAAAATGTGTTGCACACATTATTAGACTCTAATTGAGTTGATGAAGAAATAAAGCCGGTTGGCTTAGATCCACTTTGACCACTTTGACCTTCACGTTTTCTTTTCAATTTGAAACAATCTGACATTAAATGGCCGTCTTTCTTACAATAATTACAAGAAAGTGTACCAAACTGTTTGTCAGAAGGAGATTGAGACTTGGGATCTGATGATGTGGAGTGTTACTTGAACTCTGTGAACTGTTGTCATTTGATTTCCTACTGTCCTTTGAAAAATTCTTGGATGAAAAGGAGGAGTTAAATTTACCTGCATTGTTTCTGTATGAAAAGGACTGGGATGGTTTGCTGAGAAATGAAGATTTGTGGGTCAATGAATAATCATCGGCCAAACGTGCAGCAACCTCCAATGTATCTGCCTTTTGTTCATTGATAAACGTCTTGATGTCACTCCGGATGCACCTTTTAAATTCCTCAATCAAAACAAGCTGTCGTAATTTGTCATAATTCTGACTGACCTTTTCAGAAGAACACCAACGATCAAACAGTTGTTCTTTTGTTCGAGCAAATTCAACATAAGTTTGATCCTTCACCTTCTCACAATCCCTAAATTTCTGACGGTAAGCTTCAGGCACCAACTCATAGCCCTTGAGAATTAATTCCTTCACAGAATCATAATTTGAAGCCTGCTCTACTGACACTGAATGTAAATTTCTCTGGCTTTACCCACCAAAGCACTCTGCAAAAGCATAGACCAGGACTCCTTAGGCCAATTCAGACTCTGAGCAATTTTCTCAAAATGAAGGAAATATTTATCAACATCCTTTTCTTGGAAAGGGGGAACTAACCTGAAATGCTTAGTGATGTCAAACTTGTCTGAAGGGAAGAATTTTCCTGACTGTCCAAGCTCTAAACGTTTTATTTCTACCTGCAATCGCTGTTCTTCTAATCGCAATTCTTTTTCTCTCTGTCTTTCTTCCATTTCTAATCTTTCCTGCCTTTCTTTTTCTTTCATTTGTAATTCCATTTTCTTAATTTCCAAATCTGCCTGTATTTCTAGTTTTCTTAGTTCAAAAGTAGACTCGGGCTCATAATCTTTCAAGGTGGATTCCTCAAATTGGCCTAAATCAACTAAATGTTTGGCAATAATGTACTGTATTTCCCTCTTGCGCGTGGATCTTTTGACTTCTACTTTAAGGAAATTGGCCAGTGCTATGAGGTCGTCTTTTCTGAGGGAATCAAATGTGTCCTGATCAAGGTCATCCATTTCCTCTGGTTTAAATTCCGCCATGATTAAATTTCGCTGAGTTCACAGTATACAGTAGTTTTGAAAAGGCTGGCAAAATGTTGTCAAACGGCTCAAAATATTCGTACTCCCGGACGAGCCCCCAATTTGTTACGTGCAGAGAAAACGAACAAAAGGGTGAACTCAGCAGTTAACGTTTAAACAAAATTTATTACAAAATAAAACTAATTGCTAAGTCAGGGATAGAGTACAAGCTTTTAAAGTGTACAGACTACTTATCTCAGCTGGGACGGCAAAGCTCCAGTCTCAGAGTTGTAACAGTCAGTTGGATGAATGAACAGTCCTTGCAGGCTTGAAGCTGCACAAAGTCCACAGTATAAATCCAGCGTTGGCAGTGAAGGTCTTGAAAAGTCTTGAGAATGACTACTGCTGGAGTTTAGTAACACACAAGAGACACGATCCCAAAAGTCTGACTGGAAGCTGAGCACGTCCCTTTTATAAAGGCATATAAGAACAATCTAGAACTTTTATTGACATGCTAATTACTGTTCTAAAATTATCTCCCTTACACAACTAATCAACTTTCCAGAACATTCCAAACATGACTAATTGAATTCAAGGTTGTGAGGTCATCAAGGGCAGTGACCTTGAGAATGTTCTAGACTAATTGAACTCAGGTCATGATGAGTGTGGGGGAAATGACCTACATAACACTCAGAAATACACGAGAAAACACCTAGACAAAACTCTGTTGCTAGACACTCATTACAATGACATTAACAAGTGTACACAATGTTTGCTATCCGATCAACACCCTGTGTTTTTGTAAATAAACAAGCGTGTTTACAAACTTGCACAGGGGGAGTGGTAACAACAAGAGTAACTTTACAATGACAACAAGAGTGCATTAAATAAGGTGTGGAATCGTTGGTCTGGCTACTGTTGGTATACATGCCCAATGACTTTTAAGGCACAGTCTCGTTGAAGAGGTTTATTTCTTAAGTCAATCAATTATTCAAATTTGCTAGAAATCCTGTCCCTTATGGGCTATTTCTAACTTATAATATATATATATATATATATATATATATATATATATATATATATATATATATATATATATATATATATATAATATATATACAAAATGTATACAATGTACCCTCCCGTTTATCACCATAATGGCTTTATATATATATATATATATATATATATATATATATATATATATATATATATATATATATATATATATATATATATATATATATATATATATATATATATTACAAAATGTATACAGTACCCTCCCGTTTATCACCATAATGGCTTATATATATATATATATATATATATATATATAATATATATATAATATATATATATATATATATATATATATATATATATATATTATATATATATGTGAAAGGGTTTTGTGGAATGTTAATTTGAGTGTATATTGTATATTTGATTTGGAATAATTTTTGTTTAAAGATTTCCAGATATACTCATTTACGTAATGAATAAAAAGATGCCAAACATTCCGACGTTGGCGGCGCCCTATTCGTGTACATATATAGGGTTTCCACGTGTCCACCCTTAGCCTTGCCCACCATTTTGTGTCTTGTAGGTGAGTCACTTTTGTACTCTTGTAATCCGACTTTGTCAGGTATGTAATCTTTGCCATCCGAAGATTTTGACACTGAGCATTTGTACATTGAACATTCATCTTTAGGACTATGTAGTTTTATTTCATTTTGATAAGTAATTTCTGTGTTTCTGATATATTTGAAAATGTGTGGCAATGTCAGCCATGTGCATGTGTATTACTTAGACAGTATATTTTCACCGTGCCACACCTCAGTTTCTTTACTAGTTTGTGATATTTAAACTGTGAGCCTTGCCCACCATTTTGTGTCTTGTAGTGTTTTGGCGGCCGTCTGTAATAAATGTAATGTGTGACAGCTGACAACCACAATTTACGAACTCTTGGTGTGTTTTTCAAGACGCCCATCTCAACGCAATTCCCAGCTTGCACCCTCAACCTGAATGCTTGTTGGCGACCTTCACAAATGGTGACCCCGACGTGATTGTGGTCCTGTGTTTGTTGTCCGAAGCCCTTTTGAGCCTGGAATGTGTTCCTGTTCTTATTGCGTATGGTGACGGTTTCCTGGGTGATGGTAGTGCTTCAAGGATGACTGCAGAAGCTGTCAAGACCTTACTGTTCATCGTTGATGTGTACGTGTGAGTAGAAGTTGGGCAGTGGCTGTTCAAGAACTCTGATGTAAACATTATGATTTGAACTTTGAAATTTTGATGTATTGTCTGTCCTGTTGGAGATGACTTTTGTGGATTGATTTGAAACAAAATATTGAAACCTTTTCAAAGTCTTATTACTCGACCATGCTTTACAATTGTCACTTTGAATATCTGAGTAGAAATTTGCATATTAATGATGATGTCATATGTTGACTGTTACGATGATGTTGTACGTTGATTATTGACCTGTCATTTTTCTGTTTATTTGCGTCAACGAAAAAAAAATACTAAGTACTTTTGCTTGTGTATAATTTTTTGTAAATATTTATTCATTTCAATTTGTACTGCTACTTTTTGAATGTTGCAGAAGTTACTGTTGCTTTAACGTTTGGTCATGACACGTGTATATCCCTACATCTTTAGAGCAAATACACTTGCTTGCTTTGACATGCTCTAGGTCTGGGATCCATGAATATTACCATTTAAATAGACATTTTGATAACACCATTACTTTTGTTTAATTATCAAGTTTAAATGATTAATTTTTGATTGATTGAATATTTTTGAATATATATATTGAATATTTTCATATTTACATTTGTTTACATATTTGATACCTGATAGGTATTGATTCCGTGTTTGGTTATTTTTGGATTATTTCATATTGGCTGTATCCTGATTTTTGATTGCCTATTATTGATTTTTTGAAACTGAGACGAGTTTTCTAGATTCTCATTGTCTAGATTCTCATTGTCTAGGTTAAAACCATACTGTGTATTTTTGAATGTATTGAGTTGTATTTATAGAATTCTTTGAAATTATTTCTTTATTTGCACATATTGATTGGGAAGTGCAGGTGCTACGTGAATTTGCACTGTGCATTTTGATCTCGAAGTTATAGTTATTTATCACGTTGCCGATTATTTATCCCTGATTACAAAAACAAAAAGCAAAACAAAAAAACAAAAAAATATGGCAACTGGTGGTAGTCCTAGAACTAACATAAACCAGCTCGGTTATGAATCGGGGAATATGCCAACTGCTGTGAGAGTTGAAAGTCGATCGCCATTACCAACTGAAAGTCAGTTTATTACTATGCAACAACCACTTCCACCCACAGACAATGTCAGTCCCCCTCCTGATATTAAACCACCTTCTTTAGGAGCAGTATCAAAGCATAGTAAACAACCAGTACAAACTCGTGAGAGATGATCCTTTCATTGGAAGAGTGATGACGTACAAGGAACGACAGACCAGACCCAGTAGAAGGGGAAGGGAGTCTAGAGAGACTCTATTACTTTTGAAACAGTGGGAGAGGTTATGTGTTCGACATAGTATGTTGTATAGATCTATCGAGGATCTGATGGAAATACATATGGCAGCTGGTCGTGCCTGCAGCCTTGAGAGAACAAGTACTGAGTGGTCTTCATGATAATAATGGACATTTTGGCTTTGAGAGAACCATGGATCTTGTGAGGAGACGGTATTATTGGCCAAAGATGCAATCATTTGTGAAAGAGTGGTGTAACACTTGTAGACGATGTGCGCTGAGGAAGCTGCCCCCTGCAACAACTCGTGTACCACTGGTAAATATCCGAACAGCTGAACCGATGGAGTTAGTCTGTATTGACTTCCTGTCCCTAGAAAAATCTAAAGGTGGAGAAGAGAATGTGTTGGTGGTGACTGACCATTTTAGCAAGTATGCCCAAGCGTATGCAACAAAGGATCAGAAAGCAAAAACTGTAGCAAGAGTGTTATGGAAACAGTTTTTCTGCCACTATGGCTTTCCTAAGAGAATTCATGCTGATCAGGGAAGAAATTTTGAAAGCTCATTGGTCCAGGAGTTGTGTAGGATCACAGGTATACAGAAAAGCAGGACTACCCCGTATCACCCTCACGGAAACGCTATGAATGAACGCTTTAACATACTCTGCTGAATATGTTGGGAACGTTGGACCCTTCTGAGAAGCAGGATTGGAAGGAATATCTGGAGAGTCTGACACATGCGTACAACTGTACCTGGCATGACTCAACAGGGCATTCTCCTGTCTTCCTGATGTTCATGAGACATCCAGGCCTACCGATTGATTTGGCTTTTGATGTGTCAGAAGAAAATACTTAGGAAGCTGACTATTCAGAGTATGTTGATGATTTGCATTCCAGACTACAGTGGTCATACCAAGAAGCTGTTCGTCGAAGTGATACAGCAAGAGAAAGACAGAAGAGAAATTATGACAAGAGTATCAACAATGAGTCTGTACTCCAGCCTGGAGATAGAGTGCTTGTGGCAGATAAAACTCCCGTCATAGAAAACACAAGCTACGTGACAAATGGGAATCTATGCCGTATGTTGTGATTTCAAAGCGACCTGGTTTCCAGTGTATGTCATACAGTCTGAAGATGGGGTAACACAGCACACTCTTCACAGAAATATGCTCAAACCTTGTATGTTCCTAACACCAACTGTAAAGGACCTTTAAAGTGAACACCTTGATTGGTGACCTTCAATGTAATGAAGTTCATGGTGACAGTGAGACTGACAGTGTTGTTAGCAGTGAAGACATGTTAGAAACCCCAATGACGATAAACTATGTAGTGAATGATCCAGGTGCAATTGACAATTCATCTACAAATCTACTTTCAAGTGAAGAGACAGAGCCACCGCAGACTGAATCACATGAACAAGTTGGTACAGAACATGGTGAATGGCACCAAGATGCTGACAAATCCCTGCCAGCAATAGATCCTGAAAGGAGAACAAGTGTAATGACAGAGACCATTGATTTACAATGTCCTGTATGTATCACTATTGATGAAAGCAAAGGTGAACGTCGGGCTGGTGACCTAATGGAGGCACAAATGGAGAGGATACTTTAACCACCCAGAACAATGGAGATGATGAGAATGGCAGGCATGACCAGGTAGCGTGTTTCGTAAATCAAGCGACTGAGTAACGTACCAAGTAGTTCGCCATGCATACTAAAAACACAAGAAGCAGACAATGTGCGATAGATGAAAAACTCATTTGCCAACGGTTGCATCTGCTTGCTACACAATGTTATCCTTTCACGAATATCATTCATTGTATGTCGTTTTTCCCTTTGTTAGCACGAGTAGAATTTACCATCATTCTGTGACGCGGGCCATGTTAATCATAGCAAGGTGTTAACTACATAGCCATCATCAAGTGTGACCATCTTTTGTTACATATCACGACGTACATGACAACATTTCTCTCCAGGAGTTCGTTGAATTGATCAACTCGTTATACCTTTGTTGTAATCTGGCAAACATAGGTTTTCACCACCGCCATTGGGGGGATTAGGTGAGATATGAACCAACACGTTTATGCTTGCTTGGTTTGACATGATGAAGAATTCACACGATGAAGTTCAGTACAATGTCTGCAGATTCTCACAAAAACACACTCGAACCACAGCTAAGTAGCGTCCGACTCGACTTGTATGGGCACAGCCATCTTGGACTATTTGCTTAATTCCACTCGGCTCTTCGATCCTTGAGGAAGTTACAAGTTGTAATTTGTTGAACTCAAACACAGTAAATCTGAAGTCCTCGTCACAATTTAAACTGAGTAAAATCTCACAAAATCTTTTCTCTTGAAAATCCACAGACATCTGACTGAATTCATGAACTACATCAACTTTAAGTTCGTATTTGGCGCACAATTTGCTGAAGAAATTATGTCTTTCACCTCAAGGCGATAGCTTCATCTCGATATCTCTGCGTAAAGTGTATCGCTTATGTACGTACACAGCTTTCAATTGTGAGCAATGTCCGTTTCGATCGACTGAGTAGTGTTACGAACAAAAAGGGTGAACTCAGCATTTCCGTTTAAACAAAATTTATTACGAAAATAAAACTAATTGCTAAGTCAGGTATAGAATACAACTGTAATAGTGCACAGATTACTTATCTCAGCTGGGACGGAAAAGCTCCAGTCTCAGAGTTGTATAGAGTTGTTAAATGTCGGATGAATGAACAGTCCTTTGGCTTGCAGGCTTGAAGTTGCATAAAGTCTACAGTATAAATCCAGCGTGACAGTGAAGGTCTTGAAAGTCTTGATTATTACTACTGCTGGAGTTTCCAAAGACTTGAAGTAACACGCAAGAGACACAATCCCAAAAGTCTGACTGCAAGCTGTGCACGACCCTATTTATACCCATGTGCTTACATAAGAGCATATAAGAAAAATCTAGAACTTTTATTGACATGCTAATTTCTGTTCTAAAGTTATCCCTCTTGCACAAGTAATTAAATTTCCAGAACATTCCAAACATGACTAATTGAGTTCAAGGTTGTGAGGTCATTAAGGGCAGTGACCTTAAGAATGTTCTAGACTAATTGAACTCAGGTCATGATGGAGTGGGGGAAAATGACCTACATAACACACCCCCTCTTCAAAAAAGAAAATTTTTCAAAGAAAAATCTTTCTTTTACAAATGTAATCTTAAAAGCGTAAGAAACAAACTCTAAATACGAGAGAGACAGTTTGCAATTAAATTGTCTCTGCCTTTGTTATGTCTAATATCAAGATTAAACTCCTTTAACATTAAACTCTATCTTAGCAATCTCTGATTTTTGGCTTTAAATTTCTGCAGAAATACAAGAGGGTTGTGATCAATATAAACCATTATTGCCCGAGTTGAAGAAGTAACACAAACTTCAAAATGCTGTAAAGCTAATATCAAAGATAAACACTCTTTTTCAATTGTGGAGTAGTTTCTCTGGGATTTGTTGAATTTGCGTGAAAAATAGCAAACAGGATGATCTATCCCATGACTATCCTGTTGCAATAAACAGCACCAGCAGCCGTATCACTAGCATCTACAGCTAATTTGAATGGCAAAGTGAAATCTGGTGCAGATAACACTGGAGCACTTTGCAGTATGGTTTAAGTGTATCAAATGCCTGTTGGCATTGCTCTGACCAAACAAACTTTACTTTCTTTTAAGTAAGTTAGTCAAAGGCTCAGTAATTGTGGAGAAATTTGGACAGAATTTTCTGTAGTAACCAGCCATACCAGAAAGCGCATCAGTTGTCGTTTGCAGTTTGGTATGGGAAAACTTAAATGGCACTGATTTTGGCATCAACAGGTTTTACCTCACCCTGTCCTACAGTATGTCCGAGGTAAGTCACCCTCGCCCAACCAAACTCAGATTTGGCAAGGTTGACAGTCAACATTGCTTTGCTCAGTCTCTCAAAGAACTTCCGCATGAGCTTGATGTGTTCCTCCCAGGTGTCACTATACAGGACGACGTCGTCGACGTAAGCTGCACATCCGTCTAGCCCGGATATGACGTCGTTGATCATCCTTTGGAACATTGCCGGAGAGTTCTTCATTCCGAATGGCATCACCTTGTACTGGAGCAATCCGTCTGGTGTAACAAAGGCGGATATTTCACGAGCACGATCCGTCAGAGGGACTTGCCAAAATCCCTTCAGTAAGTCAAATTTCGTCACATACTTGGCTTTTCCCACTCGATCGATGCAATCATCAATCCTCGGGATTGGGAAAGTGTCTGTCTTTGTTAAAGTGTTCACTTTCCTGTAGTCCGTGCACATACGATAACTATGATCTGATTTTGGCACAAGTATGCACGGCGAACTCCAGTTACTTTTACTGGGTTCAATAAAGTCATTGTCCAGCAGGTATTTGACTTCTTCCTGGAGATATTTTGCTTTCGTTGGATTCAGTCTGTATGGATGTTGTTTTACAGGCTTACTGTCCCCAACATCAACGTCGTGATAGATGACATTTGTCCTCGTTGGAACATCTTGAAACAGGTGTTTATATTCGTGGAGCAGTTCTTTCACCTGTTGTTGTTGTTCTGGCTGGAGGTGTGCCAACTTTGTAGACTCCAGATTCTCCAGGATTTCTGAGTTCTGAAGCTTGACCGAGCCAAGCTTTGAATTTAGAGTATTTTCACTCAAGTCAGTTTCAGTATCACTGTCTTCATAATGGCTAGAGCTGACTGCACTGACAGGCTGTGTTATAGTAGGATTATCCCTATCCAAATGTGGCTGAAGCATATTTATGTGATATAGCTGTTTGGTTTTTGCCTGTCAGGTGTTATTATGATGTAATTTAAATCACTCAATTTCTTATCAATTAGTATGGCCCAAAGTAACGAGCATGGAGTGGTTTGCCAGGAACCAGAAGTAGAACAAGAACTTTTTGACCTGGTTCAAACTTCCGTTTTGAGGTTTTTTTATCATATTTGATTTTCATTGACTGCTGAGATGACTCAAGATTTTCTTTGGCTAATTCACATGCTTTAGAGAGTTTTGTATGAAAATCTGACACATATTGCAAAATATTCAGACAATCATCATCGTCTGATAGGAATTTCTCTTTAACGAGCTTAAGTGGGCCACGGACTGTATGTCCAAATACAAGCTCAAAGGGCTAAAACCAAGAGACTCTTGAATTGACTCTATGAAAGCAAAGAGCAGAAAATGAATTCCTTCTATCCACTGCTTCTCTGTGTCAAAACAGTAGGTCCTAATCATGTTTTTAAAAGTTTGATGAAATCGCTCAAGAGCACCCTGATTTCTGGATGATAGGTGGATGACCTATGCTGTTTAATGCCTAGCTGATCCTTTACTTGTTGAAAAATACCAGACATAAAGTTGGAACCTTGATCGGACTGGACACATTTAGGGAGGACAAATAAAGTGAAAATTTGACTAAAGCTCTCACTAAAGTCTTTGTCTTTATTTTCTCAGGGGTATGGTTTCTGGGAACCAGTGATGTACACATGATTGTCAACATGTACTCATTTCCTGATTTTGTTTTTGGTAGGGGCCCAACAAAGTCTATTAGTATCCTAGTACTAAATGGTTCTTGAAATGCAGGAATTGGCTGTAAAGGGGCCTTTGGAATGGTCTGATTTGGCTTTCCTACATTTGACATGTGTGACAAGTTTTACAGAAATGTGCTACATCCTGCCTGAGATGAGGCCAATAAAAGTGACTGAGAATTTTATGATAAGTTTTCCTGACTCCTAAATGACGAGCCCGGGGGTGTCATGGGCCAGGCACAATATTTCACCACGATAGGGCTTTGGAACCACAATTTGATGTTTTATAGCCCAATCGTTATCAACCAAGGCATCTGGAGGTCTCCATTTACGCATGAAAACACCAGATTTTGTATAATACGAATTAGAGCTATCTGAAGTTTTACCTTCATCATCTACCCTGTCAAACAAAGACAAAATATCTGGGTCTTTGTGTTGTTCTGCAATGAGATTTGATCTAGAAAATGTCTGACTTTGTCAGCAGAAGTTTTACTGGAAGTTTCAAATCCAAGAGGGATAACGGAACGATCCGTGTCAAACACCTGACTGAGAAAGGTGTCATTTAAGTCAACATCTGTGACATTATTTTTGAGAGTATTTTGATTCTCAGAAGTTTTCTTGACATGGCTCGAGTAATAGCACACGAAGGGAAAATAAAAAATACGGGAATTTCTTCCTCTATTGGCTCTGGATTCTGATCGAAACTAGGATTATCAGTCACAAGTGGATTAGTAATGACCTTGTCCCCAGCAAGGTCGTTTCCAAGCTAGAGAAGGTGAATCCCTTCAAAAGGCAAAAAAGGCCTAATACCTAAAGTCACAGGTCCAGAAACAAAGTCGAAGACAAATAGACATTATGGAGAGGAACAGGAATGTAGTCATTACAATCTAGCCCCTTAATAAGAGCTTTAGAACCTAAAAATGACTTTTCAGAAAATGGCAGGGTATCTGCCATAAAAGAGACTGGGAAGCCCCGGGATCTCTTAAAATTTTGACAGGGGTAGCGGAAGACAAATCACTAGAAAGTGATATAAAACCATCATGAATAAATGGTTCGAAAATACCCATAATGTATCTTGAGAAGAATTGACCTTTACCTCATCAATTGGGGATAAGAGGGGTTTAACCTCAAAAAATGTGCTGCACACATTATAAGATCTAATTGAGTTGATGAAGAAATAAAGCCGTAGGCTTAGATCCACTTTGACCCTCACGTTTCTTTTCAATTTGAAACAATCTGACACTAAATGGCCATCTTTCTTACAATAATTACAAGAAAGTGTACCGAACTGTTTGTCAGAAGGAGATTGAGACTTGGGATCTGATGATGTGGGAGTGTTACTTGGATTTTGTGAACTGCTGTCATTTGATTTCTACTCTCCTTTGAGAAATTCTTGGACGAAAGGAGGAGTTAAATTTACCTGCATTGTTACGATATGACAAGGACTGGGATGGTTTGCTGAGAAAGGAAGATTTGTGGGTCAATGAATAGTCATCGGCCAAACGTGCAGCAACCTCCAATGTATCTGCCTTTCTTCATTGATAAACGTCTTGATGTCACTTCGAACACATCTTTTGAATTCCTCAATCAAAACAAGTTGTCGTAATTTTCGTAATTTTCGTAATTCTGACTGGCCTTTGCAGAAGAACACCAACAATCAAACAGTTGTTCTTTTGTTCGAGCAAATTCGACATAATTTTGATCTTTCACCTTCTTACAATCCCTAAATTTCTGACAGTAAGCTTCAAACACCAACTCATAGCCCTTGAGAATTATTCCTTCACAGAATCATAGTTTGAAGCCTGCTCTACTGACACTGAATATAAATTTCTCTGGCTTCACTCACCAAAGCACTCTGCAAAAGCACAGACCAGGACTCCCTAGGCCAATTCAGACTCTGACCAATTTTCTCAAAATGAAGGAAATATTTATTAACATCCTTTTCTTGCAAAGGGGAACTAACTGAAATGCTTAGTGATGTCAAACTTGTCTGAAGGGAAGAATTTTCCAGACTGTCCAAGCTCTAAACGTTTGATCGTTGGTGTTCTTCTGAAAGGTCAGTCTGAATTATGACAAATTACGACAGCTTATTTGAATGAGGAATTGAAAAGGTGCATCCGGAGTGACATCAAGACGTTTATCAATGAACAAAAGGCAGATACATTGGAGGTTGCTGCACGTTTGGCCGATGATTATTCATTGACCCACAAATCTTCATTTCTCAGCAAACTATCCCAGTCCTTTTCCTACAGAAACAATGCAGGTAAATTTAACTCCTCCTTTTCATCCAAGAATTTCTCAAAGGACAGTAGAAAATCAAATGAAAACAGTTCACAAATTTCAAGTAACACTCCCACATCATCAGATCCCAAGTCTCAATCTCCTTCTGACAAACAGTTCGGTATACTTTCTTGTAATTATTGTAAAAAGATGCCATTTAATGTCAGATTGTTTCGAATTGAAAAGAAAACGTGAAGGTCAAAGTGGTCAAAGTGGATCTAAGCCCTCCTGCTTTGTTTCTTCATCAACTCAATTAGAGTCTAATAATGTGTGCAACACATTTTCTGAGGTTAAACCCCTCTTATCCCCAATTAATGAGGTCAAGGTCAATTCTTCTCAAGATAGCATTATGGGTATTTTCGAACCATTTATTCATTAAGGTTTTATATCACTTTCTAGTGATTTTTCTTCCGCTACCCCTGTCAAAATTTTAAGAGATACCGGGGCTTCCCAGTCTCTTTTGTTGGCAGATACCCTGCCGTTTTCTGAAAAGTCATTTTCAGGTCTAAAGTTCTTATTAAGGGGGTAGATTGTAATGACTACATTCCTGTTCCTCTCCATAATGTCTATTTGTCTTCGGACTTTGTTTCTGGACCTGTGACTTTAGGTATTAGGCCTCTTTTGCCTTTTGAAGGGATTCGCCTTCTTCTCGGAAACGACCTTGCCGGGGACAAGGTCATTACTAATCCACTTGTGACTGATAATCCTAGTTTAGATCAGAATCAAGAGCCAATAGAGGAAGAAATTCCGGGCTTTTCCCTTCATGTGCTATTACTCGAGCCATGTCAAAGAAAACTTCCGAGAATCAAAATACTCTCAAAAAAATGTACAGATGTTGACTTAAATGACACCTTTCTCAGTCAGGTGTTTGACACGGATCATTCCGTTATCCCTCGTGGATTTGAAACTTCCAGTAAAACTTCTGCTGACAAAAGTCAGACATTTTCTAGATCAAATCTCATTGCAGAACAACACAAAGACCGAGATATTTTGTGTTTGTTTGCCAGGGTAGATGATGGAGGTAAAACTTCAGATAGCTCTGTTTCCTATTATACAAAATCTGGTATTCTCATGCATAAATGGAGACCTCCAGACATTTTGGTTGATGACGATTGGGCTATAAAACATCAAATTGTGGTTCCAAAGCCCTATCATGGTGAAATATTGCGCCTAGCCCATGAAACCCCTGGGCTGGTCACTTAGGAGTAAGGAAAACTTATCATAAAATTTTCAGCCACTTTTATTGGCCTAATCTCAGGCAGGATGTAAGACATTTCTGTAAAACTTGTCACACATGTCAGATGGTAGGAAAGCCGAATCAGACCATTCCAAAGGCCCCTTTACAGCCAATTCCTGCATTTCAAGAACCATTTAGTACTAGGATACTAATAGACTGTGTTGGGCCCCTACCAAAAACAAAATCAGGAAATGAGTACATGCTGACAATCATGTGTACATCAACTCGGTTCCCCGAAGCCATACCCCTGAGAAATATAAAGACAAAGACTTAGTGAGAGCTTTAGTCAAATTTTTCACTTTATTCGGCCTCCCTAAATGTGTCCAGTCCGATCAAGGTTCCAACTTTATGTCTGGTATTTTTCAACAAGTAAAGGATCAGCTAGGCATTAAACAGTATAGGTCATCCGCCTATCATCCAGAAAGTCAGGGTGCTCTTGAGCGATTTCATCAAACTTTGAAAAACATGATTAGGACCTACTGTTTTGACACAGAGAAACAGTGGGATGAAAGAATTCATTTTTTGCTCTTTGCTGTTAGAGAGTCAATTCAGGAGTCTCTTGGTTTTAGCCCATTTGAGCTTGTATTTGGACATACAGTCTGTGGCCCACTTAAGCTCGTTTAAGAGAAAATCCTATCAGACGATGATGATTGTCTGAATATTTTGCAATATGTGTCAGATTTTCATACAAAACTCTCTAAAGCATGTGAATTAGCCAGAGAAAATCTTGAGTCATCTCAGCAGTCAATGAAAATCAAATATGATAAAAACACCTCAAAACGGAAATTTGAACCAGGTCAAAAGTTCTTGTTCTACTTCCGGTTCCTGGCAAACCACTCCATGCTCGTTACTTTGGCCATACCTAATTGATAAGAAATTGAGTGATTTATATTACATCATAATAACACCTGACAGGCGAAAACAAAAACAGCTATGTCACATAAATATGCTTAAGCCATATTTGGATAGGGATAATCCTACTATAACTCAGCCTGTAAGTGCAGTCAGTTCAAACCATTATGAAGATAGTGATACTGAAACTGACTTGAGTGAAAATACTCTAAACTCAAAGCTGGGCTCGGTCAAGCTTCAGAACTCAGAAATCCTGGAGAAGCTGGAGTCTACAAAGTTGGCACACCTCCAGCCAGAACAACAACAACAGGTGAAAGAACTGCTCCACGAATATAAACACCTGTTTCAAGATGTTCCAACGAGGACAAACGTCATCTATCACGACGTTGATGTTGGGGACAGTAAGCCTGTAAAACAACATCCATACAGACTGAATCCAATGAAATATCTCCAGGAAGAAGTCAAATACCTGCTGGACAATGACTTTATTGAACCCAGTAAAAGTAACTGGAGTTCGCCGTGCATACTTGTGCCCAAATCAGATCACAGTTATCGTATGTACACGGACTATAGGAAAGTCAACACTTTAACAAAGACAGACACTTTCCCAATCCCGAGGATTGATGACTGCATCGACCGAGTGGGAAAAGCCAAGTATGTGACGAAATTTGACCTACTGAAGGGATTTTGGCAAGTCCCTCTGACGGATCGTGCTCGTGAAATATCCGCCTTTGTTACACCAGACGGATTGTTCCAGTACAAGGTGATGCCATTCTGAATGAAGAACTCTCCTGCAACGTTCCAACGGATGATTAACGACGTCATATCCGGACTAGAAGGATTTGCAGCTTACGTTGACGACGTCGTCCTGTATAGTGACACCTGGGAGGAACAATCAAGCTCATGCGGAAGTTCTTTGAGAGACTGAGCAAAGCAATGTTGACTGTCAACCTTGCCAAATCTGAGTTTGGTTGGGCGAGGGTGACTTACCTCGGACATACTGTAGGACAGGGTGAGGTAAAACCTGTTGATGCCAAAATCAGTGCCATTTTAAGTTTTCCCATACCATACTGCAAACAACAACTGATGTGCTTTCTCGGTATGGCTGGTTACTACAGAAAATTCTGTCCAAATTTCTCTACAATTACTGAGCCTTTGACTAACTTACTTAAAAAGAAAGTAAAGTTTGTTTGGTCAGAGCAATGCCAACAGGCATTTGATACACTTAAAGCCATACTGCAAAGTGCTCCAGTGTTGTCTGCACCAGATTTCACTTTGCCATTCAAATTAGCTGTAGATGCTAGTGATACGGCTGCTGGTGCTGTTTATTGCAACAGGAAAGTCATAGGATAGATCATCCTGTTTGCTATTTTTCACGCAAATTCAACAAATCCCAGAGAAACTACTCTACAATTGAAAAAGAGTGTTTATCTTTGATATTAGCTTTACAGCATTTTGAAGTTTGTGTTACTTCTTCAACTCGGACAATAACGGTTTATATTGATCACAACCCTCTTGTATTTCTGCAGAAATTTAAAGTCAAAAATCAGAGATTGCTAAGATAGAGTTTAATGTTACAGGAGTTTAATCTTGATATTAGACATAACAAAGGCAGAGACAATTTAATTGCAGACTGTCTCTCTCGTATTTAGAGTTTATTGTTTTTCACACTTTTAAGATTACATTTGTAAAAGAAAGATTTTTCTTTAACAAAATTTCTTTTTTTGAAGAGGGGGTGTATTATCGTAGGTCATTTCCCCCACTCTCATCATGACCTGAGTTCAATTAGTCTAGAACATTCTTAAGGTCACTGCCCTTAATGACCTAACAACCTTGAATTCAATTAGTCATGTTTAATGTTTAATGTTACAGGAGTTTAATCTTGATATTAGACATATCAAAGGCAGAGACAATTTAATTGCAGACTGTCTCTCTCGTATTTCGAGTTTATTGTTGTTCACTTTCAAGAAATTTTACTTTAGAGTAAAACAATTGAGTACTTAAATCTTTTTCAAGAGTGTCTGTCTCCAGCTGGCCGAAATATTCGCCCAAAATTTACATAGCCTTTAACAACACCCCCACATACCAGCTTTTGAGTATTTAAAGGGACCCCCCTGGACTTCAGCGCGCCAAATTCCAGCTCTCAGCGTAGGTCCAGACAGTTTTGACCGTACTCACAACCTCGAGGTTACTCTCTCTCCTGTCATTTATGTACATTTACAGATTTGCAGATACTTGTAACTCCACATTGTTCGTTTTTCTATACAATTCAACCATTGTAATTTTTTAGTCTCTCTCCTGTCATTCACGTACATTCCAGATTTTCACAGACTTATAACTCTACATTGCTCGTTTTCCTACACAATTCAACCATATATATATATATATATATAATATATATATATATATATATATATATATATATATATATATATATATATATATATATATATATATATATATATATATATATATGTGTCTTTGTGTCTCTGGGTCTCTGTGTGTCTCTGTGTCTGTGTCTGTGACTGTGTGTATGTATGTGTGTAAATACATGTATTTGTGTGATATTTGATTCAGATGAATTTACCTAGAGTGGCAGAAACAAAAATTCTTTTGATTAGAGGATTTTATGAGAAATAATGTTGATTCACTTTACAATACAATCTATGACAAAACTATGATTATTTGTTCAATACAAAACGAGAAATTTCTGTGAATTTTGTATACGATAAGGGCCCGAGTACGAGGGCTCTTCTGGTATATAAAGTCCAACCCAACGATAAAATGTCGAGGCCGCAGGCCGAGATATTTTATCGTAGGGTTTGACTTTATATTCCAGAAGAGCCCGAGTACGAGGGTTTTATCCGACTTAAAACTATCGCCCCTAACTGATATATTTTCGCTTTCAATCTGTTTACGTCAACCGTCCCCTTTGTCAATGTAACATGTTCAGGATATGAATTAAAACTGTTATTTTTGAAATAGCCTTCCAATGTAATGGAACATCCTATAGAGGTTTCGAAATGCCCTAGGGCACATTAGTTTATGTTTGTACCACAGCAGATTTAGTGAAATAGCCTTGGACATCCTATAAATGCCCTAGGGCACATTAGTTTATGTTGTACCACAGCAGATTTTGTGGTGCAGCTGGTTTCCGTTGTACGTTACCAAATTTGAATATTAAAACGTACCAGATGTCTACGAATATGACATGTTCACTTTTGATTTGACAGTACTTTACTACGGCGCTGTCATTCGTTTCTGGAATTTGGTGACCAAGGCTTTGCGAGTAGATAAAACACACTGAATTGAGCACTCTGATAGGTCAATCAACAGTATATAGTTTTTAAATAGATGTTTGAAAATTTATGTAAATTAACTTGAATAGCAAAAGCATTGTGATAAATGAAAAAATAGCTTTTTTCCATTACAAAACAAGGAATATCTCTGCATTTAGAGACAATCCATAAGTGACGTAAATTTAGCTGATCATAATAGGTCGCCTACAAGAACATTTGTACACAAATTTGATTTTGAGTTTCACCACAATGTTGATTCACTGTATACTGTGAGATATACTTTTGCATACTGTGAGAAATTTATAAAAAAAACATTTCCAATACAAAGTTGGCAATCTTTGTGTAATTATGGACGTTTGATAGATGATGTAAATGGGATGACTTAAATATAACAGATAGAAGATATGAATATTTACCATGGAAACATAATGCCAAAGGCTAAGCAAATGAACTCACGGCAACAGTCTTGACGATTTGTTATATCAATCTCTGCTATCAGATATGACTTTCCCAGATCAACTTTCCACGTCACAGGATAGTACCAGTTATAAGTCACGCATATGTCACTCCTTCCATCAACAGCCCTGTAAACATATCTTGCAATTCCTTCCATAAATATTTATTACGATGCGGCTTTTTTCTCAGGGCAAGGTTTTTATATCCACCTGAAATTAGAAAATTTTAGTAAACGTCACCACTTACAGTATTCAAAAAATCCGATATTGCAAGAACATTGAACGCTCTGATCGAGTCATTATAAAGGTGAACATTGAATGAGTGTTTCAGAGTTACAGCTATAAAAATTTCCAAAGATTTTGCTCTATGCGACGATCGGCCCTGCACAGTTAACCTATGCTTGTTATCTCGCAGCATGCAAGATTACCGTTGCAAGTAAAAATTCCTTTTTCATGTTTGTAAATACACCCCGTTTACTTAAAATCTCACAAAAAGCAAAACAAAAAATCTTTTGCTAGCAAGGACGAGAAAACAGCTATTACACATTGTCTTGGAATTGGAGAGTAGCTGTTATAATCGATAACATCAGTCTTTGACGTCTGATGTATTTAATCTGTATGCCCTTTCCTAACATTTTGGTACTTTTGGCTGTTACAATGATTTACATCCCGGGACCATCCAATAAGTCCCCTTCGGATAATTATGTACTATCTGTACTCTAAGATCTTTTGGCGAAATGTCCTTTATACGGAAACTTGGACGAAAGTTACAAAAGTAAAGAACAATTCCCTACCCTCGCAATTATTTTCATCTCCACCATCAGAGCAATCCTTCTGTCCATCGCAATGTTGACTTTCTCGTATGCATTCATTTGTGCCACACTGAAACTCACCATTTTCACATATTGAGTCTGTTTAATAACAACATAGAGTAATGGAGAGAGTAGTTGGGTTCTTATATAGTAACTTTTGAAAATGTCATGCCAAAGTAGGCTTAGAGACCAACTGAAAATAAATGCAAACATTACGTCTTACGACAGTACAAAATTTACAATAATCTTGTGATATAATTTACTTTCTCAGCTTTTATTTTGACCTGAAAATTACTGGATAATTCATGATGTTATTGACCTAACCTGTTTAAGTTTTACATACATCCCACACCCCATTACCGGCTTTAACTTCACTTTCGACAATAAGTATTGCTGCGTAAAACGATGAAAGTTTCATGAAGACTTTAATTATGTACGTCAAGTGACCTTACCTTCGCAGCTGTACTCGTCCGATCCGTCAAGACAGTCGTGCCAATCGTCACAAACCGAAAAATATGGTATGCAAGATCCATCCAGACATGGAATGTAATGGTAATTACATACTAGGAAATGAAAAAAATATAAATATATATATATATATATATATATATATATATATATATATATATATATATATATATATATATATATATATATATATATATATATATATATATATATATATAACTATATATATATAACTATATATATATATATATATATATATATATATATATATATATATATATATATATATATATATATATTATATATATATATATATAGTATATATATGTATATGTATAATAATGTTTTTAGTAATATCACAAATTATTTTAAGCACAAAGTTATAATATCTGTTACTTAAAATCTGCTTACTTGTATTATTTTGTAATATTCTCCGTAACAGATTCTGATAACGATCTACCTTATAGAAGTGACATGTCTTGTCAGCGGGAACAAAAGCCTTCCTCGAATTCTTGATTTCACTGTTGTCGTATTTGAGGCTTCTTTGGAAGGTGTCATTCAAAGCCTCTTCAAAGTCAAAAGCGTGATACAAGTTAGCAGATGATAGCATCTACAACAAAATTAATGATGGGGCTAAAGAAAGAGCGTGTGATATCAATGTTTCGCAAAGGATGGATACACTTGCTAAGTGTCAAGTAGATCGCTGGTTCTTTATGATAGTGAGAAAAACCTCCTTCTTTAAGCCCGTTTGAGTGAAACATCCTCCAATAATACATCAAACTCATTTTTGACGTCCAATTTGATGCAATCGTTGAAAAATGTCGTATTAGTGAGGACCGCCAGCTTGTCTGTCATTATTTCTTGTGTAGCCATCTGCAGATGGAGGCCACCTTCATCTGATTGTTTCAACTACAAAACAGCTTCCTCTTTTACAAAGAAAGATTTGCTATGCCCCCTGTAGTGTTAAAAATCAATACCAGTCATCACTGTTGAGAATGCGACTAAGCTCATTGTTCAAATACATTATTGTTTTGTGTAGAGCCGGGTTCATGTATAGGGGGATTTTGGTTATAAGGCTGTGAACATTTCGGCGGCAAGGAGTTGGCAGGAATATTCGAAGATCCTGCAACTTGAATTGCTTAACGCTGTCAGCACATATCAAAACACGAGGTACCTTAAGCGGGAGTTGTGATGGCACATCCTCAACTGGGACCAAGGAGACATAGTAGTGTTTATAGGGATATTGTGTAGAATAAACTGTTGGGTAATGTTGCTGAAGCTCTAGGAGAAAGTTTTGAGACTCAAGCAGTCTGCCTAGTTCTGACCGAGTCAGTGACATCGAAAGGTCTGTCAAAGCAGTTTGGTGTCTATGTTGCTGGACAACGGCCAGGGGCGAGAAGAAATGACCGGCCAGCATGCAAAATATTGCAAGATAAAGTCTCTGTTGTTTTCTCAGTGTCTTCAGCTTCCCAAGTTCGACGATCAAGGTCCACACTGCTACTTCAAGCCTGTAGATGCTTGCCATATGATATATATATATATATATATATATATATATATATATATATATATATATATATATATATATATATATATATATATATATATATATATTATATATATATATATATATATATATATATATATAAACAGATTACTTCAAGTACAAATTACGGATAGTTTTCAATCGGATTCAAACCCACAACATACGGCATCAGTCGCCTAGCTGAGAGGCCACAGACAGAACCACTCGGCTAAATCTCTACTCCCAAAAAAGAGTGGTTCAATAGCCGGCTAAGTTGTTACATTTTTCTGACTGAGACCGCTCAACACGTTGTAGAGTTTGTGAAGCACTCACGCACGCATGCTCACTATCATACATCGCACATACACACTTTATCGAAGCGAAGAAACGAATTTCATCGCTTTAACTGGGCGAACGATAACCTCGGGGACAATTCTGTCCACCAGCAGTGTTACCAACCCAGGATAGAAAATACGGATAGTTTTCAATCGGATTCGAACCCACAACATACGGCATCAGTCGCCTAGCTGAGAGGCCACAGACAGAACCACTCGGCTAAATCTCCACTCCCAAAAAAGAGTGGTTCAATAGCCGGCTAAGTTGTTACATTTTTCTGACTGAGACCGCTCAACACGTTGTAGAGTTCGTGAAGCACTCACGCACGCATGCTCACTATTATACATCGCACATACACACTTTATCGAAGCGAAGAAACGAATTTCATCGCTTTAACTGGGCGAACGATAACCTCGGGGACAATTCTGTCCACCAGCAGTGTTACCAACCCAGGGTAGAAAATACGGATAGTTTTCAATCGGATTCGAACCCACAACATACGGCATCAGTCGCCTAGCTGAGAGGCCACAGACAGAACCACTCGGCTAAATCTCCACTCCCAAAAAGAGTGGTTCAATAGCCGGCTAAGTTAATACATTTTTCTGACTGAGACCGCTCAACACATTGTAGAGTTCGTGAAGCACTCACGTACGCATGCTCACTATCATACATCGCACATACACACTTTATCTAAGCAGAGAACGATTTCATCGCTTTAACTGGGCGAACGATAACCTCGGGGACAATTCTGTCCACCTGCAGTGTTACCAACCCAGGATAGAAAATACGGATAGTTTTCAATCGGATTCGAACCCACAACATACGGCATCAGTCGCCTAGCTGAGAGGCCACAGACAGAACCACTCGGCTAAATCTCCACTCCCAAAAAAGAGTGGTTCAATAGCCGGCTAAGTTGTTACATTTTTCTGACTGAGACCGCTCAACACGTTGTAGAGTTCGTGAAGCACTCACGCACGCATGCTCACTATCATACATCGCACATACACACTTTATCGAAGCGAAGAAACGAATTTCATCGCTTTAACTGGGCGAACGATAACCTCGGGGACAATTCTGTCCACCAGCAGTGTTACCAACCCAGGGTAGAAGTCTATTACTTAAGTTTCATGCATCTTGCAATCCTCAGATAGAGTGAAAGGATTTCTAGCTCGACACTCTTACATATATGATTGGGACGAACCATTCTATTTGTAGGTAGTGTTAAAATTCGACAAATAATATTTGTTTGGTGGCGACATTTTGAAACCAACTCAGAGCGTTTGTTTAACAGTGTAGATTTGTCAGCATTAATAATGTGCAGCTTTTCTGGTACACAAAGATTACATTGCTTGTTCATGTTAGAGTAGCTCAATGCTTTATCAATGATTGACCATGAAATGTCAAAGTCTTGTCCCTTATTTCTTAAGTTCCATACATATTTTGATAACTCGGTGTCGTTTTTGTATCTCTCGTTGCGGAACGACTTCATGTGATTAGTGTAGCGCGTCTTGAAGGTGTTATCAGTGAGGCCGATATAAACCCTCTCTCCGTTGCCCTCCGTTGATACGTTGGCCTTGTACACCACGCCTTTGACTTGACAGTTACCCTTCAAGGGGCATGCCGACTTAACCCTGCAATTGCAATCAGCTGGTTGGTCCTTACGCTGTTCTCCGGAGATTACCCTCTTATTGTGCGATTTGATTATACTTGTCATATTCCTCACACAGCTATAACTCACTTTAATTGTGTTTTCTGTTGAAGATCTTGTGAAGTTTAGACCCCTTTGGAAAATATTTATCGACAAGTTGGAGAAATTTCCTGCCGATGTTTGTTTCCACGTTCTTGCTGAAAGGGGGGTTGAACCACGTGATATGACGCTTCCTGTTATTGCTTCTCCTCGCTGATTGGTTGGTCTTGGTGAATTCAATTTGTTTGGTGTAGCCGCTTGCCTTCAGCGCTGTATTGTATCGCCCTTTATATTTATCAAAGATGCCCTTATCACTAGATATTGTTGAGATGCGTTTGCTTATTGCGTCAGGTATGTGATTAATAATGGTTGGCGGGTGATTAGACTGCTTATGGACATACATTGTTTGGTCGTTCGGTTTACAATACGGGTAGAACTTGCTGTCGTTCAGATTAAATGTCACATCCAAGAAGTTTGTAATCTTCTGGTTTGTCTCGATCGTGATTTTCAGGCCAATGTCACAAAATATCTTTGTGATTTCCTTTCTGAAATAAACAAAGTATATAGATTTGCTTGGAAGCCTGTTATCTCCATGCAGCTGCCATCTTGGATGACAAATTCAAACAATATACATTTAAACATGCATTTGTAGTCTCAAGAACATTAAAACACAATTTTATGCAAAAACCATTGAAACGGATAAAAAATTATGCACATTACATCTTAAAAACTAGTATATGGATTTGCATGGACGCCATATCGGTAAATGGCCGCCTTAACGGCCGCCATCTTTGATCGACAAAATCACAAAATATGCCATAGGACCTGCAAAACTAGCCTCGGGCACATAAAACATACAATTGACACAGAAACCACTCAAATCGTTAATAAATTCTGCTTTTTATACCTTAAAATATTTGCATGGCAGCCATATTGGAAAAGGGCTGCCATACGGCCGCCATCTTTGATTTCTGGTGGCTAACGTTGTTTTTTACTAAGTGATACACCATTGTTGGTTGGGCAAAGTTTCATGCTTGAATCATAAAATGAAATATTTTGCCAAACACAACACTTATCTGCTCTACTATGATATATAAGGCTGAGAAAGACTCTTTTTGAGGAATTGCAGCTCTTTTAGCAACAGATGGAGAGCCTGACCCCTGACCCCGGCTGATGAGCCAAATTTTCAAGAATACTACATGCTGAGCACCGGACAAAACAAAAAAGGGAATTAGTCTATGTCGCAACAGGCCTAAGCAGCAGCCTAATGGTATTTCTCCTTTGATTAGGGCATGTCACTTGCTGCTGGACTTGCCGCAGACGTTAACTTGACATATTTCTCTATGTCTCTGGACTTACAGCAGACTTGCTGTTTAACTTGCCGTATTTCTTTATGTCTCTCAATTTCAAGACACTTGCAGTCAATTGTGTGTGAGACATCGGCTGGCTTATTGTCTATGAAGACATTTACCGCGATGTGCCATATTTACTGCTGACTTGCAGCTGACTTGCCCTTGGACTTGCCATATTTCTCTATATCCCTCATGAGCAAGACACTTGCAGGCGGTTGTGTAAGATGGCGGCCATATAGATGCAAACAATAGACAAAGCAAGCTTAGATTCATCCAGCCCTCTGCCAAAGACCCATGGAGATCCACACACCCTCTGCAGAGGCTGCCGCCCCTCCCTTACTCTCTGTCAACTTGCAT
This sequence comes from Ptychodera flava, assembly GCF_041260155.1. Classification (NCBI taxonomy): domain Eukaryota; kingdom Metazoa; phylum Hemichordata; class Enteropneusta; family Ptychoderidae; genus Ptychodera; species Ptychodera flava. Next base: position 56,902,332 of record NC_091928.1, on the reverse strand, counting down.
AATGGAATGGGTGGCTCCTCGACTCTGACACAAAGATAATATCCTCCAAATCAAGCTTGCAGAGATCAGTTGGATGGCCAAGAAAGACCAAGGGGAGCTGAAGCCTGTCATCCTCAAGAACACTGGCTCTGGTGAGGCCTCATTCATCCTCGACCACAATCCCCAGCAGTGCAGTGACCTTCTCCATCCACTGTTTTGTTGGTAGCTGGATAGCCGAGTTGCACAAGCCTGCCCATGGGAGGTAGCTATAACTCTGCCATCCCTTATTTAACTTAATTATATATTAGCCATCATAGGTGAAGTGCAGCTTCTTAGGCACTCCTCAATTTTTGGGTTTGATTGACCCTGGCCACCGTTTTATAAGTAGCTGCTTGGTCAGCTCTCACATTACCATGGGCAAAGGTGTCAACCCTGTTTTGCCACGGAACACAACATATCCAGGCCATGGCAGAAGCTCCTACTGCAGGTGAGGGCCTCTGTGAACTGCCAGTTGCAGATGGTCTGAGTCATAACAAATTTTTTCTAGCACTTGGCTTATCGCTCCCCTAGGCCTCTTGGATAGAGTGCATCTTCTTCTTCTCACGGCCGGACTCATCATCAGCAGTGAGGAAGATGGTAACAGCCATCCAGGAAATTAAATCGTGGATGACTCAAAACAAACTTCAACAAAATGATGGCAAAACAGATGTATGTTCTACTAATTTGATCCCAATTTGCCCGAACACTTCATCCCATCAACTCTATCAACATTGGATCATCTGTCATTCAGCTTGTAAGTTCAGCCCGTAACATCGGAGTGACTTTTGATGATCGACTCACCTTCAGGAAGCATATTGCCACCATATGCAAATCAATCTACTATCATCTCAGGAAAATTGGTCAAATAAATCAATATCTCACAAAAGAAGCATGTCAGATAGTTGTGCATGCCTTGATCTCATCCAAATTAGACTATTGTAACACTCTCCTGTTTGGACTACCTTTCAAGGACATCAAGCCACTCAAACATGCCAAAACATTCCAGCTAGGATAGTGTCAAGGATTATGAAATCTGACCATATCACCTCTACAATTAAGGAACTTCATTGGTTACCTGTACAATACAGGATCCATTACAAAATTCTGTTGATTACATACCAGGCATTTAGTGGCACTGCTCCTGTTTATTTATCATATCTGCTTCACATCAAACCTTCACCAAGCTTACTTTGATCAAATAAAAAGAGTTTTCTTCATGTGCCATGGTGTAACCTGCAAAAAGCATGGGAAATGCTTATTCTCAAGATGTGCTCCCGATATATGGAACAGTCTTCCATTGGAACTTCACCAGTCACCTATGTAGACACCTTTGGCGGGAGAGGGCCTGTCACTTTTTGCAGGGTTCATATTTAGCTGTTATGCAGAAGGCCTCAGGTGGATTAGCCACTACGAACTTCTCTAGGAGGTCCACAGAAACTGAGCACTGTTAATTGAGCAAAGCTTCCCAAGTGACAAGGAGATATATTTTGTGGTGTTTTGGGGATGCAGGTTATCTTCACTGTACTTTGAGATGGCCTGCAGCAGGAGTTGGGAGTCATAGCCCCACAGGTGGTAGAAGTTGACCAGTATGGTTGTGGTTTTAGGACTCAGCCACAGTTTGCGGTTGCAAGCACTTTGGGCTGTCCAGATTAGCGTCCTGTGATGTGGCAGTGGTCACAGACAGAGTCTCCGGCAAGAGGCTTCTGGCATATGTGGCAGGTTGTGGCAGAGTGATGGGCCTTGCAGTCCACTAAGGTCATCAGCAAGTCTTTCAAGTGGCTAGAATTTCCTTGATCTGGTGCACCTCTTCTGAACAGCTCTGAGGAAATGCTCTGCCTGATTGTACATTCTGTACTCCAAAGGGGCGTTTGTCTTGCTGTCACATCGCACGACCACACAGCAGAAGTTGCAGGGCTCATGATGTTTTGTCACCTGGGTGTTACTCACCGCACAATAAGCTTTTTGCCCTCCACCTTAGCAATCGGGACCTCAAAGTCAGCGTAGATCACAAAGAGAGCAGGAGCTGCTTGTGGTGGTTCTGGAAGGCGAGCTTATTTTTGCCCTCTTCTGGCATCTTGACCCACATGGCCGTCTTCCCAATCCCCTGGCACTCAGGCTCATGGGCCTTCAGTAGGTCATTGACATGGGTGTATTTCCCAGCCACGTCAATGAGCATGATATTCATCCTGATCATTCCTTTAGGCTGCTTTCTGATGTGGACGACAAAGACAATGCCTTTTATCCCAGCCAAATACATTTAAGGCCAGGCCTCTACCAATCTTGGAAAGGGGTGGGTATTCACGACAGTGAAGGCCTTGTCCAGCATGGGTACATCGATGCCACTCAAGGGCTGGTACCTAGGGATATCCAGCCAGAGGTTGGTAACTCCTTCAACCACCAAGCCTTAGCCTCTCTGTGTCCATTTTTCCAACATATTCAGGAGATGGGGGAAGGTCACTTTTAGTGCCTCATCAATCTCACAGGCCATAACGGGTACCACTTGCTTGTGGTTAAACACGGGCAGTTGGTAATCTGGGAAATCATCTGGTTTGTCAATGATAAGGGGACCCTCACCTCCAACTTGAACATTAGGCTGCCATGGTCTAAATAACTTCGACGAGTGTCAGTCTGATCTGGGGTCGGACACCTTTCAAGGTCAGCTCGGAGATCATGCCCTTGGGCAACACCCATCTTCCAGCTCTGCAGTTAAGTCCTAATTGTATAATGTGTTCAAATGAAGGGTAAGTTGTCTCCATTAATACCCTCTGTGTTGGGGAAGAGGTCGTAGAGGCATGGCCTTAGGGAGGTACCCCATTTGCTGGTACTCTCTAAATTGCTGTTCAATACCTGCTGGTTGGTTCTTCGAAGTGATGGGTGGTAAAGCCTTTGTTGCTCCTTTTGCTGCTACTCACTAAATGGATGTTCAATACCATCTGGGTAGTTCCCTCTAAGAATCTAACCTCACATTAAACGCTGTTCAATTTCCTCCAGCTTTTCATTCTTTTCAAATACCCTTTGGTTCCGACGAAGAGGTCTCTGCTCACTGTGTCATAGTTTTGAAACCTCATTTTTTTAGCAACACCAGCCAAGGAGAGATAATTGATTTGTGACCCCCTTACCACACACACACCAAGGCTTCATACACGACCCTTTCCAGAGTTTGAGTCTGTGAAATTTACAAAACTCCGCTATGTATCTTCGACACACAGAGCTTACTTTAACACTTACACTGCATAATTAATTTTTATATGCATTCCTATGCGTAGTTTTCGATGGAAATATGGCCTTATAAATATTGATTTACATGCATCAGCTATATCTTTTTTATTATAAGAGTATTAAAGACAATTTTTTCATTGAGTATTGCAATATGACAGAGCATTATTAAAATGCACAAAAGGTCATTTGACCCACCTAGGTCACATGATCATGGTGGCCATATTTGATTAGCAAAAAATATACAAAAAAATGTTGAAATTTTTTGTTATTTCAATATATAAATGTATTTCTTTTCAGTGTAACAGTCTAAAAATACTACATATGTTTTATTAACTAAAATTCAGTTGGGGGAACACATACTCTAAAAATATCCTTATAAATGAGGTTAATATGCATATTTATTACAAGTTCATCCTCGAACAACATGTATCATCTTACATGCAAAAGAGAGTTACATTATAAGCTTATGTACTGGTAGCCAGTCCAATGTGTAATTGCCATTGAAGATTGATGTCATACAACATCAACATGACCCATCATTGTTGTGACGTCGGTCCTGCCCTTTGTCATACTCTTCTCACAGCATGCTGAGCTGGCCTACCTTCCTGTCTTCCTTGCAATCACTGTCTTTGCTCAACTGCTTCGGAACATATTCAAGTTCAGTATTAGAGTTGTTGTCGGATGGAATTTGACTTCTACTATCTCTAATGAATTCAGTTTCGCAATAAGTGTCAATTTCACTATCACTGTCCGAAAAAAAACATGCTCAAGGGCTTCATCGGTGTTAAACTGTGCCCGCGTCGACATTTTTAAATATCTTCAAACAGAAAACCAACAACCGATCTGCAGACGAAGAGGTCTTGGCACGTTTTACAAGGCTGAGCTGCAGAAGGTGATGGCTTGTGACGACGTCTATAGGGTCGAAATGGTGCTCAAAATGAAGAAGTGACGGGCAAAAAGTTCTTCCTGATCAAGGAGAAGGGCTACCCGAACAGTTTCAACTCATAGGAGCCACCAAAAATGTGGTTGGGTCAATTGAAAAAGGGAAGCTACTGTGCTCATCAGCATCTGTCCTCAGCCGCACGCAAATTGTAAGGGTGCCTCAGCATAAAGACTAGCTTGTCATGTTCCTGGTCCTTAAGCTGGCCGAGCATCCACTTCAGTTCGTTTTTGTCAGCTCCATCCTGTGTCCTTCAATGATGTTCTCATTGTCTGTCCTGCTCGGAGAAAAGAAAAGCAAGAGCATCAAATGCTATCTCTAAACTCCTTGCTTATGCTGGTGTTTTGCTGTGCTAGGACCAAACACTGAAACTGCCATGCCAAGCGCTGAGCCCCAAGTTTACTTGGTCGTCACTCCTCTTCTTCACGTCTTTTTATGTCTTTTGGGGGCTGTCTTAAGCCACTCTTTAAAGCCTATGCAGGAGACCAGGGGGATGATGACATCATCAACCTTGAAAAGAAACCTATTGTCGTAGGCTTTGTTTTTCAAGTAAATAGGGCACAAGAAAATGATGTACTCAAACTTCTGATAAAAGAGGCCCCTCAACAGGCTCATCACGTACTGTCTTGCCACAACAGGTGCGCCCTGTTATGACCATATTGAGGTGCGGATCTACCAAAAAGCCTTGTCCGTCTTTCTTCTGTCTGCAAATGCCTATGAAGAGAATATTGCTGAGACAGTTTTGTTCCAATGAAACCTGTGCATAGGAAGCAAAAAGACTTGCACAAGCAGCCTCTCCTGTATAATCTGTTGTAGCTGTGTTTTTGGCGGATTTCCAGCTTCACCCCCATCCTAGGGTTCATAACTCTTAGGATGTTGCCATAGAACATTTCAAGCTTGAAGCTTCTCAAGAACATAACAGGAAGAACTTGTTCTTCACGAAATCGAGCCTTCATTGCCTCTGGAAATTATAGGCAGGCCTCTTTCCAGAAATGCCAGGGGAGTGTTCGGTGGGCATAGACTTTGTTCACATAGGTTTGTTCGTCACACTAATGCTTCCAAGGTCTTGATTCATAAACAACTTGCTGTTTAGCCGGGCTTGCACCTATGCCTTTATGAACAAAATGAGCAGCCATTTCACAACTTCAGCAAGGGACGTTGACATTCTCATTGATGATGGTATCGCTTTCTAAGAAGGATATCATGCGAAAATGGCTGGCAAGCTCGTATAAGAAGCTCTTGCCACTGTTGTAGTAGCCAGCGACGTCTCGGGCCAAGCCCTCATCTTAGATCAATTCCTATTCCATTTGGATATTCATCAGTTAGTACCCCCAATCAGCTGTGTCATCAGATATTATCAGTTGAGCGGTTGGCACAAGGGTGATTTGTCACTCAGTGTGGCTGCTGAGCTCGCTGGGGTAAGTGACGCAATGGCCACTTGTGAGCGGCTGCCAGGGCTTGATGGCATACTTCTTCTGATAAAAACACATACATTTGGTTGTCCTCATCACTTTGGGAATTCTTTGGCTGGAAACACAACATAAGAGACTAAGAAAGCGAGAGGGCCCACTCGCTGTTTCTTCAGAAATGATAGGGCAGAAGGAGGGTACATCTGGTTTGTCCCTGTTGGTGGTGGCGGGTTGCAGGAAGTGGAAGCTGCGCAGGCCATGGTCAGACTGATCAAAGCATCGACGCATTGTTACAGTAGGGGTCTGAGCTAGCATCAGGAGCACCATTGTTGGTGCGATGCGAGGTGCAGAATAGGCACGGGAAGAGCAGGGTGTTCTCGTTGAATATGAGATCATAAACCCGCACAAAGTCACCAGCTATCAAAGGTTGGAAAACACAATTGATGCCACCAGAGTGAAGTTGGGCATGGCGAGTTTGCCAGCTCTGCTACTGAAGCCAACAAGATGCTGATGATCACTGGAAGCATCCCAGGGTAGAATAAAGAGCTGCAGTATGCCAATGCCTAAATCAGTTTGCAATGATGGTATCAACGACGAAGCGAAGAAAAACGTGGCCTTCGAGATGGAAGGGGCCGCCTGCCAAGACAGACAGCTTCAGGGTGACAAGCTCCGTGCAGGAAAAGCCCAACTCTTGCATCCCCCTCCTGCCCTATGCTCGCAGGCAAGGGGGGTCATGGCAAGCAATCCCTCAGCAGAGCCCGATTCTGAACAAGAAGCAAAAATGACATAAGTGTTGGCCATTGCAGTGGCTCTTGAAGGAGGTTTATCTCTCATATACACACATCTTGTAATTCATTAGCAACACAACTAATTTTGCTAATCCGTGAACTTGTCAGGGATTTTATGGGTTGGTCAACATTGCGTAAGATAGGAAAGGTTACTAAAATGGGAAGGTAAGAAGTTCCCTGGAATGTGTCCAGAAATACCAAATTACGGCCAGTCATGACTATTTATCCAATTATACTGCAACCAATATATATCGATGGCCGACGAGAGCCAGCTTCTCTAATTTCAAACCTTTAAAGGTGGTGAACGGTGTAAACTCTGCCAGTGCCTTGCGTGCAGTTTGTGGCATGAGGACGTCCTTAAAGCAGGAAGTCGGAAGTTGAAACCTTTGACCTTTACGTTGTTTATATGTAGGCAAACTTGTAAACATATTTCCAAGGGACAAGTCTGATTTTGACTGTGATCAAAGTCATGTGGTAAAACCGTGGTTCTCTTAATCGGGTCATGTTGCTAAGGTTTTGTCTGCCATTTAGTATAGCTGTGCATTCTCGACAATTTTGCTGTATTTATTTCAGAAAATGGGAAATTCGTGTAAGTTTTAGGAAACATTAATTTCTCTATGAGTGGAATATTCTAGCTCCTTGTATCCTCGAATTAAATCGGCCGATTTAATTGATGCAGTTATTAATGTGGTTTTGGAAAATCTTTGGGCGGCATCAGATGTAACAAGTCAAATGAGACAACAACATTTCTTTCATGTAAGGAAATCACATAGAAAGTACTTCTTGCGCTCTGCAAACTCTTGGAAATATTATGATATCAAAGATGTTTGCAACGATAGTTTACAAGGTTTCCTGTCTAAATTCGCGGAAATCATCAAGAATATCTAAAAAATACAAAACGTAATTATGACTATGTGTAGAGGTGTTGTTTGCCATTCCGAACATCTGTTCTACAAGTTGGCGACTTCTGGTTATCACATGAAAAAGATGCTACACGTACTGATGAACGTAATTACGTGTAACTAACCGTCTCTATAACGATATGTTACCAGCAGACATGGAGATAATAGCGAGGTGAATAGAAATGACAGTAATTTTGTAATTATTTGTAATTTTATTACTTCAAGTCAATGCATCCATAAATGGATTTCATGCATTGAATAAATACATAGACATATACAGAATAAAAATAAATAAATAAATAAATAAATAAAAAAACCAGTAGATAAAAGTTATAAAACTACACATCAAAAGATAAGCATAAAAAGTTAGTGAGCACCGTGTATTCAATTAAAACAAGCAGGAAGTTGACATGCAAATCGGCCAAGAAATGGCTCAGAAAAGAATAGACAGGCACAGAAAAGTAGTTTAAATTATAGTATTGGCAATGATGGATGAACGATATTTGAATGAGCGACTGTGGGCTTTAGAAACATGATATTTACTTCTGGTGTTATACTGGTGAATTGTTGAATTTTTGTGAGAAGGTCAAACAAGTAGACCGGAACTTTTTTGTTGATACATTTGTGAACTAGATTTTTAAAGTGTTGGTCGAGTCTTTCTGGATAGTTGGCCAGTTGAGTGAATTTCTGTAAGATGTAACATGGTCTGACTTTTTGAGTCCACACTGAATGCGAACTGCAAAATTAATTATGCGTTGTAGATTGCTTTTGAGAGTAATATTACAGTTGGAAAAGACTGTCACAGTAGTCTAAAAGGGAGGAAAACTGTAGCTGAGATAACATTTTTGCGAACCTTTTCTGGAATACATCGTCTGACACGGGCCAATTTCGTCAGACGATAGCCACATGCTCGACGGAGGTAGGCAACATGGTTGGACCAGCTGAGTTCTTGGTCAAGTCTTAAACCTAAACAGGTAGCAGAAGGAGATGCTTTGATTGTAGTACTTTGATTGGAAAGAACTTTTATGTGATTTGGTATTTTCTTGAGTTGTTGCCTAGTACCGAAGAGCATGTATTGATATTTCGAAATGTTGGGTTTCAGAGAATTGGAATGGAACCAGTAGTTAAATGATGAATTTCATGTTCCAGATCATCGTGAAGGTTGTCAATATCAGAAATTGTGGACGCTTTTAGGATGTTTATGTCATCAGCCAAACCATAAATTGGTTTTGTGGAATGAAGCCATGTGGGGAGATCGTTAATGTAAAGTGAGAATAAAATCGGTCCACAGACACTACCTTGAGGTACACCCGTTTTGACTTGAATAAACTTGGATGAAATGTTACCAATTTTAACACACTGAGTACGGCCTGTTAGGTAGCTACTAAACCATTGAATCGTAGACGGGTGAAATTGTAGCGTTTCAATTTACTGAGCATAATGTTATGGTTAACTGAATCAAATGCCTTGGAGAGGTCTAACATGAGAAGGGAGGAAATTTTCTTATTGTACATGTTATCAAGGATGTCATCTGTTAAAACGCTGTAGTAAAGTAGCTGTAGAGTGTTTGGGACGAAAACCGGAAAATGTTGGAAAGAGAATATTATTTGATTCTAAAAATAAGTTGAGCTGGTTGCAGACTAAACGTTCAAGAACTTTTGACAGGGTTGGGAGTAGCGAGATCGGACGGTAATTTGTAACATCTTGCTTATCTTGTTTCCCTTTTTTAAAATGGGAATAATTGTAGCTTTCTTCCATTCAGTTGGCACTATTCCCTGAGATATAGACATATTGAATACATACGTCAGTGAAGGAACAATGGCTGGTATGGGACAGTTTGATTAAGTGAAGGTTGTCAATATCAGAAATGTGGACGCTTTAGGATGTTATGTCATCAGCAAAACCATAAATTGGTGTTGTGGAATGAAGCCATGTGGGGAGATCGTTAATGTAAAGTGAGAATAAAATCGGTCCACAGACACTACCTTGAGGTACACCCGTTTTGACTTGAATAAACTTGGATGAAATGTTACCAATTTTAACACACTGAGTACGGCCTGTTAGGTAGCTACTAAACCATTGAATGTAGACGGGTGAAAATTGTAGCGTTTCAATTTACTGAGCATAATGTTATGGTTAACTGAATCAAATGCCTTGGAGAGGTCTAACATGAGAAGAGAGGAAATTTTCTTATTGTACATGTTATCAAGGATGTCATCGGTTAAACGCTGTAGTAAAGTAGCTGTAGAGTGTTTGGGACGAAAACCGGAAATGTTGGAAAGAGAATATTATTTGATTCTAAAAATAAGTTGAGCTGGTTGCAGACTAAACGTTCAAGAACTTTTGACAGGGTTGGGAGTAGCGAGATCGGACGGTAATTTGTAACATCTTGCTTATCTTGTTTCCCTTTTTTAAAAATGGGAATAATTGTAGCTTTCTTCCAGTCAGTTGGCACTATTCCCTGAGATATAGACATATTGAATACATACGTCAGTGAAGGAACAATGGCTGGTATGGACAGTTTGATTAAGTGAGAGTCAAAGTCGTTCTCTGACGAGGACTTGTTAGATGGCAGTGAAGACAAAACAGAGGTGACTTGTTCTATTGTAACACTAGTAAGTTTGAAACTGTTCGAAGGCAATTTTATGTGATCCAGTAGTGGTTTTGCAGAATTGAGCTCTTCTTGGACAAGCGTACCAACATTGGAAAAGTAATGGTTGAAGTTATTGGCAAGGGGAAGCGGATCATCATGAGCAGGTAGTACATTGCAGGAAGGATTCAATAAATTATTAATCCTTTTCCAGACTTTGTAGGTGTCTGGTTGTCAGTGACTGGTTTTAAAAAATCACAGTGGTGGCAAAAATTCTCACAGACTTCTTAACACGGTGTCGACATCATCGGTGATGTGAGTTTGTGTTTCAAAGTTGCGAGGTCAACGCTCACGTGACTTTAGTGACAGGCCGCACTGAGCCTCCTCTATCGCTTGTGCGTCAGAAAAAGAATGGTCTGTGAGTAGTCATGTCGGAAAAAGCTAGAAAAAACGACGATAGTTTGGTGATTTTAAGCGGATTTCTGGTCGTGGTAGGCCCCCAATGACCAAGCTGTCGATGAGTGTTGGCAATTGTTATTAAGTGTAATTTTTTGAAATATCGACGAACAAAGTTGCGAAAAGTGTGCTGTTGGGCGGAACGTGGACGTTCCCATGGCTGTGGTGGTGGGGTTAAAAACGTAAAAGTCAAAACCAGCCGTAACAGGCAGAAATCTCGTCCGAAAACACACAGCTATGGATCCACAGCTAGCCTAACAGTACAAATGGAGTTTTATAGCATGTGCGCCGCTTCTTTCGGGACGTGTACACAAACAGCATAAGGCGCGATTGTAATCGATGAATTTCTTAGACGAGTAGTGACCAGCTCTCTTTATTAGGCGCATTGTCCGTTTTATTAAGCGTAATTTTAGTCTTATTGACAATGCTCCTGCTCTTCGTCGTTTGTTTTGTAACAATTGTTTTAGAATACAACACTGTTATTTTTAATTCTATCTCACATTACCAAGCAATAAGAATGGAATCAATCCAAAAACGATTTCTCCGTTTTCTACATGTCAAACTTGGTTTTCAGAAGGACAGCAGTGTATGGTGTAATTATGACTATGATTAATCTGCAACTTTAACGATATTCCACTCTTGCATGTTCGTAGGGATATTTTGAGTGTGTATTCCTACGTTGATGTCTTTTGTCACATTTGATTGTACAGATAGTGTATTTTTCTTTGGTCTAAGTGTTCTTTGTTTGAGTGCCAGACGAAGGAGCTTATTTTTTATACCTCATTATAGAGTCGATGTTACAAAGAAAGGTTAATTTGTCGCATTTCCCACTTTTTAATTAACTCAATAGTACTTGACATCTTTCCCAATTCAATGCAACTTTACAAAACAAACATCTGTGTGGTCGTGTCCGTGTGATTTTTAATTTTTCTGTCGTATGTGTCTTTTCTGTAGTTTATTCATTTTAATTTTGTCTTTTATGATTCATATCACTGCAGGACGAAAGTATGCCTGAGTGTTTTGTATCCGCAAAGCATGTTCTCTACCTGACACAGGCTTTCGCCCAGTTGCTAGTGATGACGGCGAACATTGTATCAATTTATTTCAATAGAATATCGATCGAACTCTTCTGGCGTAGCGGCTCATATGTGCAGGTCACATCATGAATATGTCCACAATAACCCGTACATATTGACTTATATACCATAACATCAATGTTTTCGTTGGTTTTGTCGACACATTGAATCGTCGACACTTTTATACACTTTTGGCGATATGTTTATGTTTCAGCACATTTTGGCGAACTTTGGCCAAGTTTAGCACCGTTGTGAGCCGAGGTGGGTCAAACGAGAGAGCATGACAACAATGTATCAATTTCCGATAAAAGAATATCGATCGATAACGTTCACTGCACGTTTCCAGTGGAGAGTTCTTCGCCCTTCGCCTCCGTTCTGTGTAATTTCATCGTTGATATTCGCCCAAATTTGGTATAAATTACAATAACATGACAGGCATTTGGTATGTACAACTAATGAGACGCATACTGATTAAAATGCGTCAATTTCAGACCCTTGTTCTGCATATGTACACGCTGTCAGATCGCTAAATTATTGAATGCAGTAGTATATTTCAGTGATCGGAATAAATAAAATGCAAGTAAAAAAATTTTCATGAAGAAATTCAAAAATCTAAAACAATATGAATTTTTGTATATCAATCAAAGGATCACCGTGCCACTTTTCTTCATTATTTGTTCAAACTTGAGGAGTTTGCACTGGTGAGAAGTGTGCAATCTGTTCTATGTATAAGACGCCATTGTTTTCTATGGGAAATCTAGCTTATTCGTCGCACCGTAAAACGATAAATACATCCGAAAAAACCCGTTGGTTTAACTTTTTCATTTCGCTGTAATTTCTTACAATATTTGAGATAACAAATTTCATGAAGGTTAACTTAAACACCATTGTTTCATTTATTTGAGTTTCCTCTTATTTTTATGAAATGACGAGTTAACAATTGTTCGGCTGTTGACTGTGTTTTCATCTATTTTTACATATGAATATTGTCGCATAGGTATTTTCAGAATTCCTCATTGAAATTATTGCCAAAATATCATAACGGAAAGATCAACATATAAGGAAATTGAATCTGCAACTCTTCAATCAATTATAAGCTGTGCAGCGAGGAAATGCGGCGAAATTTTAAACTATAGCGTCAAAGGCGGATTTGAGTCTCTGTACGCGTACTCGACGTGTGTATAGCGAAAAAGTGACACGCTATTATGAAACAAAATGGAAGACCTTTGGCCTGCAGTGTATTTTATATTTCATTTTGACTGTGTGTGAAGTGGCTGCCAGCTGGCGCTATTGACAAGAATAAAAGAAAAAGAAAAAAAAATAAAACCGGCGAGATTAACTCTTAGACGCAATAGAGTCATTCTAGTCATTAGCTGGGCTGCTACTGTATATTAAACAACAGACTTTGGCGTCAAAGGCCTGGTTGCTGGTACGTACTTTGAGACAGAAAAAAACAATATGTTACCGGCCGACATTGAGTAATAGCGAGTGCAGAGAAATGATGGTGACTGCTTTAAACAACTCACAGTGATGGCAAAAATTCTCCATTGCATGCTGCTGTTAATGTTGACCAACCCTTGATAAGTCCATTGATTAGCATAATTAGTTGTGTTGAATGATTAATTAAGCGTACAAGATATGTATATGAGAGATAAACGACCTTTTAATGGGGTGTAAAATGAATAACAAGTCAGGAGGCTATGTTAGGTTGTATAACCATTATTTTATTTACTCCGATCAGTCAGAGCATGAAGGAAAGGAGAGGAACTGATCGAGAAAACAGTGAGAATAACTAAATAATATAAATAGCGTCTGGCCGCCTATGTCCATTTCTATATCCCAGCTATGGCACTCGTACAGGCAATCTTTGCAGGACTAGTGGGCATGCGGATGGTGGCTCTTCTGAGCTCCCAAGCCCACAAACTCACTTGAAAATAGGCGTTAATGAGATACTATGGACTCATGCTTTCCAAAGCAGATTGGGCAGAAGGCAGCGGTAATCTGTCTGGCAAGCCATTCATACCTAGAGGATATCACAGAAAATGTCCAAGCTCATCAGCAAATACTACGCAATCTACGAGACAGTATATCATCAAGAACTTCTTTAGTTTGGCTAGTAAGGGCCTTGGCTGCTTGCTGCAAATCGTCATTATGGAGGGGCTTTTGAAGGATCTGAATGCCAATTTCCTTGTCAACAGTGAGAAGAATAAGCTTGGGGGACCTTGGCTTACACTAATGGGTCCGTTCTTGCAGGACTAATCATGACCAAACACATCAACATGAAAACACGAGGCCAAAAAAATCCGGGTAGACTGAGATGGTGTTGCCAGAGGAAACGCATAACACAATTGGAACTATTTTGTGATTATAAGATCTTGAGCATTTTATTATAATGTATTTAAAAATCATCAATCTAACAGTGTTTTTGTGTCAAGGCGTGGCAAATTTCATAAATTATTGATAATTGCAAAATCATCAAATACATTTCCAACAACTTTACATTTTTGTCTAGCTTTTCGCACTCTCAGGAAAGGAGAACCCATTAAACGTAATTGATTTGTCAATTTTGTTTAGTTTAAGTCAAAATACAAATTCCCTTTCCAAGGTTGATTTGTAGGCATTTACTGTTCTCACCAAACGAGCATGATAAAATTTTAATTTTCGATGGAAAATGGCCTTCTACCTCTTCCCAAATAATTCTGCTGTAGTGTATGTTTTTTTGTGATCTCTCTTTCAAATGACTTTGTAGATGTTAAGAAAATGTCTTGTACATTTATTTGTTTCATATACAAGGAAATGAGACCTGGTAAATTTGATTAAACTACCCTTTTCTTGTGAGTGTGCTAATTAATGCTTGAAAATTTGACAAAATCACTGAATTATTTCCGCCCTTCTATTAAAATGAACTATTTTTGGTAGATGCAAAGAAATGTAATCAATATCATCTGTCTGTTGAAACCTTAAAATATTAACGGCAGGAACCAACAGTTTTTGTCTGGAATTTTAGTGACTGTGCAGAGATGTCTTTGCAGCTTTCAGGGACCACTCCGAGGAGACCCTAAATCGTTTTGAGACCACACTGACTTGACCTTGAAACTTTCAGGGACCACCCGGATGAGTCCTTGAAACTTTCAGGGACCACCCAGATGAGACCCTGAATCTTTCAAGGACTATCCTGATGTGACCTTCGCTCATCAGCTTGTGCATTCACAAGCATTACTTGGTAAAGCTGACAGGCAGAGGAATCACTGGAAAGATTTGGTCCAACTTCCTGCACATAAGCGTCAATATTCAGCACCTCGAAGTTAAGATTATGTAATGGCTTAACCCGGCATCCTCATGGCTCCGATGTGTGACTGGTCGGCCGGTGCCGAAACACGTCTTTGCGTATTTATCACGCGACGAAATCTACAAAGTATGTTCTTCCTGGCATAAATGTGATGAATGGGCAGTGGCTGAACCTTCAGTCGATTTAAACACAGTCCCTCTAGCTAGAGGGACGTGATTTAAATGAGCGTCTTGACAATTAATAGCAATGTACTCGCTTGTTGAAGTATGCTGTTGCGAGCCGACGCGACGCTGGTCTTAACAGATACAATTTGCATGATGGCATATTCCATTTTAATCTGCAGGGACACCTAGGGCGCATCGCGCGATTGTGTAAGGTCTCGGGTAAGATACATGTTGCTCTTTTAGGCTGTAAAGTTTTCCCACCGTTTAAAATACTGTGGATGTATGTTACAGTCTTCATGATTAATTTGGAGATGTAGTCAATGATGCATTTCTTGTTAAGTGAGACACCGAATCGTACACCAACTAATATGGTCCTTGCTAATTAACATAATAAAGGTCTCGGGTTACGTTGTTGTGAGACTCTGCATTGTTTCAAGTCGATTGTGTAAACGACACGATGTTCAAATGAATTTTGTCCACTGCACTTATTCCTTCGTCGGGAAAGGTTACCGATTCTGAATGTAGGACGTCCATTACCCCAGTTATTTAATGACAGGACTACATGGAAAGCAACGGAATACTGGATATCGCCGATGAATTTGATGTATGTTACCAAGGTCCTTCATGGAGTGACAGTGCTGTTCCTGATCTCGACAATGATGTCAGCAACTGTGATCGTAGCGTGAACATGACTAAGTCTATGAGTCCTTGAATCTTTCAGGGACCAATTGAGGTGTCCCTGAATCTTTCGAGGACTATCCTAATGTGACCGTAAACTTTCAAAGACCGCCAAGACGGTCCTTGAAACATTCAGGGACAACCTGATATGTCCCTGGATCTTTTAGAGATCACTCTGATGTGACCTTGAAACTTTCAAGGACCACCCGGATGAGTCATTGAAATATTCAGGGACCACCCGGGTGAGTCCTTGAAACTTTCAGGGACCTACCTGAGGTGTCCCTGAATCTCACAAGGACTATGCTAATGTGACCTTGAAACTTAGAGGGACCCACTTGAGTCCTTGAAACTTTTGGGAACCACCCTGATGTGTCCCTTAATCTTTTTAAGGGACAACTTAGATATGACCCCTAAACATTGTTTGAAATAGTAAAGAACCAATCAGATATGATCCCAAAACCTTCAAATGAATCCAGGTCCTCTAAAAAATACAGCAATCATCAAGTTTTGACCTTTAATCTCGACTTTTTCAAGAATGTGTATGAATGAGATGAAATATCCTTAAAAATTTGTCAAAATGGATAAATTTATAATTTTTGAATAGCAGATGGCTTTAAATACTACAATTTTTATACTACTTTAACATTTAGTTTGATAATTAGAGTTTTGATATTTTCACTAGAAAAATTGATAATTACTAAAAGCTTTGAGTAAACCCTCTCTTAGAGAGCATATTCTGTGACTTTTACTGTTCATCCTATAATCACAAAATAGTTCCAATTGTGTTGCATGCAGTGGAGGCAACTGACCCCCCCCCCCCCCACACAGCAGACTGTGGAAACACTGTCATCAGAGTCTGTGGACACATCAAAGATGAAGAAGATTACTCTTCAAAGAGAAGAGCCAAGGTCGAGTGCAATGGGGATAGAAGTTGGTTGGGATCAGCTGGCAGAAAAAAAACCAAGAGAAAGCAGAGAATGCAGCCCACAGGGTTGGTGTGGCTCCTCCAGAGAGTGGCCCTGAAGCACTAGAGGCTGAACGCTCTCATACTTGGGTAGGGTCGCTATACAGCATTATGTTTGGGCTACTAAAGAAGCAAACACGCTTGTCCTTCAGTCCGCCCTCTGTCCGGACCGCCTTCTTCTATTCTCTTGCTCCTGCTCCACAGCATTCTCTTTACAAAATGGAATAATTTATGGACGCAGCCTTTCAACTTTTTATTTACATATTTATGGTGCGATGGACACCAAGACCTTTGTCACCACTTTGTATGAAGGGGTTTTGCTGGCAGGGCTGACCGTTGTCTACTCGATTGGCAAGGAAAAAATACTGAAGACAGAGATCGGCAACCCTGGTAAACCTACCTTGAACAGAGTCTTCAAGCTTGGGGGAGCTGTGGCAGTGGCTGTTGCAATCAAAATGTGCTTGAGCAGAAAACGTCATTCTGAAAGACCCCACTCTTTGAGCACAAAGCATGACTGAAGCTGTTTGGATGACAGTTGTTGAGGCAATTCTCAATGCAACCGTCTTCACTGGTGCCAACATGCCTGCCCTGAAACTGTCTGGCCAGAGGGAAGCCTTCAAAGCAGAGAGATAGGCACAACAGAGCATTACAGAAATTAAATCTAGACAGTGATGCGTCCATAGAGAAGATGCCATGGATCCAAAACTTGAAAGACAGGCAAAGAGCCACAAACCCAAGGCCATGGTGAGCTGTCTTTCATGGATGAGAACTTGCAGGTCTTTAGGCAAGAGATTGGGAGTGCGGCCCCTTTTATGGTTGATGAGCCCAAGTTGCAAGTATACTACACGCAGTATGATGGACAGAAAAAATGACAATTGATCCACGTCATGACAGGCCTAGTTGGCAGCCTTGTGGTGTTTCTCCTTTGATTCTGGAAAGTCACTTGCTGCTGTTGGACTTGCAGCTGGACTTGCTGCTGAATAGCTATTTGACTTGCCATATTTCTCTCTGTCTCTCAAGCGCAAGACACTTGCAGTCATTTGTGTGTGAGATTGCGGCTTATTGAATTTGAAAACATTCACCACGACTTGCTGTATTTGGAAAGGCTGTTTCCAGGCTGCTGATTTGCCTTGTTTCTGTATGTCTCTCAAGAGCAAGACAGTTGCAGACAGTTGTGTAAGATGGTGCCAAGCCCAAAATGGAAAAACATAGATGAATCATGCACAGCTTTGTCTAGCCCTCTTCCTCGGGACCCATGGAGATAGAAACACTCTCTCCAGAGACGACCCCCTCTCGTAAGAAAGCATGCTTTGTCAAGAATGGGTGGCTCCTTGACTCTGACGTGAAGATGAAGATTCTCCGTAACATGCTTGCAGAGGTCGGTCAGATGGCCCAGATGGACGCGAGGAGGAGAAGCCTGTCATCCTCGAGAACACTGGCACCAGCGAGGTCTCTATCCTCTTGGACCACATCCCCAGCAGTGCAGTGATCCATGTACCATGTTGTTTGTGGCCCGATGGTCGTTGCACAAGACTGCCCAAGGGAGTAAAGATGGCCAAGTAGTACAAGCCTGCCCAAGGGGGTGGCAATAGTGCCACGGTGTCCACTATTAGAAATATAGTATTCTATTAAAATATAGTGTCCCTATTAAAAACAGGGGAAGCTTTTGTAGGTGGAATGCAGCCAAACGGCATGCCCTGATGTTTAGGGGGTCTGATTGACCTCTGCTGCCTTTTACTTGGGCATTTGCCTGATCAGCTCTCATGTTAACATGGGCGAGCATGTTAATTGCATTTTCGGTGATACAGAGCTTGCTGTCAAGGCAACAGAGAGACCTTGTTCAAGCACTTTCAATAAATATGGTGCCCAACAGAATGAAGCATGTCCATGCCATAGCAGAAGATTCTCCTGCTGAAGACGGCACTTTGAACTGCTTGTGGTGGATGAGCCACCATCAGCACACTGTTTCTTACACCCTTTGCCCTGGCCTTCTGGATTGAGTACATCTTTGGGTGCAGACCCACATACTCAGCAATAGGATGCCCAGTTTACTCGTCTTTCATCCTGCCAAGCTCCTGCTCTTCTCTTGGTTGCGGAGGAAGGGCTCGTATTGGTAGTTGGACGTGTCGTAGAAGGGCCTGCACCTGGCCATGTCCTGATAGATGTCCCCTGCAGGCTGCAGTAGTGAAGGGTGCAGATGTCCATGCTGCAGAGGTTGAGTATCATCTTTTAACCTCAGAGGATGCTTGCCTTCCTCCTAAGAGCCCTTGCTTGTGTGCCGACAGCCAATCTTCCTGAACCAACATGCACTCTTTGGCCAGAGGGTAATCATAGCCTGGTGCAGTTCGACAGGGTACTCGAGGTCTACCCCAAGGATTTAGCCTTCAAGAGCGCCCTCTGGGTGGATGGCGATGGTCGCCTCGATCACTCCATAGTCATTCACCTTCAGCCTCAGAGTTTGTTGGCATCCGGGTAGATTATGTAGCAGTTGGACTTGGCCATGTAGTATCCATCCACTGTGGGTTGTTGGCCTGTGCATATTTTTTATCCCTCCTTTCGGCCCTTTCTGGATGAAGGAGATGCTGGTTGTAATCAGTCTTTTCAGAAGTGTATCCCAGGAGGGACAGGGTTGGTGTAGTAGTGGGCGGGGTCTAGGCCATGCAGGCACAGGCTTCTCTTTTAGAAGCTCTTGAACATGTATGCCAGGAGGAGTTCATCTGTGCAGATGTTCAGGTTATTGTTGTCACCCAGGGTGCAGCAGTCAAAGGTCTCCCAGACTTCTCTCGTGGGCGTAGTAGCGTTCTTTGATGCTTGAGCCAGAAAGCATGCTATGGAAAGCCTCTTTTGGCAGTAGCTGGGGCTCAGTGAAGCACTCCCTGTCGTCCATGTACTCATCAGGGAAGCCGCCTTTACAATGCAAGAAGGCGCATCACTCATTGCAGAGCTCATACTTTGCTGTTATACATAAGGCCTTGGGCGGGTTTGCTGCCACAAAGTGGGTCTCAGGAGGTCAACAGAAACTGGGCACTGTCGATGAACCAGAGCTGCCCAAGTTGGAAGAAGATATACTTTTTGTGTTATTTGAAATGCAGATCCTTCCACGTTACTTTCAAGGTGATTTGCATTAGGAGATTGGAGTCATAGCTGTGACTGATTGGGGCGAAATGGTTCGTAGATACCCAGAGAACAGAACGAACATACATATATGTAGTACAAGCAGCAAAAACTTAACTCAGCTTTATTTCCGCCAAAGTCCCAAAACACATTTATATGAAAAAGCATGGTACAATACAAATGTGGAAATAAAGTCTAGTTGATTGACAGCAAGACAGTGCGCCAATAGGAAGAAGGTAATAAACATACACTCGTTCTCAACAATAGCCCTGCAGGTTGTGGAAGACGACCAGTATTGTTATGGTTTTGGTTATCAGCCACAGGTTGTAAGCATTGTTTGACATCATACAGTATTACCCCGTGATGAAGCAGTGGTTGCGGACAGTCTCCATTGAGAGGCTTCTGGCATAAAGGGTAGGTTGTGGCAGAGGGATGGGCCTTACAGTCCTCTTGGGTCACCTGCAAGGTTTTGGAGGGTGGCCAGGTTTGTCTTGATCTGGCACTCCTTTCTTGGACAGCTCTGCCTGGTTGGACCCTCTGTACTCCACAGGGGGTTGTTACACCATCACTGTGCAAGGCCAAATAGCAGAAGCTGCAGGGCTTATGACGCTGGGATGCCTTGGTATTATTGGCCACTGGGTTGAGCTCAGGGCTCTCCACCTCAGTGATCAGAGCCTAGAAATTAGCGTAGATCACAAAGGGTGCGAGGAGTCCTTGTGGTGGTTCTAGAAGATTAGTTTGTTTTTGCCCTCTTCTGGCATCTCGACCCTTACAGCCGTCTCTCAATGCCTGGGACTCCGGCTTCTTGGTCTCCGGCATTTGCTGCCTGGTGTAGCCATGCAGGAAGCGTACATGTAAGTGTTTGCAATTGGTGTTCTTTGACTTGTCGTTAAAGAGCCCGTTGATGTCCTTCAAGTGGGTTTATTGGATATCCCAGCCTCCTCAATCAACATAACATTGATCTTGGTCATTCCCGTGGGCTGCTCCCTGATGTTGAAGACAATGACGCCTTGTCCCTGCAAAGACATTCATGGCCTGGCCTATCTGTCTCACAACTTTACCAATCTGGGAAAAGGGGTGGGACACTGATGAGCTGTTTGTAATTCGGGAAATCATCAGTTTTGTCAAACTAAGGGGTACCCTCATTGCCAACTAGAACTTTAGGTTACATGGTCCCTAATATCTTAGGTGAGTCTCAGAGTAATCTGGAGTCGTACACCTCCCAAGAAAGCTTGGTGTCAGCTCTGAGATGATGCCCTTCGGCATAACCCATTTTCCAACTCCGCAGGTAGGTCTTAATGTATAATGTGTGCGAATGAAGGGGGGTCGTCTAAATTAATATTCTCTTCATTGTGGAAAAGTTGCAGAGACACTGGCTTTGCAGCTACTCTCTATATGGTGTTCAATACCTGATGGACAGTTCTCTATTTGATGAGTGGGTAGCCCCTTTGCTGCTGGTGACGCCCTCCTCTTTGCTGCTACCCTCTAAATGGCTGTCTAATATCTGACGGGTAGTTCTCTCTAAGAACCTAACCTAAAATCGAATGCCATTCAATTTCCGCCCAGTGGGCGTATTACTTTTCAAATAGCAATTGGTTCCTACTGAGAGCCCGCTGCTCTCTGTGTCATAGTTTCGACATATCATTTCGTAACCATACCTGCAACAGAGAGATAAACCGATTTGTCACACCCTAACCACACACATAGCAAGGCTTCATGCAAGATCCTTTACTGAGTTTATGTCTGTGAAATTAACAAACCTCTGTCATGCATCTTTGGTCACAGAGCTCTACAGAGTTCAATTTAAGCTACAAGCAGTTGTTTTTCCTTTTCTCATTGTTATGCTATTTGGAATACCCCATTATTGCCAGATCTTTAATTGGAAACAAAAGGGCTAGGCTGATTGGAAGAGAGCTCGGCTGATGCGAAGATGGCTGTGATACTTGAGATCAACGGAACCCACAACATCTAAATTCTTTTGGACTACATCCACGACCGCTTGTTGGTGTTCTACATCTACAAAGCTTTGCAGGCCATGAGGAAGCTAAGCATGGCTTTCTCATGGGCCAATAAAGAAAATGGCGGTAAAAATCTCAAACTTGATGATGGAAATGTTGACAAAGTGTGATAAGTGCAATACCAACTATCACTCATAATCTTCATGCGGTAATGATTGTAAAAGAACATTACAGGAGGCCAATCTACGGTTGCCATGGTGGTTTCTATATGTCATGAGTAACTGAAACAGGGCCATTTGCCACTATTATGCAAGCAGTGCCCTGCAAAGTACTCAAGAGGTCACATGAATTCGTTCAGCTCATACTGGCAGGCCAGCATGCTGCAGCAGGTATACGAAGTGTGATCAATAAAGTCCGTGTCATCATTAAAGTCCTCGCACCTGGGACAGTACTCGCCCACCCCCACATTATTCTCGCACATGTTTTTGGTGGAGCCTTTCTATTCGCAGTCCTTGGGATACCCTACCAACACCGGATGTTTAATTAGAGTGCCCAGAAGCTTCAAATAGGACAGACGCTTCAAACTCAGATACAATGCGGTCATTCCATGAAATAGTCCAGAACAAACACCTGTTTTATGGATTTGGGAGCTTCCATTTACCAATTAAGGAGATAGGCACTTATTTTAAAAAAGCCAAAACGTTTTTAAAATTGATAAATGAAGGCCCCCGGGCCCTTTTCAAGTAAGCCTGGATCTTATACCTTTTGGGGGTAGGAGCCTCCATTTACCAATATATGGAAGAACAGATAATGACCACAGCAAGTCATGCTGTAAAAAGTACATTACAGCCTAAAAAGTAGAGGATTCATTTTTGTTCACTAGAAAAACTATTTTCGGATTTAAAATCAATATTGTTAGCTCTTGAGCTTTTCAAATAAAAACCCATCCTGCTTCTTAATTATCGATTTGTAGATCGCAGCGGAAATGGTAACTTTATTTCAATTTTTCTAAGTTTTAATATTATGGTTGGATTGTGTGTAAAACTGCCCCTTAATGAAACAAATAATGTTTTAACGTGTCGAATGGGTCGATCTAAGTTTAAAAAGCTTAAGGAATATTTACTAAACATCGTCTTACTGTCGTATTCTTAACTTTTCCATTCAGGGGTAAGAAAAGCATAGAAATATAAACTCTTTAAAGCATTCTTCTCAAATAACCAACAAGGTAGCATATTCAACATAACAAACAACCGTACATTTCAGACAAGCTGAAAAAAAAGTAAGTGCTAAAAGCCTCTGTACTTATATTGATAATAACTTCGCAGTCGATATAGTTTCTAATTTGAACACAAACTGACTTTGAAAAGCAAAAATGTATACGTACCAAATCTGCAAGTTCTTCTGTCGGCATTAAGAACGAAACCCATTTTCACAAGCACATCGAATAGAACCACTAGTGTTGTAGCATAAATGTTCACACACGGCTGTTCCGTTAATTTCAATGCTACATTTTTGAGATACTTGCATACCTGATGGTAAAACATTACATATATATATATATATATATATATATATATATATAATATATATATATATATATATATATATATATATATATATATATATATATATATATATATATATATATATATATATAAGTACATCAGTACATTTGCTAAGCAATGTTGACTTGTCTGAGTGGATATATCAAATTTCCTCTACAGCATTTTGTCTTGAGTGTCTCTTTGCTGCAAATTCTGGGGTCATTTTTTCAAGCCCCCGAAAGTGCAGTGTATATTATTTAAAGTAAAGGTAAAATTATTTGTTACTTTAATTTAAACGCATACGAATAAAGGTTGCATGCTTTATCTTGTTATAAATGCAATACGTCGGATTCAGTTCAAGCACTGATAAAGCACTGATAAACCCTCATCACACTAGTCCGCAAGTCTCATCATTCCGGACACATATGGCACAAGACCACTAATTCATTTCCAATAGGCCACCACAGTAGCGTTGAGCTCGTTTTCCTATTTTAAAACATTCAGCGGCACGAATCCTCTTAACAGGTGTTAGGTCAATGTCAGCTTGACTACTGATTAATTTTTCGTGTGGGCAAGTCCACTGAAATTTTGAGATAGCGATGAAAATAGCGCCCTCAGTGGTGTTTTTGACAAATTTCAGGCTTATTGTTATGATTTCTATTAGCCCTAGAACTCCTCATATTACCACCAAATGCTTCAGCCATTATTCACAACAGTCTGCATTTTGATTCAGGCAGAAAAATATCTTTACGAAAATTCATCATGTTAAAGTTCAAACTAAACAGCATCCATGCAGATATCAAAACTTCAAGGTCTGCACTATTTTTCTCTTCCGAAGTATCTTCGTTGCTTGAAGTTAAGAATGTTTTTGAGGGTCGACTGCATGGCTGCTTATGGAGTTTGTTGGATGAAATGTCTTCAGAGTAAATTCAAGCAGTCGACTATTGATTGTATTTTTGTTGTTCATGCATGAATAATTTTTAAAACAGGTATTTAGGACAAAAGTCTTCTTCTGCATATTAATCAGCAATTAATAAGTTTCATTGCAAACAGCACGATTGACTTGTGAAAAATATCTCTCACAAGGTGTCATATTTTACAAAGATGAAATAGGGTGTCAGTTTGTACTTTTCCAATGCACCGTAAATTCAACACACACGTCCCCACGGAAAATGATGACTTCGTCATGCTCATAATCAAACGGCCATTTCCACAGCTATTGCTGTCGACAAAATTGCTGAAACAATATACAACATGTAACTGATTTTTCCAGTCTTATATGACAGATTTCAAGGCACCAGAAATTTTGCATATTGAACGAGCATTCTTAAGTAGGGTTATATATCTGGATTATCTTGAGCAAAATTGACCGAACCTGTACTGCACATTGAATATACTACGTATTACGTTAAGGTAGCTAGATACCTTATAGACACTTTAAGATTTTTATTTCTTTCTCACCTTATAGAAGTTCCAAACCCCAATAAATATATATTTTTCTAAAGAGCGAGGGCCAGCGCCGCGGGCGCGCAATAGGCAACGTCGTAGCGACGTTGGTTGTTGGCAAAAACTGCGCGGGATGGTTAAAAGCTTGCTTGTCTTTGGCTTATCAGAGAAATATAAACTATCTGTTACACTAGGAGCTACCGATTATCACTTTGCCTGAATATTACGGAAGTGTGCAGGGTTCACACGATTCAAGCCTAGCTTATAACTAGGGTTTGCGAAGTGGCCATGGGGCTGTGGTCTGGCTGACAGACCTTTCTCGACTGTGTGATGTGTTTGCTAGGTGACTGGATGACGTACGTTGTGAGTTCGAATCCGATCGAAAATTTACTGAATTCAAATCACAGTCGTTTGTGATTCGATAGACAGCGATGGCTGCTGTGGTATGCAAAAGAAACATGGAAAGTAGGGAAACAGAATGGCCGCTATACATACGTATCGCCGAGTTCGGAGACGGATTTCGCTCATACAATTTATTCAATAAATATCTGAATTTCTGCTAACTTTTTTTGTGTCTGAGTCGATGAATGCATATTCTGTTGCGATTTCCAATGGGACCCGGTTTTCAACCCCGGCTTTCAACATGGAACAGCTACAACAGTAGCGGTTGATTTGAATGTTGAGGTGCTGTGATGGAAGCCAGTTGTTGAAATAGACAGTTACGAGCTTTGAAAGGAAGATAAAATTTAAAGTCTTGACTTAGTTCGGGAGGGATTTTCCTTGTTCACTGTATTGAGTCCAAATCTAGCCATGAGCGTATTGTGTTTCGGTACAGGCGCACACACTAGACATATACCATAAGGGGAAAGTCTAGCAAATAAATTACAGTCTCTAGTAAATGCACGGCAGCAGATCGTGATTTTAAGCAATCGTAAGTTAGAACCTTCTACTGTTTGAATGTTTATCGCTCTTTTTGTAGGTAGCGCAATGATGCCGATAATACCTGTCATTGGTTAAAAAGCTGGGTTGCCTGCAGCTTACAGCCGGCTATAAGACGCAAGGAAATAACTAACAAAAAAAATGCAAACCAAACTTGTGAATTTGAAAACCAAATCTTCGCCTATTCGTATTTTAAGTGTTAGTTTAGGTATTTCGAAGCAAATTACAGAGAATGGTGAAGAAATTTTGAGTGAAACTGGTCTAAAACGTTACAATCTCCAGTTAGAGCTTGGTATGCAACGGTATGACCCGAAGTATGGTAGGTGCAGGTTGCATATCCGGTTACCTCGATAGGTAACCTCGGAAAACATCGACTATCGTTCGTAATATGCAAATGACATGTGACTGAGACGTGGTGGAAAGTTGTCCATAATTCCATAGATGGCATGCATATTTTATATGCTGCTTTTACCGTGAAAAGCAGCATATATAAATATGCATGCCCATCTATGTGACGATGTGTAAGCCAGAATATATCAAAAAAGCAAACTAAATGATCAGCCAAGTATTTTGAAATACATTGGTAAAGAAAGTTAATGAGGCTGATGCGTCCCTAAGGACAGCTGTGGAGGGCCGCGGACGTCGTCGCTGAGTGTGGATGATCGATGGAACACGCAATGTTGACGTAGCCAGTAAGAGTGGTAACGTTGTGATGGAATCTGAAATTTCAAGTCCACTCACTTGAACTGAATTGATCAACTGTTATCAACAATGACCAAACTTGTCACAATGCCAACGGTAATTCCTCAAAATATGAGAGAACGATTCAGTTTCGATGTCTGAAGGAAGAAATGAAATTTTAATTACCTTCCAAACAACGTGTGAAGACCCTCAATGTTCTAGCCCTGCATACTGGTGCTGTGTGTTCCCGGCCTTATACGGCCTCTCACCACAGCACAGGAGGCGTTATAACGCCGGGAACACACAGTTCGGTACGCAGGGCTATCAATCATTGAATAATCATAACTTTTACAGGACCACATACAAAACGGTTCTTCTCAGGGCCACCAATCACACCAAAAAAAGGAATGCCTTTTCTTGCGTTTTCATTACATGTGTCTTATCGTGTACGTTGTATGTTGCTGAGTATGCGTGTGTTAAGGTACATAACGGTGATTTCAAATGATATGATATGATATGACTGTTTATTTCACCAAAGTTAAATACATTAATGTTGAAATCTGACTCAAATAGTGAATTTAGCAAGTTCTAACTCTGGTGAGGACCATAGAAAATAGGTATACATACCTAGTCGAGTCTATGGTCCGTAATGATTATTTAGACCTATCTTGTTGCGAGATACAACGAAGAATGACAGAAATCACTTCTATTAACAAATGTTAACAACAAATGCGGATAAATATACATATTGCTGAGAAGTTAAAACTCTTTCTCAGTATGCCATGTAGGCATAAATAAGCAGATCTATAGAAAATAATGAAAAATACATTGTATAGCACAGACAAATGCACAGCGAGAAAAATAAAATATGGATGGAAAATAGAAAACATTACTCTGCCAGGAGATATCTTTTCAGATGTTTTTTAAACTGATGTCTATTAGTAATATGTTTTATGGCTGAAAGAGGGGAATTCCAATGCCGAGTTGCTGCATATTTAAAGTTGTGATGGTTGATGATGAGCTTTACTTTGGGAACTGGTAAATTTCCACTGATATCTTGAGCGAGTTGAGTAATTATGGGGAACAGGACGAGGTAAATAGTGGTAAAGACTATGTGCATAGTGGCCTGTATTAAGATCATATAGGAACAAGCAGGACTGTTGTTTGCAAAGTGCATGGATGTCAAGGATACCAAATTTGGCGAACAGGGGAGCTGAGGGGGCATCAAAAGCAGAAAAAGAAATTAACCTTACAAGTTTCTTTTGAATAAGGAGAAGCGGTTTAAGGGTGGACCGATAAGCATTCCCCCAAATTTCGAGACAGTACATAAGGTGGGGCAAGATGAGACTATTATATAATAAAAGAAGAGCAGTTTTAGGAACATAGTGGCGTATACGCGAAATGATGCCAACAATGGGACTAATCTTACTTCGTACTCTCTCGATATGAGATTTCCATGTTAATGAAGGGTCAATCGATACCCCCAGGTAAGTTGTTGAGGACACACCGTTTATAGTCGCACTACCAACAACTAATGATCCGTGAACATGTATCTGCTTCTGCTGAGTTTTAATAATCATGTAATTAGTTTTCTCAAGACTAATAGTGAGCTTATTTGCTCGACACCATATACACACCTTGTTAAAATGGACATTTAAATAATCTAAGTCAACAGTTGGGGTATCAATGGATCTGAAGAGGTTAGTGTCGTCTGCAAAAAGACGAAAGCTGAAAGCATCAGTTGAGGAAGTAATATCATTGATGTAAAGGAGGAAAAGGATAGGTCCAAGTATAGAACCTTGAGGCACACCACATTTCAACTGCATTGGGGATGACGAGTTCCCATCTATATCAACCACTTGTTGCCGATTTTCAAGATAGCTTTCGAACCAATTGAGGGCGCGTCCTCTGATACCATAGTGAGAAAGTTTATGAAGGAGAATGTTATGATCAATCGTGTTGAAAGCCTTACGTAAGTCAATAAAAATACCAAATGTAATATAACCTTCGTCCATTTTGTCAGAGAGATCAGATACAAGATCGGCAAGAGCCAGTGTGGTGCTGTAATGTTTCCGAAACCATATTGAGTACTAATAAGGATGTTGAATTTATCCAGAAAGGACAACAGCTGGTTTTTAACTACAGATTCAAAAACTTTACTAATCATGGGCAAAATTGATATAGGCCTATAGTTCCCAAGATCAAGAGCAGAACCCTGTTTTGGAGAGTGGGGTAACCTTAGCATGCTTCAAAGCGTCCGGAAAGATGCCTGAAGTCAAAGAGCAATTTACAATATGTGCAAGGGGACGGGAAATAACATGACATGCATCGACAACTATTTTAGGGTGAACGTGATCAAGCCCCATAGCTTTGGATGGATCCATGCGCTGGATTATTTTGAGAATATCACTGTCAATTACGGGGTGGAAAAAGAAAGAATGGGTGTGACTTTCACTGAGAAAATGATGATAGCTAACAGGTGAGGTTATAGATGATGCCAGGTTTGGACCAATGTTTGTAAAGAAATGGTTAAACTTATCAGCAATCTTGACTTTATCAGTAATAAGCTTATTTGTGTTATCGTCATCCTTTATTTGTTTCGGTGATGTCACCCTGTTCTTCGCCAGGACTTCACTAATGACATTCCACAATTTATTAGAATTCCCGGAGGCACTTTGGAATTTGCGATGATAATAATGGCGTTTGGCAGACTTAAGTAGTTTTGTCAAAAGATTGCGGTAATGTCTATAATACTCTCGAATGCTGGAGTTATCTGGCGATCTTCTCATTTTTGCGAATAAGTTGTGTTTTTTACGGACAGAAATAAGTAAGCCCTTTGACATCCAAGGTTTACGGAGAGCTTTACGCTTTGTACTAGCCTGTTTGATAGGGGCATGTTTGGAATATACGTCACTAAAAAGTTCGCTGAAAATCTTGTAAGAATCATTAGGATTCGTACAATCATAAACAGGCTGCCAGGAGACATTGCCTAATTCTGAAAGAAAAGCATCACGGTTATAGTGCGAAAAGTCAGCTTTGAGGACAGAGCTGGTACTGCTATGCGAAAAAGAGTGACCGAGATTATTTAAGAAGGCAAAAATTGGCAGATGATCGCTGATATCTGCAAGTAGGGTGCCACAGCCAATGAAACGATCTGTAATATTGGTAATGACTAGATCAATTAAGGTCTCAGAATTGTCAGTGATTCTGGTGGGAGTTGAAATAATTTGCATAAAATTGTAGCTATTGAGAAGAGAATGGAAGTTGGCAGTATTGGTTGAATTACTGCTCAGGTCAATGTTAAAATCACCAAGAAGTACACAATTTTTGTTCTTAAGTGACATGTGATTTAGACACCTATCTAGACTATTCAGAAATTCCACAATAGAAGTATTTGGTTTCCTGTAGATAACACCAACAACAAGCTTGTCACTCGGAACACATATTTCAACAAAAACTGATTCACAATTGTCAATGACCATGGTGTCAATGCGTGAAAAAGACAAAGACTTATGAATATACATGGCCGCTCCGCCACCTTGAGAATGTTCACGGTTACAGGTGACAAATTCATAAGATGGAAGGTTATACAAGCAGCAGTCAGAGTCATTATGTAACCAAGTCTCTGTCAAAGCGAAAATGGAGAAATTGTGATCAAGATTAGAAATGAGGGAAACCAAATCATCAAAATGTTTCGCAATTGATCTAACATTCACGTGAAGAGCAGAAAATTGACTTTGGCGGATTGAAGTTAAGCTACTAGAGTTAAATCATAGTTATTCTTAGACTGCTTCACAAAAATGGTGCAGAAGGGGGTTTCGAAATTTCTTGGGGTAGTAGTGGGGGACTTGAAAGTTTAGCTCTGTCGCAATTGTATTTAAAAGTTTGTATTTCAGTATTACCTTCAGTCACAATCATGGTGTCTATAATGTCATTTTACTATATCCCCGCTAGTTCATGTTTCTGATATCGTCTTCTGAGGTTATAATCATTTGCCTTTCCTCTTCATTCTTCTTAACAAAAATCTTATTTTATTGATAAGTAGTACGCTTTGTTAGTTGTGCTCGGCAGGGATGAAAATCGCCCGGGCCGCAATTGAATTTGAGTAATCATAATTGGCAGCACACATTAATATTTAGAAGAGAGGTCAAAACGGACATTCTGGAACCACGCTTTGTGAAAATGTGGGTTCTCTGTATTAAATAGCAGCGTTTTTCAACGTTTTATCGACATAGAGGCAGTCGCTATACATTCACAGGTGTCATGTATGAGATTTAACGGAAATTAACGCCGTTCGCACGTCGAAAAATCTTGGAGCAAATCGAGGGCGTCTTATTCACAGCGTAGCTTTTTTACATTAGCATATTCTTATCATAATCCCCCTTTTGTAGGGGATATTGGCGTTTAAGTGCTGATCTCGGGAAATCCGACGGCGCACAGTAGGCACCAAATATAAAAGCATTAATTTATACAATCACGCTTATTTCAGAGGTAGAACAGAGAAATGTATATAATGTATATAGAGAGAATTTTTAAATACATACATACATACATATATGTAACCCCGGTTACGAAGTGAGTCACGTGATTTGATCTTCCATCCCTTCTGACAGTTAAGTAATCAGATGGAATTCCTTGATTGCCGTTATCTCCCACAATGCACTGCAAGCAGACAGATACTGCGACAGATAGTTCTTCTTGCCAGTAACCAAGACGACGTGGTTGGTCTTTTTGCATGGCTTATGAACTTCTAGGTAGGTTTTCACATTTGTTGCAATACTGGATTTGTAACGTGTTTTCATGATGTATTTTTTGAAGTTTGAGACCACACCCATTGTGAGGCAAATTGGAGAGGCCATGTGCTTTCCCGATTGGACTGTGAGCCATTCTGAATCTCAAGCTTCCACAGCAATAGATTGATTTGTTTAGTAGTTTTGTACTTTTTGTTTTGATTCCTGAATACCAATAGTTCAACAGAAAATGAACTTGTTCACCTTGACATAGTGACTAGAATGGCATTGCCATGCCATGGATTAAGATCCAGTTGATATCACGATCTGCTGACTCAAAGAGCTTATGTAACTTGTAAGTGCTCTTCTCTTTTTGCATGGCTTATGAACTTCTAGTTTCCCGACATACCAACCCATTGACGGAAGCGTTTGGACTGCTAATGAGATAATCCCAAAGGAGAACTGTCTGGAGGACGTTTTGTGTGAATCAGTTTCCCACCCGAACTGGAAGAGGTTACATCACGGAATTTGTAACCGTAGCAACAGGATCGACGTGGACTCTGAACCCTGAACAATTCTGGAGAGTGTCTATTGAGTGAACACTGTAATTGATATGAACTTGGATAGGGGCGTGTCTAGAGTTTCTGTATGTTTAAACAGTATTGCCGGCTAATCATTGTAGACTTTTTTATCATCATTAGTGTGTAGTGAAATAAACCTCAACGTTAAACTGCAACGCAAATTGTACGATAATCATTCTTTCCTTTGTTGTTGATTGGATAATATGAACTTGGGTCCAGGTTTAGTTGACTGACAGTTTAACTACCTGGGTTACATATATATATATATATATATATATATATATATATATATATATATATATATATATATATATATATATATATATATATATATATATATATATATATATATATATATATATATATATATATATATATATATATATATATATGTATATATATATATATATATATATATATATATATATATATATATATATATATATATATATATATATATATATATATATATATATATATATGCTGGTGATAAATCTGTATGCATTCATATTCAAAACATATAATCATACCCGCAAGCATATAGTGTAAACATACATACATATTGTGATATAACAGAGGTTATGATGGTATTGTCGGTTATGTGGTAGCGTTTCGGGGGCGGCAAGGTTGGTATTCCAATGTTGAAGACGACTGGAAACAACAAGTACTATAGTCTAAAATACTACTTTAAACACTAAGCACTAGGCTACGTACATAGAGTGATGGAGACTGACTTGAGTACACGTGGACCAAGACAGATATACATGCCCGTATGAATAGTAATGACAGCTCATGAATAATAATGATATAACACTATGTCATGCATGCATGCATGCATGCATACATGCATGCATACATACATACATGCGTACATACATACATACGTCGATTTCATGTAGCTGCCAAATTATATATATTGGGTCTAACTTTCGTAATACAACTGCAAACTTTTTTACATAGGGCCACGCCTTTGTGATACAACTGCAATATTGTACATACAAACTCGTTTTCAAACAGCAGAGACTCGGAAATTTAAATGTATATAAATCCTCGTTTTCGAAACAAGATAGAGAATTTTAAATGTTTCATATAATGTTGGTCGCAACTGAATTTACATACAAAGGGTTGCGTTCACAATACTGCACATAGATTGTGTGTTTCACGAGACCCATACAAGGACCCTGGCAATACTAACGCTAATACACGAATAGTGCTGATGGTTCAAGTAGTGCTTTACAAGTGCATTTGAACTTTCCAGTAGCTGAGACTCTCTCAAAGCCCCTAACTGGCTACTACTTGTATGGTCTGGCTCAGCAAGAGCAGGCTGAGTTGGTGAAGCCTCGCGCTTCCAAAGCCAGCATAGCAGGCTGCACTCGCTCACAGAGAACAGGGCTACACCGGTCACAATGATATGCGTAGCAGCCGAGGGTTCCGGCTTAGCTGTTGGTCCGTAGCTGTGGTGTTTTCGGACAGAACGTCTGTCTACGGGTTGATTTTGACCTTTATGTTAAAAATGTATAAACGTAAAGGGTAGAAATCCCGTCCGAAAAAAAAAGAACAACAGCTATTGATCAACAGCTAGGCCAGGTGTGAGAGAGTCCAGGGAACCAGCTGAGTGTAATATATGGCGTCTGCATGGCGCATGGGGGCGTGTTGATTAACCGGCAACGCCTCAAATGAAGTCATACGTTGCAGTGCAGTTTGTATCCCATGCCGATCTTATCCGCGCCAATGCTTTGCCGGGTTTAGATCAAGATTCAGTTCTGTTGCCGATTACGACCCCGTCACACAATCAAAGTAATTCTAAGGCTGCGTTCACAAAAAATGTGCGGAAGGGGGTTTCGAAATTTCTTGGGGTAGTTGTGGGGTGGATGTGAAACTTTAGTTCTGTCAAAAGAGGAGAAGGGCAGAATATATTTGGGTTCCTTTTGCTTACATTTTCCGATCCAAAAGCCTGTTAGCTCGGTATTTCAATGAAAAATAAGTAACATTTTATTGTCATTCAATGGTTTTAATGTCAGTAATAATCGAGCAAAATCCAGCAAACTGTTTTATCGCGTTTAATGACTTTTTACGGAAATAAAATCAATTAGGCTTCGTGGGGCAGAAGCTTCAACTGTTGATAATTTTTTTAATATTTCTGCGCCATGTGTCAAATGCAGTTTCTTGTTGTCTGTCTACAACATGCTGAAACACATAATGTATAGTTTAGTAACAAAGCTGGCATATGTTAAATACTTTTGTGATGACTGAATTTAATTCCGGACTAGCTGAAAGTAATTGTCAATCATAATAATGCTCGTTTACAAATACATGCTGTGTGCAAGTGTATACTAGACAGTTCAACATGATGTATGGAGAAGAACAGCATCGAAGTCCTATAAACTGAAAACATATTGTCACAGTTATCAAATTAATACAACTAGAGCCCTGCTACTGCATATTCTTGCAGTGTCACTGTCACGGTAGAGACGGTGATAGTTCTGACTCTGATGTAGTTTCAGAAGAGTTTCGGTCAAATGCATGACGCTCCTG
Source organism: Ptychodera flava (assembly GCF_041260155.1). Lineage (NCBI taxonomy): Eukaryota > Metazoa > Hemichordata > Enteropneusta > Ptychoderidae > Ptychodera > Ptychodera flava. The sequence goes on along the minus strand of NC_091928.1, from coordinate 56,868,311 downwards.
ACACTGATACTTGAACACAAGATCAGGCCTGAGAGCAACACATGGAGGACCGGCAGACTTGACATTGAGTATATTCCTGATTTTTAAATTCTAGCATATTAAAATTATCAAATATTAAAGAAAAACAGACGGGGTCACTCTGCTTAATTAACTAAAATACCAGAATGAAACGTCACAGTTTTCAAGTTCATGAAGTGAATGCAATTTTTTCATTCTCATCGTACAATAACACAAAAGTAAAACTGCAAAACTGTTCACAGAAAAGACTTAAATTTTAAAGAAACAAGCGTGACTAAATGAAATTATTTAATTTTTACCTTATTTGCCATTATTACTCCCCAAAGTTCAGAGATTACAATGTATATTTGATGTAATTTTTAACCTTTCATTATTACCGACATTTTTGAACAATACGATTTGAACAATCTTCAATCTACAATCTCCAATCTCCAACAATCTCCAATAAAATATTTCAATTACAATTGATGAATTCCTTCAAGCACCAGCATCCTGTGTGTGACTGCTCTACATCTCCCTTCAAATTTTCTCAAATTGGCTATGCCATCACTGGTGATCTGAACTTGGTTGAACATCATCACCTTCGTCATTCCAGCTTTTGGCCGTACAAATTTTGATTTGGGCACTATCCGGTTCAGGCCCCGGGAACCGGATAGTGCCCATGTCTATGAATATTCAGCGTGAACGAGGGCGATAAAGTACAAAGAATGCTTCGGATAAGGCTAGCAGGAACGCAAACAAATTATCTCCTGCTAGGTCATAAATTCTACACTTGGCTCTTCTAAGTATTTCTCTGCACTCCCACCTGGTCAGTCCACAACGACTGGATTTTCGGTAGTTGAGAACGGCGACCCAAACGATGTGTCCATTGTCCATTGAGTTAAAACGGATACTAGCAAACTATTAAAAGTGCATGTTATGTTGTAAAATACCAAAGTCACCATTTTGGTCGAAAATGAAAAGAAATGCGTTGCGACACACGATAATTTCGAGTATTTAAGCCCACAGTCCCTCAAACTACGGCCATACATGAACGCGCTCCTGTATGTCCGTACGCTCTAAGCTGACATTGAATGGTATGCATTACACGTCAGCGACGAGTGCTGCGCTTGCGATCGTGTCGATCGGTACGACGGTATGACATGAATCAATGGTCCAGTTCAAGTGACTTGAATGACTATATACAAAACTGTTTTGATGTTTTCTGCTCTGTTATGGACAAGGGTCCGGCATTCACAGGTGCAGAACATTTCGGCGAAGGGGACATAACACTAAAACAAAACTGACCAATTTCGCCTTTTAACCGCCAGCGTTCCGGGACAAGGATTAGTTCTACCCGTACCCGGGCCCGTACCTCGATCCCAGCTTTGTACGTAGCGGCGGTTAACTGTTCTAATCTTTTATCGAATGTAAGCCTAGTGTAGCCATGTGAGATCTATATATGGTCCAATTTCGATATATTGTAGTCTAATTTTGACATGGTGATTTATTCACTATTTAAATCACAAACAAACAGAAAACTCAACTCACTGCTAACATTGCCGGTCAACTTCAAGAATCATGTCTCAATTTTCTCCATTCTCTCCAATAAATCCGAGACAATTTTACTGACAGTATTACACTGGTACAGACCAGTCTGTTATGATGGACTGTGTATACACTAAAGTTTTTGATTTCATAAAACTGAATTCAGATCTTTCCGTTCAAGAGACGAAGTTTCTCCTAAAACTCAACCAACAAGACTCAAATTATGATGATCGTTCTTTCTCATATGTCGCTGTAGCAGCAGCCATAGCTCGTGTACGTTGCGATGGAAACTCTCTTTTTCCGTTGCATTACTTGGGGTTTTCCGTTGCAATCCATATTCGTCCGGGAAACCGAGAGCTACGACTACACAGATGAATAGACTTTCTAGTCATATTCGGTCAGCATCAAGTACTGAAGTTTTGAAATCTTGACTAAAGACCTGCTTCTTTGATAAGCGCCAGTGAAAATTTTCTTTATGCCTTGTCTAGAAAACTTAGGTGATTGTGCTCAGCTCATGTCTGAAGTTGCACTAAAAATAGCGTTTGGGACCCGATGACAAAATGTTATACACTTGGTGGGGGTGTTGGTGATAAGTGGAATGGCTTCTGTCCAATCACTGGCCATGCTTGGTTTAGGCGTCAAATTTAAAAATTCATTGTTATCAGTGCGTACATATTGACACACACACCTCTAACTCATTAAGCTGGCAAAAGCTCTCGCAGAAATTTGTGTAGCAAAAAGCTGTCAAGGTAAGATATTATCTTGTGGACCCAAGTTCAGATAACCTCGCAGGATCACCTGGAACCATAATTTTAGGATGATTATGGACTCTGATGAAGAATATGCCAGGAAATGGGCTAAAAGGGAGGATGTAGAGTTGGACACACTGTCAGAATGGGTCAAATCTGTGAGGAAAATAGTGCGTGGCCGTATTGGTCGACGAAGATCACATGTTTGCAGGAGACCCTATTTTGTATTTAAAGATCCTGATGCTGTTAAGTGTTTGAATGATATCCATGACAAATATGTTGTCGTTCCTAATGATAAAGCTGCCAATAACATTGTATTTGTCTGAGAAGAAGAATTATTTTGAATGTCTTATAGACGAACTTGGTGTGACAAAGACCTCCACCAACTCCACTTACAGACAATCAATGTTCAGCAAATCTGAAATTTTGGCAAACGTAAGTCATTCATGGATAATTTTAATATTACAACAAAGGATGACCATAATAAGTTGTCTAGCTTATACTGGATACCAAAGCTCCACAAAACACGTTACAAAGCTAGGCTTATCGCAGGATCTTCAAAATGTTCAACAACAGAGTTATCGAAGATACTGACTTCTGTTCTTAGTACTGTTAAACGGAGACTTCAAGCATACTGTCATGTTGTCTTTTCTCGGAGTGGTATAAATCAAATGTGGATATTAAAAAATTCAAAGGAACTCTTGGAAAATTTGAAATCAAGATCTGTTTCAAAATAACACCTATTAAAACTTATATATATAAACCTATATATTTTGTTTAAAATGTTACTGACGCTAAATTGTATCATACCGAGAAAGACATTATCAGTATGCTTGATTTCCTCATTGACAACATATTTGTAGAATTTGGAGGACACATTTTCCAACAGTGTATAGGAATTCCTATGGGCACTAACTGTGCTCCCTTGCTTGCAGACTTATTTCTGTTCTCATACGAGGCAGAATTTATCAAGAACCTAATCAAACAGAAAAAGGTCTCTGTAGCTCGAACTTTCAATCTAACATATAGATACATAGACGATGTTATTTCAATGAATAACTCTGAATTCAGTAAATATCTCGCTATGATTTATCCTCCAGAATTGGACATTAAAGAAACTACAGAAACGGCCTTTTCTGCTTCATATCTGGACATTTTACTTGAATTTGACTCTAATGGTCACCTTTCTACTAGGCTATATGACAAGAGAGATGATTTCAACTTTAGTATCATCAATTTTCCACACCTCATAAGTAATATTCCACTCTCACCAGCTTATGGGGTATACATTTCCCAGCTTATTCGATATGCTAGAGCATGCAGTTCATATGGTGATTTTGTAGAGAGACATGGCCATCTCTCATACAAACTGTTAAATCAAGGTTACACCAGAGCAAGACTTGTCTCTTCATTCAAACGCTTTTTTGGCAGGTATCGCAAGCTGGTAGATAAATACAATATCTCTCTTCGACAAATGATCACTGATGGCATCGGTGACATTGGGCCTTAGTTAGTGACCACTACCTATCTGACTTATAGATTGATATATGGCGGGTGCCACATGTGGGCAGGATGCGCTTACTATTTTCGAAACACCTGACATCACTTCTTGGTCTTCTGGCCAGAGGTCATATATATCTTTCTTTCATGAATATGACTTAGTTTGTGTACCGTCTATTTACTGTCTGTTCTGTGCTGTTTTGTGTATATGTTTACAACTACTGTCTTACGAATTCTGACCTACTGTCATTGGATTATGGATTGGTATGATTGCGATTATCTTGATAATTGGATCTTATTTTTTCAAAGCTCTTAGAAGTGTTAGGTGCTCCACAGGTGAATGTTGCAAATATTACAATTGCTCTTTAAAACAATTGTGCAACTTAAAAAAAAAAGTAGGTGAGGTGACATTTGCAGATTAGACCGACACTATTTCACCATCAATCGTCAAAAATTAGTTCCAATCTTGTTTAAAGTTTTTTAGTAGCATTTAAGTCATATACATCTTGTACTAAGAAAAAAATTGTTCGGAAGGTCACTGTGGGGAGTTTTTTACTATTTGGCACCTCAGGACTTAAGAATTTGCACACTCTATCATGGTTGTCAAGTGTGCTCTTCAGCAGGTGCCGTGCGGATCTGGAAAGAGTCGGATTAACTCAAGCCTGACTATCGATTCTTCAATGACTGTTACATTTTCAGTCATTGGAGGTACTTTTGCAGGGCATTTGTTGACAGTGCGACTGGCCAAATATGTATTTTTCCGAAATATCAGCATTTTTCTGACTAAGAGGAAAATGCAAGAAATGACACAGTTTTTTGACTTGTTAGTCTGAACTTGACAGAAAATGACTTCCCTAAAAGACATCCACACGACAGACAGTATAATATGCGTAACTTGCCAAAATTGCACATTCCGATAACTGTGCCAGAAATATAGGTAGAATTTAGCTTTGGTAGCGGGAGTTATTTTTAACCTGCTGCGTCATTGCCAGGATCAGGACGAAGACTATGAAGTAGATAACCGTTTCAGAGTGTTTTCCCTTTTCAAAATTTGTACGCGAGTTTCGTGCACATAGTCGTCTGCCTCTATGATGAGGTTTGAGAGTTCGCCTTGTCCATATCAGACACCTCTTCTCATCCCTGAGTATGTAACAACGAAGAAGGGTTCATTTGATTCCACACATGAAACTGAACTGATAACAGAGGAGATACGAAATTGGTCATGCGTACGTCCAAGCAACGTCCCAAACCAGACCAGGTAACATTAGCCAATGGGTGTCAGCTAACACTAGAATTTTGAAGGTGCTGATAACACGTGGGGCGTGCAAGAGGATATCTCCGATTGTCTTGACCACACAATAAACATTGGCGACTATATTCAGTCATTTGCTACCCCATCTGTGATGACGTACGACCATGAATACCGGAAAAAGCAGGCCACTCCGAAATCAAAGGGGCTCTGTTGACCTCCACCTATCACTCTACCATTTAGAGAAACGCCAGACACCATTGCAAAAAGGCAAGGTATCCAATAAATCACGCAGCCTCGATGCCAGAGGAAAGGAAATTTGTTTTGATTTTCAAAACGCAAATGGTTGTAATGGCACCTCTTGCCGCTATGCACATGTGTGTATTCAGGAAGGCTGTCAGAGAGATCACCCTCAGTATAGACATAAGGCAGCAACTGCTCACTAGGCTTCAAATGCTCAAGCCTAGGACAGAATCACTAGCCCTCTGACGGAACAGTTTAGCAACTTGGAAACATGAACTCGCTTCGGATTTTGACCACGATTTTCTGATTACTGGCATAGAAATGGCTTTGATATTATTTCGCTTGGTATCCCCCTATCTCGAGTGGAAAGAAGCAACTATGCATCAGTCAACCAAGCAAGTACCTGCGCAATTGTAGAGGACCAAATTACACACAAATTGCTTGCGGCAACTACATTCGAGTAACAACAAAACCAAACATTATCAGTAGCCTTTGGGCCATTCCCATGGAAGACTCAAACAAAATCATATTTATACATGACTGCAGTCAGCCAAAGGACCTTAGTGTCAACTCATATGCTACCACCACTTCTTTCAATTACGAAACCATTGATCACGCTGTTTCGTTATGTACACCTAGTGCCTTCTTAGCTAAAGTTGACTTAAAGTCGGCATACCGATCAGTACCAATCAGTAAAGACTCTCAGCGAGCAACGGGACTGAAGTATAAATTCACCGGCGATACAGAATGGACATATATGACTGATACTAGGCTTCCATTTGGCGCGGCCAAAAGTCCAGAAATCTTCACAGAATTACACAAAGTGTCACACGTATGATGCAACCTAAGGGATACCAGGCAGTGATAGTATATCTTGATAATTTTTTAATTATTGCGAAATCACTTCAGGCGTGCGAAGATGCCTTCCAGGCACTACTCACCCTCCTGCAACAGATAGGTTTTACAATAAACTAGGACAAAGTAATTCCTCCCTCACAGTGCCTTACCTTCCTGGGAGTGCAAATAAACACAGTTACACGGACACTGTCCCTTGACCACAGCAAACTGCGGGACTTGCGTGAATATTTAAAACTCTGACGTAATAAGAAGTCGTGCTACAAAACGCGAACTACAACAACTAGTTGGGAAGCTGAACTGGGCCTCTAGGGTCATTCGCGGCGGGCGAACCTTTCTGCGTAGACTTATTGATGTTACAAACACAGTAGATCGTCAATCTCATCATGTGCGGCTGAATGCTCAAGCAAAAGTGGACATTAGCTGGTGGACAAACTTTAGTGAAACTTTCAACAGCATGGCGTTTCTTTATCGACGAGACACTGTTGCCACAACAGGTTTTCATCACAGATGCCTGCTCCAAAGCGGCGGCGGGCGTTAGAACGATGACTGGTTCTACAGTCAGTGGCGAGCTGACTTCCCTATGCTAGCTGATATGCATATTAAATTAATGGAATTATTCACTGTCCTACTCGCTTGTCGGCAAAGGCACTCATCTTGGGACAAACGGCACATTGTAGTGTACACAGACAATACAGCCACTATGTATATAGTGAACTCATGTACTTTACACAATAAACAAGCTATGGCATGGCTCACGGGAGATTTTTTGGCTCTCAGTCACCAGTAACTTTTACATTACGGCAAGATATGTGCCTACAAAGGAAAACAGTGTGAACTCTCTCTCTAGACTGCATGAGTGCAGTAACTACTTAAAAGCAATGGAATACCTTGGCCTTCATAGCACTGACCTCATCAGGAACTGGCACTTACATATGTCTGACTGCACCTATTCTTTCTATTGCAGGACCTGTTCAATCCCAAATACAGAAGTTGGATAGTGACATTACCGCATATAAAGGAGCAGCCTATGCGGAATCTACAAAGCGCACATACAGCTCCCAATGTCTAGCCTATCTACGCTTCTGTCTGTATTTTGGAATCCGTCAGGTACCATGTGCCCAGATTACTGTCTGTCGCTATGCGGTCTTCTGGCCAGGACTTTAAAGCAGTCCAGCATTCCAGGATACCTGAATATTATTTGCTTAATGCATGAAGAGGTGGATGCACCAAACCCCCTTGAAAACAACTGTTGTTAGAAATTGTCAAACGAGGCATCGCTCACACTCATGGGGTCCCCCAAGCAGAAGTTACCAATCACCCCACACGTCCTGCACAATATCCATGCTCATCTGGACCTCACCATCCCGTTTAATGCAACCTTTTGGAGCGCATGTCTCATCACGTTTTTTACCTTTGCCAGGAAGGGGACTCTGCTCAGTGCAACAAATAGACTGCCTTCTACAGACAAGTACTTGCGCAGAGATGATTTTGCAATCTCTGGTTCTGTTGCTCATTTAACTATTCGGCACACAAAAACTATCCAGTATGGAGAGCGGGTGTTAGTGCTGCCGCTCGCTAGAGTCCAAAACTCATGCCTTTGCCCTATTGCGGCTTATCAAAATATGGTTAGCCTCTCACCATCACACTGTAACACATCTCATCTGTTTTCATATGTCACACCAGCTGGTAGTAGACAAACTGGGCTATGTACCTTAACACATTCCAAATTCACCAAGACACTGAAATCGGTTTTAAGAGACTGCGGGTACAACCCTTCTGAGTACTCGGGCCATTCCTTCCGTAGAGGAGGAGCCTCATTTGCATTCAACTTGGGTATTCCTCCCATCCTCATTAAATTACAGGGTGACTGGGCCTCAGATGCCTATGAACGCTATACAGTTGCTAACGAGGACACTAAGCTTAAAGTTGCCAAGTGCATGGCTTTAGCTGTTGCTTAGACATGACGAGGGCTAGTCACTCCATGCATTGTTGGGGGTTTGGCGCATTTGGCTTGGTAGCCTGTCAACTCTAAATAAAACAAGTTGACCTTTGACCCCCAACACTTGCCTGGAGTATTCTTGTTTAGTATGATTGTTGTATTAGCTAGCATTTAAAGGGTATCAGGACAAAATTTCTCTGCAGTTTTTCACGGCAATTGGGGAGATTGAGTTGGACTTGAGCCTTCGACGTTTGTGCCGATCTAGATTGGCATGGGCGATTTCTGAAGTACCACGAAATCAAAACACAGGAAATTCTTTCATCTTTCCATTCCTTTCTGGCGGATTTTATGGGTAGGCAAACCTATAATCTGTACTGGATTTTGTTTTCTCATTTGGCGTTGTCTTTACAAACTTTACAAAGCTACTTCATTAAGAGCTTAGTTTCTTCCGGTTCTCATGTGTAATATTCAGCATCATATCCATGCCATTTTATATAGAATTCGCACTTTCCATTTCGATATCATCATTTCTCAATTTGCCTCAACCAAATGCTGATTCTTTACATTGCAGGTGCCGCCAACTAAGCTGTTCGTGCAAAAAGATGTTCGTGCACAGTTTTTCAGCGGGCGGGCAAATTTCAAAACTAATCAGCGGGCGGGGAGAAAAAAATCGATATTTACTGTGGGCGGGGAAGAAATTTCATTTTTTTCAGTGGGCGGGGAGAATTTTTTTTGACTGTGGGTACCCGATAATGCGTATAGGGGGAGGGGAAAGCCGTGGTTGATAGAACATGAGGGGAGATTAAGCGCCTAAGTTAGAGCAGAGCAATGTTCCAAGGTATACTACTAGCTGCTCGCAAGGTTTTGCGTTGTTCTTGGTTGCCTAAAGGGCATCTATTGGGCAATGGGGAATTTCAGTAGTGGGAAGAGGGGCAGTGGGGAGCTTGAATTGCTGTGGGGAATGGGGAGCGGGAAGACCATAAATACTGGAGGGCAGTGGGCATGAAAATTCAGTGGGAGGGCATATTTTCCGTGTGTGCCAGTGGGATGGCAGTTACGAACAGCTCTACTTTCCCCTACAAATTTTAGGTCAAGGTCAAAAATAAGTAAAATCATATTATCATGAATGAATGAGTTAACCTTCAGTTCAAATTAAATACAGATACGTCATAAAATATTAAAGATTGGTAATATTGTCAAAACAGGATGAGATGATCTTTAACTTTAAACTTGAGTCCACGTCAACTTCCGCTCATTTCTAATGGATTTAGTATCTGTCGTAACAATACATCACGCAACGCAAAATGATAACGTTTTACTTCAAGATTGAGAATGTAAGCAGTCTTAGAGAATCACAGGCAGCTATGTCTACTGTAAATCGCCAAGGCAGTAATTATACAAATGAAGTATAGTCTTGGACTTTAAGATCGGTCACGTTGATTATGTAGACAATGTTAAACATCCGAAAGCATGAGTAAAGGATAGGAAGGCGTTAGAGTTGCAGATTTTGTTACTTATATAGGTCAAATAAGAATATAAGATAAACACTAGCATATAAAGCGTTTAATTTGACATGTTTCACATTTATATACATACAATACGACCGTCGGAATCATATGGTGACCTGTTGTTCAGGGTCTTCGACCGTTTGCGAATGGGGCCATGCTAATCAGTATTTGTATTATTCATGAGGAAATTAAAACATCTCCTTTAATCGATTTTCATCATTGTTTTTCTTGTAGCAATACAGCTGCAATTAAGTGTTTCAATTTGAAATTAAATGTAAACACAAAAGGTCAATCGACGTATATGGAGAGGTAATATTTATACTGTACGACATATTTGTGTGATAATTTAATGCAAGCTGAGGTATACATTCAAGCTACAGTTATACTGTCTACATTTTATTTGAATTACGATGGTTTCGGATGTTTAATATTTTGTGTGTAAATTATATATTCGGCTCGAAGTTGTACGGCTCCGCGAAAAACACCGGTATACGATGACGTCAAACAGAGAAAAATACCATGGGATTATATATTTATCACAAGAACAGTCTTCTAATTTTCTTTTGACGTAGATGGATCA